>NC_084794.1:51048116-51360366 GCF_963169125.1 Humulus lupulus | reverse complement strand
CAAAAACTAGTACAGTATGAAAATCTACACATCCATAAGGAAGAAGTTTAGTTATGAGTCCTTCGGTTTCTTTTTCAGCCCAAGAATTCACTTCATCCACTATTTCATCAGCCTTCAGGGAGAAAAGCACAAGCAAAATCGTATTAAAATGATATTGTTTAATAACAATAATGTATATGTGTATGCGTATGCGTATGTGTATGTGTAATGTAGATTAAACATAAATACACAAGTTCATCTCCATGGATCTAAAAATCAAACTAAAACCGAAAAAGTCAACTAGATGAACATTATGAACATGAATCATGATTTACAAATTTCCCCAATTTTAGATAACACGACCATCAATTTTCTTGATTAAAGAATATTCCCAACTTAAAATATTAGCTCAGTAAGTTTAACGGCTATAAATTTAAAAAAAGTTGAAAACAAAGAGATTTACCTTAGCAACAAAGTCAACGTTTTTTATCTCGGCTTTGTATGTCTCTTTCACAATAGCTTCAAATGATGGCTTCAAATTGTACCTTTGATCCAACCAAGCCCCATTAACAAAGGATAAGAGGGGACCACTTCTTGGACTTTCACTGCCTTCATTTGGTGATATCAGACTTGTGACATGTGAAGACAATAAACTGAGTTCATCAACACTTTGTGATCCCAAAAAGAACAACAACTGTTCTAGAGTACGTCCCGTTGACCCTGCGGCGACCAAGCTTAACACAACATGTAATGATAAAGGTGAGGCCACAAAGTTTGTACCCTTATTGGCTTCATTTTCTAAAACTTGGGTTGTCAAGGCCAAACAGAAATTGGTGTTGAAATGATTGGAGGAGTTTGACTTTGATGAATGCTCCATTGAAGTTTTTTGTTTTTTTTAAGGGGAAGCTCCATTGGGGTTATCAAAGCTTGAATTGATAGTTGTTGTAGTGATGCTTCAATATACTTGGCTCTTCTTAAATAGTTACAAGAATGGAGTGTGACTTTGTTGTGTGTGTAGTTCTTTCTCTTGTAGGTTGCTTAATATCCACGCTTACTTGGTACCCACGTACAAATATTTTTCATGACCACATTATGACTACATGTCGTTTCTCCTTGAGATGTCTCCTTTCAGATGAATAACGACATGTTGGCCAACTTTCATTACTTATTGAACAGAAACAATAAGTCAATTACAGAACATATCGAGTTTTAGAGAAACGACATGTATTTTTCTGTTTCTACAAAGATGACAGACCTGTATGTATGTAACGCTGACAACATCTTTTTTCTTTAAAAACAAACCAACAAATGAGGCAGAAAACGACATTTAGTTTTCTATTTCATATGTTGTTTGATAATATGGCATGTTTAATGAAAATTATTTGTTTAATAATGATTCCGAATTCACATATTTACTAATGGTAGAAATTGGTAGAATAAGGGAAAAAAAATCCCAATTACCAAAGAAATGCCATTGATAATAATGACTTCTATTTTTTATAAATAGAAAATTTAAAGATAATTTTGTTATTTAAAAATATATCTCACAAAATAAATATTTATATTTATTTATATTTTTTAATAAAAAAAATAATTTAATCAATTTAAACATTCTAATTAAGTTTCCTAATAATGTAAACAACATAAAATAATTCTAATTCATTTTCCGAACAATTTGAATAAACAACATAATACGTGCTATTAATGTAATTTATCAAGAACTTCCAATGAATAAAACTTAAGTAATGTTAGATGTGTTAAATTTCATCCATAGATAATTTTAAGTGGGACCTCATCACTTTTAATTGTGTAGTTGAAATTAATTACACATCATTATCATTATGTGTAAATAGCAATCATTACTCAACTTATAAAAACAAGTTTTCCCTTAAAATCCGTTTTGTTCGTTCATAAACGACATGTACTTTTCTTTTTGCAATAGAGGGAAACGAAGAAGCCCAACTAAACTCAGCTATCAACATGATGAACTTGGGAATATAGCTAAAATATTACATCGTATATACACAACTATAATTCATACACGCAATCGTTCTCAAGTGTATCTCCTTTTTCTTTTTTTGCCTCGTTTACCCCATTCTATATAAGTTGGATTGGAGGCATAAAACCAAGAATAAAACAAGGTATTGAATCAGTATTTTGATAACCATATATATATATATATATTACCAAAATGAAATTTTGATGAAGACCAAGATGTGCAAAACTAAAATGTAAAACACAAAACCTGATCTGAGCAACATAAGCCTCTGCTGACATTCATTTCGGCCACCAGAAGAATAAGGGTTCTTGTAATTAGGTTCAACAATGTAATCAGAGGAAGCAGACCCCTTCTCTAATGTGCTTCGGACAAACCGATTTCTGGCTGCATTCACCTCTACATTGCTACTTTCCAGCCGCCTCCACAAACCATTCAAATTTTCTAGTTCCAGCCCTTTTATATGAATTTCACTTACCAAGCCTTCTGCTTGTGCCTACAAATGAAATGGATAATGTGTCAACGGTGACAAAATTTCCTCCAGGATTTAGCAATGGATAACATATAAATATTGGTACTTTCGAAACAAGAAATCTTGATTTTTTTTTTTTTTGGGGTAGGGAACACTTGAAATATTTTTCTGAGGTTCACAATTACCTGTTTCGAAGCCAGTTGCTCAATGAGGCTGTGAAGCTGCTTATCTAATATCTTCTCTCTTTGTGCTGCAGAATCGAAGATTAAAAATTGACAAGAGTTTCAACTATATGATTCCTCTATTAAGCTAAGCAGGACATAGTCCGACATAGTAAGTAAATTGATGACTTAAAATACCTGGGGTGGGTTGCTTCAGTGCATTCTCTTGTACTTCTAACCAAGTCTTTTCTAAGACCTGAACTTTATCCTCCAATAAACTCTACAAGAAAGATAACCCTTATAATAAGTAAAATGCAAGAAAAATAAGAGTTCATCGTCAAAAAAATTCAAAAGAATGCAGACCAGCTCCTTCTTCTGGTTCTCTAACTCCTCTATTATGGAGGACTTCGGGGCTGCTGTATCTTGTCCAGTTTCAAACGCTGAGGATTCACCCACTGATACTTCTGCTCCTCCACCAGATTGACTGGCACTCAATGCAGTTTGTGCATTTTCAAGTTCCACCCTCAAATTCTTCTCAGTCTCCTCCATCTCCTAAAATGATCAATTGATCAAAAGAACTTCAAATGGCTTGCTCAAACACATGAAAACCACCAAGCGAACTACATGCATTTTTAGTATACTTATAATAACAGGGACAGGGCATAAAAACTTTACTCTTTTGGAGTAAAAGAATATGGCTATAAAATCCATGTGCATAAGAAGTCTCAACAAGAGGCAATGTCACTAACATAGTGGCATTCATTATATATGGTTACCTACAAAAAAAAAAAAAAAAGTCACCTTTCCGATTGAAAGTGTTAATGCTCACCTCTAATTTTCTCCTTAGTACATCAGCTTCCTGTCTTTTCTCCTGTATCTTATTTTCACAATTTGATATAGCTTTTTCGAAAGCAGCATTTTCTTCTTGTAGAGTCACCTCTCTCAATTGAGCCTGACCATAATGATTGGTGAAATACTATTAATAATGCAAAATGAAGCATTAACAATATACAAAAACTATACTTTCATTCAAACCCTAAAAACCAAAAAAAACCATTGATATAAACCCAGATGAAATCACTCGATTAGAATAGAATCAATGCACATTTGTAATGACCCAGATGAACAAAAAAATTATAAAAAATTTGGTGAAAAAAACATTTAAATAATAAGAAGAAGAAGGATAAGCAAACCTGTTCGCGGGTAGCGGAGTGGGAATTCAATTGGAGAGCAAGATCGGCATTAGAAGCTAGGGAGTGAGCATGGAGGTGAGGAAGGCGTTGGGATATGTCAGGAGGAGGGAGTCTCAACCGTAGATCTTGAATTGAGCGGCTCAAAGAAGCCGCTTTCTGATCCAATTCCTGAACGTACTTTTGCTGCTCTGGACTGTAAACAATTGGGATTAAATCAGCCCCACCTTCTCCGTTTCCATGTCCACTACCGCCGCCCCCGACGACGTCTGCCGCCCATGCTAGTAGGCCTGCCATTTTCTTATCTTCTTGAATCTTGACTGGCTCCAATGGACAATGGCGGTTGAGAAATTGCTTAACTCACATTACATCACAGTTTCAGACGACGAACCGGGAAGGAGGGCAGGTTGGGCTTAACCAGAAATTTGGCTTCTTCCAATGAAAGCCCAAGTTTTATCTATTGGGCCTAGATGGAGCTCAAACTTCTAAGGGCATTTTTCAAAAATATGGCTTTCGTGCCATTATTGTACAAAAATATGAAAATTATACTTTTCTTAATTTTTATAGGAAAATTTATTAAAGAAAAAATTAAAGTATAGAAAACACAATTACTAGCTAACTAAAATATAGAAGCTAAATTTAAAATCAAAACACATCAGTCAAACAAAGTAACTATTGTAAATTAGCATTACACTATTCTCTTTCTCAAACCCCTGCCACACAAACATTTTCTCTCTCCAAACCCAGCTGCACGGTTCTCTCTCTCCCATCTCTCTTCTCTTTCCTTTTTCCTTAGCCGCCACCTCCCTTGTCTTCCACTCGCCTGCCTCACCATCTCCACCATCATCTCCGGCCACCCACCCTCACCACCTGGAATTCACCTTAGGCGCGCACCTCCATGAAACCCAGCTCAGCTCCAACCGTTCAAGACCCCAACCGTTCGAGACCCCAACTCCGCCTGAGCCCCACTCGTCAGAGAGCCCCATCTGAGTGTGGGCCCTGGTGCAACACCAACATCTCCACGACGAACCACCTCCACCTCTGCCCGTGGTGTCGATGCGCACCCAGATCCAAAACGACAGGGTTCGCGTGTACGGGATAAGGGGTTTTGGTGGTGGTCGAAGGCGAGGGAGGAAGGTGGTTCATGGTCGAAGGTGATGCAGGAAGGTGGCCTAGACACGAACCCAGGCGGCGGAAAGGCAGACGACGGCTAGGGTTCTTGGTGAGAGAAGAGAAGAAGATGGGAGAGAGAGAAAGAGGGTGGATCTGATTTTTTTTCTATCTTCAGGTCTAGGGTAACTAGTTACCTTCCCGTTCTTTGTGTGTATATTTCTGGGGGTAACTAGTTACTTTCTCGTACTTTGTGTGTATATTTCTAGGGGTAACTGGTTACCTTTCAGTTCTTTGTGTGTATATTTCTGGGGGTAACTGATTACATTTATATTCTGATATGGGTGTATATTTATGGGTTCCTTATGGTAATTGGTTACCTTGTTATTAAAATCATAGGTACTTCTTATTTCTTTTTTAATGAAGTGTTCTTCTTTTTTTTTTCCTTCAAATTTGATGTTTCTTTTCATATATAGTATGAGTACCCCGTCACTCCTCTTATGGTAACTAGTTACCCCTATTATGGCAAAAAAATTACTCCTCTCACGATCGTTGGTTACCCCTTCTGGTACATGTTATTTAACCTAGTTCTAAGATTTTTTTTTACATAATTGTCAAAGATCAATCAAGTAACTGGTTACCTTACCTAAGATTTGAAAAAATAAACATGCAATCTAAAAAAAAAGAAAAAAAATGTTTCTAATAAATAAAAAATAATAATAAACACAATTCATATTTAAAAAAATTGCAAAACAACCAAATAAATATTAGTATAAAGTTAGTTATATAAAAAAAACAAATAAGCTTAAAAAATAATAATCAAATTACAAACATACCCTTCCAAATTAATAAAACTTGATTAAGAGTAAAACTATGGCATAAACCAACTTTTATACAAAAATATGGAAAAATAAACTCTTAAAAAGTGAAATTCTTAAAAAAAAAGTCATAAATTAACTCTTTTTTTTAAATCATATTTTTTCACTCTATTAAAATCTCATATAAAATGTAATTTCCTCAACTTTTAAGCTCACTCTAGAATGGTGTAAGTGAAATGGACATATGTAATTGGATTTTTTTTGGGCTTGATTGACATTTTTGTCACTATTTTATAACATTTTTAGTAATAGTAACAAATAATTTAGAGAAATTTACATATTTTAAATTTAAACTTAACTTCTATATTTATAAACATTTGACTTATGCCACGAAATAGGGCAAGTTGACAAAAAAAAATATAGAACGTCAATAAAATATATAAAACATATCACCATAAATAAATTCACAAATTTCATTAAAAAAAAATTATTGACAATAATCTTCTTCCTTGTCAGCATCTTCTCCGGCATCATCACCTACAAGATTGTGATAGTCTTCTCCGACAGTGATTTAGAATGTTTTTATTATTCTTCTATAGTGGTTGCTTTCACTATTATTATTATTATTATTCAGGTTTAAGTTAAGTAACCTATTTTTGATTAAGGTTTTAGATCTATTATTAGCGTAACGAATTATATATTTTGATGGAAATAATCATAATTATTTTGATAGTGGTAACCAACTACCATCACATCATTCAAAATATAAAAATTAATTTCATAGTGATAATCGTTTATCACCACATCACTAAAAAACTATAAAAAAAAATGATAGTGGTAATTGGTTACTACTATATTACAAAAAAAAAATGATAGTAGTTATAGGTAACTACCACATCAATTTTTAAAATAATTAATTCGACACTAGTAACCAATTATCATCATATAAGTAGGGAAAAAATGATATTACTAAACAATATGGAAAAAGAAACTCAAAAAAATGTATTAAAAAAAAAGAAGAAGAAAAACCCATAAAAAAATGCACCAAATTGAAAACCTCATATTTATCAAACTTATGAAGAAAAAAAATACCATGTTTAATGTAATTTCCACACTAAATTATGATATGTGAGTACTAATATTCATAATGATTACGTAGAGATTTTTAAAATAATAATAATTATATGTTTTATTATCGTTTTTATAGTTTTTAAAAATAATTAACCACAATTATAAATTTTCAAAAAAATACAATTTTTTATTTAAGAAATATAGTTTTTGAATTTGATATTGTTTACTGAGTTTTTCGAAAACTAGAAATATATTATGAAATAAGAGCTGAAAAGAAAGGATTAGAGATGAACAATCAGAGTTTTTACGTGGTTGGGGCGTTAATGAGCCTTAGTCCGCGAGTCACTAGTATTAGGCTTTAGAGAATATTGAAAATGGAGTTTTTCTACAAGTTTTAGTAGAGTTTTTGCTTACTAGAGAAATTATGGGATCCCCACTACAGTACACAACTGGCCCTATTTATAGGCAATCAAGCACCTTGGGCTGGACTAATCCGGGGCCAATAGGGATGTAATTACAGTTTGCTCGCTAATGGAGCCATAATACAAATAATGTAACATAATTAGATGTTGTTAATCTGGGCTCATTGGACCGACTTAGGTGTGGCCAAGCCTTACAGCTGCCCATTGTACGTTACCACGGACTGGTCCGCATGAGCTTCTAAGGGGATCCTAGGGACAAGTTCTGTCAGAGTAGTTGGAGTACTGTTTCCTAGGAACAGTGTACGTTCTGGGTGTACCCTCTTCTGCAGGTTATTTGAGGAGACCAATTGTCGGATTTGGTGGGGACAGGTCAGCATCGGGGAAAACTAGGCTTGCCCTATCTAGGGGTCTGGTCTGAGTTCGTTTACTAATGTCCCGGTTCATTTACTAGAGTCTTGGTTTGTTCACCAGGACTCGGGTTCATTTGCCAAGGTGGACATCATGACACTGAAGATCTCGCCTGGATTCTTGATTGTTAGAGAATATATATTTATACTCAATGGAAACATGGAAAAACCAAAATACAACTCTATGTAAAAAATACAATAGACAAGGTAATTGATTAAATAAATATTACAACTCAATTGCTCAAAATCAAGTAAATATAAAGAGGTATAAGAAGAAGATTACAAATTCAAAACAATAATAATACAAGTAAATAAGATCAATAAGATCAAAAGAATGAAAATAAAACCAATAAAAAGGGACAAACTCTCACACAACCAAATTGTAGAGTAGTGGGGATCACCAACTTGAACAAGGCTCAAAACCTTTGTCCAAAATCTTATTTCCCCTTATTCTCTAAGCACGAAGGGATCTCTCAAGGAAATAACTCTCTGGAATTATCAAGCCTCTATGATGTATTCTCCAGCCAAGTGCTTTGTGGATGGAAAATGGTGTGTCTTACAAATGAGCATTAGGCTCATATTTATAGAATTTGAGATACCCCTTTGAATTTCAAATTCCACCAACCCCCATGGCTGTTACCAATGTTTAATTGGATGTTTATGGAATTAAAATGGAGATTTGAGAGTTATTTGGGATGTTAGAACCATTCAATTTGGAAAAAACTAAAAAACCAAATAGGTTGTCAGCCTCACTGGCCGCGCCCAGGAATTTTCAGTGGCCGCGACCACTGTCTTCTGTCCCCCAGGCCGCGGCCACATGCCATTTTCAGCACAAAAAAATCATTTTTCCAAAACGTTCCAAAACGTCCTAAATCATTTCCCACATGATTTTGTAACCTCCAAACACCTATTGGGAGTTAAAACACATGTCTCCAACAGCCATATTTCATCATGGCTTTGTGAAATCCAATCTCAAATGTGTAACATATAATATACACATTATTGGGTAATATTTGGGAGTTACAAATTTGTAACTGATTTTGTAACTCCAAAATATGTCACATTTGGGCACACACATGTGTCTAATTTTTCTGACTCTCAATAATATGTTACAAGGTGTGACAAATCATATTTTGTCACATTATTTAATCTAACATTATATTATATGAAATAATATAACATTCCCCCACTAGATTAAATAATCACTTTTTATAACACTTATTTAATCAATCAAACATTATATTAAATTATAATATTCCCCCACTTGATTAAATAATCACTCTCTATAGAAACATTTGCATTGGTGCATAAAGTAAAATGTCTTTCGACTTGAATTTTACCTTGGTGTAATTATCATAAAGTTTGTTGAAATTTTGGTTGCCGAAGCATTGAACCACTATCCCTTGATAACAAACCGGTGATAACACACACACCTTTACTATGTTCACTTGAGACCTCAATGTCTCGCTTTTGCACCGTTAATGGTCATGTGCACATTCCATTCATAGTCTTTTCTTGAGAATGACTCCCAATTCTCATGAGGGGTGGCACCACCCCTAGGTCTATATAGGTAGAACTCTTACAGTATTTTGTTACCCTAAAATACTTGTCTTCTCAAGACTAAGTTCTATTAAAAAACCTTTCGGTTTTAACCCTCATTTTGTTACAGTATTTTGTTACCCTAAAATACTTGTCTTCTCAACACTCTAGTACTCATATCTTAGATGGGACAAAATTTGAGTACTACTACTTATTCACTTGATTGACTTGTTATTACCTATTGAACCTAATACTAGTTTGGTTACTAGTATTAAGATAGGTTACCATCAATTGTGAATCTCTTTAGGGAGTCTAAGTCCCATCCCCTTGAGATGTAGAAATGATTCCATTTGAATCATTTTTCTCATGTATGCATACTTAGACACTCTCATTATTTTATTCAAACTTTGTTGCTAGCTATAGTTTGATTAAAATAGTTACCCCTGTAAAATAGTGATTTTGACCATAGTCAACACCCCCACTATTTTATAGTTTAATATCCAAGATAAACATTTTCCTTGAATATTAATTCTGGAAACCTATTTGTTTCTAGAATTATCCTTTATGTTTTAAATTGATTCCTTCTTGAATCAAAATATTACAAAACAATAACTTTAGACACCAAACATGTCTAGATTTGTTCATTCTATACACATATAGCCAATGTAAATTAGAATGTGGAATTCCAAATCATCTATTTGATAGGATGACCAAATTAATCAATTGATTAACTTTGGAGTATCACCCCCACATTTCTCACATAGTGATAATAAAATATCACTTTAAAATAGAAATATCTTCATTTCTATTAAGTCCTTTATCCTCTAAGATAAATCTAGACCTATGATTCTCAAAGTTCATCATGAGTCCTTTATGCCAAATGATAAACTCTCAAGATAAAATCTCAAAGTTTATCTTGATTTATTTACTTGCTAAAGCAAGGCACACTCCTTTCAAAGCAACTTTTACTTTTAGTTGTCTAAATAATCTCAAAATCACTTAAACAACTTTTGTGCATTTTTTAAGAGTCTCTTAGAGATTCTTTTGCAAATATCAATTTGATATCCATTGATTTTCTCATCAAAATCAAAATCAAAATGTCAATTTTTAAACACTTTAAATCAAAGAAAATAAACCCTCATTGATTTACTTTAACTGTAACGACCCAAATTTGCTAATAAGGCATAGGACCTTGATTAGCGTGCCTGGAGGGTAGTGGGTGAATTACGGTTATAATATGTGAATTTATGTGAATGTGTGATAGAGATGCATGTTTAGTTGAATTGAATATGCATGTGGGCACCGTTTGGATATTAGGGGTAAGTTTGTGATTTTAGCCCGTTGAGGGCATAAATGTGATAAATATGATATGTATGTGATATGTATCTGTGTAGCACGATCCGAGACAGTTCTAGGGAACAGTTAGCCAGAATGTCACAACGGGGTTGAGAATCCGACTCAGGGCGAGTCGAGGGGTATTTTGGGTATTAGATGTATTATGGGGTTATCGGGTTATGGAAATAAATATTTGGAGATATATTTGAGGTTAGAATGTCTATGAGAGAATATTGGGGAAATCTACCATTTTTCCCTCGGGGACGTTTTTGGCACCCCGAGTCTTGAGGTAACCTTAAAGCTTAAGTTAAATAAAACAAAACCTAGGAAGTTTTTAGAAACTTAGAAACCGACATTCACTTTTCCTTCTCAGCTGAAGATAGCTTTTATTCTCTCTCACCTTTACTCTCCAAGACAACTCAAGGAAAGAAGCTAGGAAAAGAAAACGGTCAAGAACTAAGAATTGGAGCAGAGCTTGGGAGACTCTAACCAGAAAACCAGGGCTTGGAGCTTGAGGAATTAAAGTTGGGAATTTAGGGGATCAACTCTGAATCATAACTCAGCAAGGGTAATGTAATGCCCCGGATTCCCTAATATGGTTTAATGGCTGGATTAGTAGGCGGGGAGGGCCATAACTGTTTAATTATGCCATTAAATGAATTTATGCATGTTTATCAGAATTATATTATAATATGATGCTAAATGCATGCATGTGGGTCCACATTTGTTTATGGGGGTGTTTTGGTAATTTGGCCCGTTGGGGGCATAATTGTATATTTGTTTGCATATCAATGATATATTGTGAGGCCACATTATAATGTGGATTGATTCGAGTTGTTCGGCATGAGACGATCTTCAAGTATAATTTATCGGTTTGGTCATAACAGGCTTAAGCTCGGGGCTCGGGGTGAGTCTCGGGGTGTTTTTAATGATTAGAGCGTTACCGGGAATTATAGGGTAACGGGATGTGAATTATTGGTGTATGAGATTGTTGAGGTTAGTGGGAATTGGAGAGCGTTAATTATAATTAACGGTATAGGTTCGAAAGTACCAATTTTGCCCTTGGGAAGGTTTTAGAAACTTTTAATGACTTAGGGGCATTTAGGTCATTTGGATGGATGTATATGACCTTTAGATGGCTGTAGAAAAACAGAGAAGAAACAGGGTTTTCCTTCTTCATCCCATACATCATTTCCTTCCATTTATCCTTTGGAGTTTTTGAGCTCAAAGTGAGGTTTCAAGCTAGGAAATCAAGGGGATGGGTTTGTAGACTTGGTTCAGCCATTGAAGGAGGTCTAATCTCGGATTTGAGGTGAGTTTTAGCCATTGGTTTCTGGTTGTACTCTGTTTTAGCTTTGAGTTTTTTTTAGTTTGTAATTCTCTTGATGGATAGTTGAATTGATGGAAGTTTGAATGATGTTTAGCTTGGGTTTTGATGAGGGTTTGATAGAGGTGATGTTTAGGGGTTGGATTGAGTGTTTGGAGGAGGTTTGGAACTGGTTTGAGGGTTTGGTTCCAAGGGAAAACGCAGGGGAAGTCGAGCTGGTGCGTGCTGGTTTTTGGCTGTTTTGCGTAATGAGCCGTAGCATGGCTATGCTGAGCCGCGGCCCATGGTGCTTGACAGGAAAAGGCCACCTCTGTTTGAGGGGCGCGCCGTGGCGCAGCTAGGGAGGGTCGCGACCCTTAAGGAAATTTTGGCCAGAATTGTATTTTTAGCTTGGGGATTCAAGCCTTAGGCCTCGGGATCGATCCTACTACCCAGTTTAGTGGGATTCGATGTCTCGGAGGCTAGGTTTTGGTTTGGGAACCCTTTGTTATCATTTTCATTGATGAATCCTATATTTTGGTTATGACCAGGTGACCGTCAAGGAATTAAAAGATTGATCGTTCTCAGGGGTCGTTCTTATAATAACTTTCACTCGAACCAGAGGTAAGAAAACAGTGTATGAATACAGTTGCACCCTGTATATGTATTTGACATGCATGGCTTGTTACTGAAGCATGTTGGTTGATATATGTGGACATGGATTGCATATTAAATGCTAGTGAATGTTGATTACTTGTTTATGGCACTGACTAGTCAGGGACACTGACCCAAGAGTCAGAAATGGCAGAGCGTTATGAACGCCGGGCCAAATGAAGATTAGATCGAATCGATATCTGCATTTAATGGCTCTATGGCATTAATGTTGGACCGACCCTAAAGTCGATGAACTTATAAGCGCTTGGCTAGTCTAAGACTAGTACTCAAAGCTAGGGCATAAGGCCCCGGTGACTGTTGTCACATGGCTAGGGAACGATGTTCCAAGGTTATGACTCTATGGTCATGAGGAAGGTTATGTTGGTGACCATTCACCATACACCTATCCTGATCGAACTTATGAAAGGATAACTTATCAGTTAAGCTCTTGTAACCCTATCGTCACATGGCTAAAGGGAGCTATACCCACTTTTGTGACTTTTGCTACTGTCACCTATCTGTACCCGCTTCATGAGTCCCTAGGGCCGCGACGCTTAAGGTACTTTTGGGTTTTTAAGAGGTTTTAGGCTCAGGAACTCACTAGTTAAGGCTTGGGATGGATTTTATCACCCGGATTGATAGAATTCAATGCCTCGGAGATCATAATTATGGTTTGAAACTATTTATTGGGTTAGAGTTTGATAGGTGGACATTGTTAATGTGTTGTGACTAGGGCTTCAGCGAGGCTTGGACTAAGGAACTGTGCTCGAAGCATTGGTGCTTGGAAAGCTCGAGACGCAGGTAAGAAAACCACTGTTCCCATAGAGCTTGTATGCAGGGCAGCGCTCTATATGTTTGAATTGCAGGGCGTAGCCCTTGATTGAATTTGTTAATGTTCAGTATATGTTTTATTATGCTATGAATGCAATTGTGTAAATGTTCGGCAAGAGTCGGGAACGGCGCAGGCCGAGGTCGGCAGGGGCCGGGAACGGCGTTAGGCACGTTGAGTGCAAGGCCGAGTGCGGCAAGGGGCCGGGAGCAGCGTTGAGCACGTGGAGTGCGAGTTGCCAGGGCGAGACCTTAACAGATACCTGGGATATCCTCACGGTGTGGACCGCAAACCCAGGGCCTGGTAAAGCGCCTGGGATGGCATAGCCGTATGTGTTTAGCCTATTGATGGCCTGTCTATATGCTAAGTGTTTGTTATGGATACGTTTTTCTTGTGAGGGTTTTCTTGCTGATCTTCGGCTCACGGGTGCTCTGTGGTGCAGGTAAGGGCAAGGGGAAAATCGAACAACCATGAGTACGGAGAGCGTGAAGCGGCGCGTACATGTTTGGCCTGCCTGGCTGCCACAGCCAGTGGATCTTGGGAGATGGTTGTACTAAAACCTAGATTTTGTCGTCTAGTCGACTTTGTTTGTACTTAAATGTTGTAAATACTTCTAAACGATATTTTGGGATCCCAAATGTCAAATACTTTATGATTTTCAGTAAATGGAATTATTTTCAAAGTTTATAACTCTGTTTATGATTTAATTACACTTTTGACTTTAAACCTCGATTAGCGAGTTAAATGCATGTTTTTGAACTCACTTGGTAGCGGCTCTAAGGAAGTAGGGCGTTACATTAACACTTTGATTTTTTATGTTTTTGTTTAAAATTATTTCCTCATTGAGATTAATTTAAACATGTCACAATATTTAACCAAAATGAATAAAGTTCTCTTTTATTCACCATTGGTGTAAAGATTCAAAATTGCTTCTCCAATTTTGAAATGTCTCATCATTCAATATTTAAGAATTATTGTCACTAAATAATTCTCAAATATATTTCATTTGACCACACTTTAGACTATAAGTCTATTGAGTCAACATGTCATCCCACAATTTTTGAATTCACTTTGATCCGTTTTTCTTGCAATGGCAAGACACTTATCAAAAGATGTAACCCCCTTAGGTTCATCTTTTCTTATCTCATAATTGAGATGCTCAACACTTTAAATGAGAATTTTAATTTCCAAATAATACACTTTATTCACCAAATAAATAGTAACTTATTACATTATAATGATATAAGATAAAACATATTATCATCTCACAAATATTTGAAATATAACTTCACATTGTTGTCAACATACATGACTAATATCATACTAATATAGCTCTTTATTAATACGAGAACATGAATTACAAATATCATACACATATGATTTCACATTTATATTGATTCACAAAATCAATATATAGGCATGTCATATAAAACTCATAAAATTGTCATTCTAATAATTTATCATTATCACATAATAAGACAATTCTATAACATGCTAGTATTTTACCCAATAATCTACTATATTATTTACATATTAATCACATATAATAAATACTCAAGATATTAAATTATCTTCTAATATAACCACTATATTTGAAAAACAAAGGAGATTAGAAAACAATGAACCTCATTTATAAACTTTTCTTCTTCTCATTTCTATCACTATATGAAAACCATTAGATCTTCTAAGAAAACCAAAGAAGAACATTACCTTATCTTACCATCTTTTCAAAGTTGGATCCTTATATGATCTCCATGGTTTCTCCTTCCATTGAAAAGGAAGTTAAGCTTTTGATTGTTAGATAATATATATTTATACTCAATGGAAACATGGAAAACCCAAAATACAACTCTATGTAAAAAATACAATAGACAAGGTAATTGATTAAATAAACATTACAACTAAATTGCTCAAAATACAAGTAAATATAAAGAGGTAGAAGAAGAAGATTACAAACTCAAAACAATAATAATACAAGTAAATAAGATCAACAAGATCAAAAGAATGAAAATAAAACCAATAAAAAGGGACAAACTCTCACACAACCAAAGTGTAGAGTAGTGGGGATCACCAACTTGAACAAGGCTCAAAACCTTTGTCCAAAAGCTTATTTCCCCCTATTCTCTAAGCACGAAGGGAACTCTCAAGGAAATAACTCTCTGGAATTATCAAGCATCTATGGTGTATTTTCCAGCCAAGTGCTTTGTGGATGGAAAATAGTGTGTCTTACAAGTGAGCATTAGGCTCATATTTATAGAGTTTGAGATACCCCTTTGAATTTCAAATTCCACTAACCCCCATGGCTGTTACCAATGTTTAATTGGATGTTTATGGAATTAAAATGGAGATTTGGGAGTTATTTGGGATGTTAGAACCGTTTAATTTGGAAAAAAACTGAAAAACCATATAGGCTGTCAACCTCACTGGCTGCGGCCACTGGCTTCTGTCCCCCAGCACAAAAAAGTCATTTTTCCAAAACGTCCCAAATCCTTTCCCACAAGATTTTGTAACCTCCAAACACCTATTGGGAGTTAAAACACATGTCTCCAACAACCATATTTCATCATGGCTTTGTGAAATCCAATCTCAAATGTGTAACATATAATATACACAGTATTGGGTAATATTTGGGAGTTACAAATTTGTAACTGATTTTGTAACTCCAAAATATGTCACATTTGAGTATACACATGTGTCTAATTTTTCTGACTCTCAATAATATGTTACAAGGTGTGACAAATCACATTTTGTCACATTATTTAATCTAACATTATATTATATGAAATAATATAACATTGATAAGGTCTGTCTTCAGTGAACAGTTAGTATGTCGCCTTAATTAGCATCTCGGAGGATGTAGGTTGGTCGGGGCAGAGAAGATGAGTTGGGCCTGCATCTTAGTCCCGGTTCCTTCATTATGCTCGCGCCCATTGAATGTTGCTAGGCTTGATGGTGCTCGGGCTATCACGATTTCCTCCTTCCCCGTTCATTGGGTTCAGGATGGGCCTGGACCTCTTAAGAGGGCCCACAAACCCAGTGGGTCATGCCATGTGTCACGGGTGGAAAATAATGAAAACATTTACCCCCCAAGTCTTCATCTGTGTTCACATGGTGGAGACTTGCCTCACTCTCCCGGATCAATCTCAAATATCCCGATTCGTTTACTAGGAGTCGGGTTCATTTACTTGGGGGCCATTTGGGTGATCCCCATCCTTTCAAATTCCCAACGTCTCAGACACGTGTCTCCAGGTTGATGGTGCATCTGCGCCACTCGCGCCTTAAAGATCTGGAAAGAATCTTTTGATTGCCCAGGTGACCGATGGGTGTCAGTGCAATTCTTGAGACGTCCCGTCTGTACGAAAAAGGTTTATTGGGTACTTGAGTGGGCTGTTTAATGCTTCTTCACTATCCAAAACTGTTGGATGGGGATAGTCTTGAGATTTTTAACATGGACCGTTGGATGAGGTAGGTGCAGATTGTGGATTGACGAATCTACAATTTAGTATTTGATTAGGCCAATTAATGCCCCTGCATCATCTGGGATCATCGGATGGGGAAAATCTTGGGATCCCCACTATGGACCGTTGGATCAAATAGTGGATTTTTACCCTATAAATACCTCGACAGACTTATTTCCAAACTTTACTCATCCCATATATTCAAACTAGAGAGCAGAGAAAGCTTCGTATGTCCAACATTGCCGACGAGATTCTCCGACGATTGATACACCGTCGTGTTCACTTATTTTCGATGAGACCTCTTTCCATTCAACTAACAGACAATTCTGTTTCGGTTCACACGTCTGGGAGTGCCGACGAACTGTTGCATCGTCTTCTCAGGTTCAAGACTGAGATTTTGTCGATGTTGTCGCCTGAGACTCTACGAATCTCAAATCTAATACCCCATAGTAAATTTTATGGTCATTTTCTCCTCTTTTTATTCCTTTTTGGTTGTTTTTATTGTCACGCTATTTCTGCGAACATAAATCTGTTAGGACCGTGACCACCGTGTAGGGTGGTTCTAGATAGGATAGTGGTAGGCATGAATCGTAGAGTTTCTAGGTGACAACTCATACTAGTCTGGTTGTCCCGGATCAATTCGGACGCCTCAAGATTGTTTGGGTGAATTAGAAAAGCCTTTGTTGTTTAGTTCCTGACATAAGATCTTGGGATCTCTATTGCACCCGGATTTGGGTCCGGAGGGCAGTTTTAAGAGAACCTTCGTACCTTAACTAGTTTTCTTCGATTTTGGTGCTAACTGCTTGGTTCTCATTTTCTTTATCGCTTCTAGGTCCCTAATTATGAGTCGCGACGTGACTTTGTACACGGATGACAGTGTCCAGGCGAGCCCTGTAGTCCTGGAGAAGACCAAACTTCCCACTGGCAACAAGTGGGAAATGGGTGGGGAGAATAATGAGTTCCAGAATTACCGAATGCTGCATCAGCTAGAGAAAGCCCTTGGAGTAGAGTCGACTCGGGGGATTTTTTACAACCGACTGACCCGGAAGGAGGAGAAAGCCCATACCAGCGTGGGCATGTTCGGGGCCTGGAGCATAGGCCACATCAGCGCAGGAGCTACTCTCCCGCTCCACGACTATTTCGCATGATTCCTCAACTTTGCGAGGATCGCGCCTTTCCAGCTACTCCCCCAAGCGTATAAATTTCTCGCGAGATGGCGCATAATCTGCGCGTCGAAGGAGATCCCGGCGCCCACTCCCGTAGAATTGTTGTATTTTTGCAAGCTGGAGCTGCAATTGAACTCTAAAGACAAGACATGGGATGAGTTTTATAGGCTGAAAGTATGTGGCATTAGTGCGGCTCGATTCAGCATATGGAAGCACCCCCCGGATGGCAGGCACTACTGGTTCATGACATCCGGGTTCCTCCTGGAGAAGAACCCCACCTTGGTGTTGGACTTCCAGCGTGTGGGTAAGTCGTCCTTCTTCATTTTTTGTCTAGCCTTTAGTTTTTGTCTACTGGACACTCACAATCTTGGAAAGCAGGTCCATATGCTCAGACCCGGCTTAGCAAATCGATCCTGGATCGAAAAAAGTTCTATGCCACACTTAGTGCCGAGGAGTTAGACGTGGGGGGATTCATGACTACAGAGAACCTTCAGCTGGTCAGGTTGATTATCACGAACATGTCGATAGATGTCCTAGCTTCCGGGGGCTGCAATGCGAGAGGGATCCCGCCCCGAGGGAGGAGCTGGCCCTTATACACATCGAGGCAATGGAGGTTGCGGTCAAGGCAAATGCGGAGAAGGCGAAGAAGGAGCAGGCCCGTCAAGTAGAGAGGGCCAAATCCAAAGAACTGGACGTTCATCTCGAGGGAAGGCAGCCTAACTCTGGAGCTCCCGGGGCTAGCATTTCGGGACAAGGTAAAATGCCTTCGATTTTAACTTACGCCCCTCATTTTGAGGCCTTAGTTAGGAATAGTTAATAGTACCAGGATTATTTGACCAAGACTGTCAGCAACATGGGGCTTCCTTGCCCCATTGCTATAGACACGCTGAACCTCATGCACTCATCCTGGTTCCTTCAATACAGTAGCTTTTTGGACTTCGATGACAATGGGGTCCGAATTCATTCTTTCGCCCTAGGAGAGTTGAGTCGTGCACATTGCATAGATGAGGGTTCGTCCCAAAGGACTTTAGACTTAAATGTTCCTTTTATTTTTTACTGTTACCCCCATTCATTTACTTTACTGATCAGTTTTCTTTTTCTGTATATCTCAGGTGATCCGGAGATGTCCAATCTAATGGCCAAGATGAAAGAGATGATTGAGGCCAGGGCAGCCGCAGCCAAGACTTCGTCAAAAAGGGTCGCCAAGGGCCCAGCCAAAAAGAAGATAGTGGAGCTAATACTCGGGAATTCAGAGCCACTTCTGGAGGCTTCCAAGAGGGATCTAGCTGCGGGCTCCGCCCCGATGGTGCACATCGAACCAGTTCCGCCCCAACCTGCTCATCTCCAGGTTATTAACTTGGAGCATGAGCCTTTTGAAGGAGGAAGGACAAACAAGAGAAAAGCAGACTCGGTCGCTGTGGAGTCCTCTAAGCGGCCAAGAAGGCCAGGACCAAGGATCCTGCCATAGCTAAGGAGCATTCCTCCAGGGAAAGCCTCATCGTTACGCAGGAGATCTCGGAGGCTCCAGGGCTTCCCATTAACCCAGCCCTTCCTGAGGAAGGGGACCTGATCCTCTAGGAAGAGAGGATGAAGATGGTGTCCCGGGCATGGGACGAAGGTCGGGACAAATGAGATGAGGTGGCCAGGGCCTTGATTATCCAGTTGAAGGTGGAGTTTTCCAATCGTTCGGAGGCCTTCAATGCTCCTCAACAGATCGTGGATCGACTTGTAGTCGAGATCGGGTTTTGGCCTAAGTTGAGGCAAGACACGGCTTCGCTTGTTACGGATTTGTTGGAACAGGTAGGGGCTACCATTTCTACCATTCAACTCAAGCGATATGCCACTTTAGCTAGCCAGGATGCCATTTTTATCTCCCAGGCCATTCGTCATCAGGCCACTGCGATAAGCCATGCTCGTCTAGTCTTTTATTTTACCATCATTGTTCCTTGTAAATTTTATAACTTTGATTTGTTCCAGGTTGCCTTGTTGGCCCATAGGAACGCGAATCGGGTGGCCGAGATGGTGGTGAAGCTGGAGACGGCCAAGATGGAGCTGGAGGGAACCGTTAATTAGCGGGAAGCTACTATGGAGGACCTTGCCAAGGAGGCTGCTCGGATTAAGACTGAGCATGAGGAGGTTCTCTGGGTTTGGGCTTAGCACGAGGAAGCTTTGTCCAGGAAGGACGTCGAACATAAGAAGTCGGTGGACAACCTGGAGGCGGAGCTATTTCGTGTTCGTGGCTCGGAGGCTTCAACCAAAGCCCTTCTGGAGGCGGCTGAGTCCCAACTTCGCCAGGAGCGGGAGAAGGTGGCAAACCTTGAGTCCCAAAACCATGGTCCAGCTGGAGATGAAGTGGAGCAAGGAGGCTCGCCAAGAGAAGGAGCAGGCTGACGAGATGTTGGCAATCACTTTTGACGAGCCCATTTACATGGCCTGACTCCCAGACAAGAACATGAATCTCCTCCTCTATCTGAATTCGGCTGCAAAAAGGGCTGAGTTTGAAGCCAAAGAGAATGTTGATGCGGTGCTCCTAGCTGGGGACCAACAGGGTGAGAATGCTCCGGATGTCCCGGATCAGAACGAAGCCTAGGTCTGAGCCTTTGTATTTTAGTTAGGGCTTCCTTTCTGTTTTTGTAACTGTATTACTTTTATGGACGCAAATGCGTCCAAGACAATTATTTAATTATCTATATTGTTATTATACTTATTTTTCTCTGCATAATGGTTCCCACTTTACATTCGTTTATTTTTTCTTCTAAATTCACCAAGTGTTTTATCACTCTGCATGAATCCATATTGAATATTGAGTCCTAGTTCCAATGGCCAGGACCACTAGGGGGAATATTGTAGAAGGTATTAAACCAGTACTGAGACCCACATTCGGGTCTTGATGGCCTGGATCGTTTTGGACTTAACCAATATAACTTAACTGATTTATCCCGACTCTATGGTTCAGGTTCTAATGGCCTGGACCGTTAGAGATTTTTTTTTAGATATGACTTAATTAATTAACTTGTTCCAAACCCGAGGTTCAGGTTCCAACGGCCTGGACCGTTAAGGAGTTAATAACTGTCGTCTGATTTATTTGTCTTGACTCTGGTGTTCAGGTTTTAATGGTCTAGACCATCAGAGATTAGTTGATTAGCTTATTTCAAACTCGAGGTTCAGGTTCCAACGACCTGGGCCATTTATAAGACTAACTTTAGCCAATTTAAACCTAAGATTCATGTTTCAATGGTGTTGGGCCATTGTAAGGAAAACATGAATATGGATTTGGTTATTTGGGACCATGGTAAGTTTGGACCAATTTTTAAGAGTTGAGTTTGAACCCTCATACCATATAGGTCCGGGTTAGGATTGGGCTTTGAGCCTTGCATCCTGTTTTGGTTGAACCCCCTGAATCACACGGATCCGGGTTAGGACTGGGCTTTGAACCTTGCATCCTTGGGAGTTGGGTTTCGAACCCCCCGGACAATGTGGGTCTGGGCTAGGATTGGGCTTTGAGCCTTGCATCCTATTTTGTTGGGAGTTAAGTTTTGCACCCCCAGCCTATACGAGTCTGAATCAGGACTAAGCTCTAACTTTGCATCCTTTTTTATTTTTTAACCTTGGGCTTGTATAGATGGCCTTACCCCCCAAGTGACCAAAAAGTGTAGTCTTAGGTCACTTGTTTGTGTAAAAATTGAAGACGGACGTGCACTTTTTCTTTCCTTACAACATTTATTATAGTGTTTTGTATACACCATTTCCATTAAAAAAGAAATCGCCCTGGGGCGTACATTGCTAGAAATAAAAAAATGTTAGAAAGAAACAGAAGTAGATCCTCCCGACTACTGATAGTACCGGCGGAGGTGTTCTGTATTCCAGGCCCTTGGGACCTATGTTTCGTCTAGTTGCCTTAAGCGATATGTTCCCATACATATTTCGTTTTGGATTTTGTAGGGTCCTTCCCAGTTTGATCCTAGAACCCCCACTCCTGGATCTTGAGATGCATGGAAGACTCTTCTAAGGACTAGATCGTCAGTTTCAAACCTCTGGCTCTTAACTTTATAGTTAAAGTGCCTGGCGATCTTTCCTTGATACATCTTCAGCTGCACCTATGATTCCTCCCGGATCTCTTCGATGAGATTTAGGGATTCTTGGTGTAAGGCGTGGTTCTGGACGGGATCGTATGTGTCCCGTCTATGAGACAGGACCGTCCTTTCTACTAGGATGATTGCTTCACATCCGTACACCATTGAATAGGGAGTATCTCTAGTTGACGCTCTTTCTGTGGTCTAGTAGGCCATCAGGACGCAGGGCAACTCTTCCGGGCACTTGCTCTTGTAAGCTTGTAGGTTTTTCTTTAATGTTCCCTTAAAAATCTTGTTCACGTCCTATGTTTGCCCATTTCCTTGAGGCCTTGCGACTGCAGAGAAGCTTTTGATCATGCTATGACTTTCATAGAAGTCGGTGAAGTGGATGCTATCAAATTGCTTCCCGTTGTTTGATACGATTTTGTGAGGGAGGCCTTATCGGCGCACAATGTTGTTGAAGACGTAGTCCAGGGCCTTTTTGGAGGTGATGGGGCTCATTGGTTCTGCTTCGACCCACTTGGTGTAATAATTGACTACTAAAATGACATATTTTACTCCACCCTTCTCGGTCGGAAGGGATCCTACTAAATTGATTCCCCAAACTAAAAAAGGCCAGGGACTAGTCATCAGGGTTATTTATGTTGGAGGGGCTCACAAGATCTTCGCGTATGTAATGCCCCAAATTTCCTTATAAGGTTTAGGATCTTGATTAGGAGGCCGGGAGGGCCATAATTGCTATATTGTGTTATTAAATGATAATATGCATGTTTAGGTGTATTAAATATGCATGTGAACCCATTTCTGAGTAATTGGGTGATTTTCATATTTTGGCCATTTCAGGCATATTTGGCATATATGTGATATGCGTGTGGTGCTTTATTATTATTTAGTTATGCCAGGGTTACCCAGCACAAGACGGTCTTAGGAGGTAAGCTAGTAGGAAAGTCACAACGGGATTTATTCTTGACTTGGAGTAAGTCAAGGGGTATTTAGAGCATTACCGGGTTATTGGGTAATGGGAATAAATATTTGGTGGTAAATTGAGAGTTAGCAAGATCAGGGGGAAATTTTGGAGGTTTTGACTATTTTTTCCCCGGGGGTGTTTTCGGGACCCCGAGTGTTAGGATATGGTTGAGGCTACTTAAGCTTGAAGTAACCTTTTAAAAGAATAAAAGAACGTTCTGTACATTCTCTCTCCCTTAAAGTTTCATATTCGTCTCCCGATCGCATTTTCGAAGGTAACTTGAGTTCTAGGACTCGGATTCAAGCGAGGATTGAGGCGTAACGATCCTAGGAAAGATTAGAAGCTTATTAGTCGGAGGATTTAGTTGGAAACAACTCAATTGGAGGTAATTCAAGATTTAAGTTTTAAGTTTTTAAAAGTTTTTAAGCTTGAATTGGATTTTGTGTTTTGATGTGATTTTGGGTGATTTGAGACTTGGGTTTCATAGGTTTTGGATCATGGGAATGTTTGGGAACTTTGATTTTGGGATTTGGAGATGTTTGGATAGGTTTTTGGAAGGTTTTAAAAGTGGAAAAACGAGGAAAAGTGCGAGGTTGAAGAAGGTGGAGGAGGCTCTGCCAGGGGGGCGGGCCGCGGCATGGTCCATGTAGGGCCGCGGCCCTTAAGGAAAAAAAATGGAAAATGTGAGTTTTTGTGATGGGAACTTAACTCTAGGGGCCTGGGATCGATCCTACTACCTAGTTGAGTGGGATTCGATGTCCCAGAGAGTTGGGTTGGGTTTAGAAGTATTTATTAACTCTTTTTGATGAGGTTTATATCATGGTTGTGACTAGGTTTTCACTAGGGGCTTGGAATCAGGGTCGTGCTTGTGGCTCGTTTATTGGTAACCTGTGCTTGGACCAAAGGTAAGAAAACTGCACCCTGTGTATATGTGACATGCATGACTATTATTGATGCATGTTGGTTGATTATTAAAGGTGACATGCATGGCTATTCTTGATGCATGTTGGTTGATTATTAAAGGTGACATGCATGGCTATTCTTGATGCATGTTGGTTGATTATTAAATGTGACATGCATGGCTATTATTGGTGCATGTTGGATTGTTAAATATAATGCATATGATGCACGAGAAACATGTGATTAGGACATGCTTTATATACTGAGTATGATATCGTTCAGAGCTTGAGCCTCTGTGTTTATGCATGATCCTAATTGTGTTAGTACATGTTAAGTAAGCATGCTGAATACCTTGTATATGGATATTGGACATGTGATATATGTTTGGTGGCATGGCTTACTTGTGTATGACACTGACTTATTAGTCAGAATCGGCAACGGTGTTAGATCCATCTGTGAAGCTGTGATTTATTAGTCAAGTTCACAATGAGTTGAACACTGGTCGTGTTTTACTGACCTAAGAGTCAGAGATGGCATAGCGTCATGAACGCCGAGCCAAATGAAGATTAGATCTAATCGATATCAGCGTTGAATGACTCATATGGGGTATTAGTGCTGGACCGACCAGAAGGTCGATGAAAATTATAAGCGCTTGGCTAGTCTGAGACTAGTTATTCAGAGCCAGGGCATATGACCCCGGTGATTGTTTGTCACATGGCTAGGGAACGCTGTTCCACAGTTATGACTCTAGAGTCAGGAGGAAGGTTATGTTGGTGACTAATCACCATGCACCTATCCTGTTAAAGCTAGCGAGATGCTCACTTATATGTTAAGCCCTGATGATCCTATCGTTACATGGCTAAAGGGTGCTGTCCCCATATTTGTGACTTTTGCGATAGTCACCTATTTGTTCGGACTGTTGGTCCTGAATAGTTAATACGATCAATGTTGATATTATATCATGTTATATTGTGTTTTCTTGCCAGGCTTCGGCTCACGGGTGCTATGTGGTGCAGGTAAAGGCAAAAGAAAGTTGGACCATCCTTGAGTTGGAGAGCTTAGGTGATGACATGTACATATGCAGCTGCTCGTCCGCCACGGCCGAGGTTTAAAGAGGAACTAGGGTTAAACCCTGTTTTGCCGCGTAGAATGGCCTGTTGTAAATATTTTATTGTAGTAGACTCTGAAATTATAATTTTGGGATCCCAAAATATATATTAAATGTTCTAATGAAACGTTACATCTTAACTTAAAATTTTAACCCCTAAACCGCTAATCATACTTAGTTACATGATTTTGGCCAAATAACTCGATTAGCGAGTTTAGCACTGTTTACAAGGCACACCGTAACGGTCCCTGGAGTTGGGGCGTTACAGCGTACCTTTGGAATTGTTCATATTTGTGGACGTAATCAACACAATCCTTCTTCATCGTTGGCCAGAAATATCATTGCCTTAGGATTTTCTTGGACAAGCTGAGTCTGACTGTGTGATCTCCGCAAAAACCTTCATGCACTTCATGCATGATTGCACTCATTTTTTTCCTGGATACGCATCGAAGATAGGGCATGGTACTGAAGTTTGCCATCCATCATGACATATCTGACATATCTGGGAGCCTGGTACGGAAGTTCTTTGGCGGCAGCCCTATCCGTGGGCAACTCCCCAGTGGTTAGGTGCTGGATGAGAGGGCCCATCCAAGACGTAGAGTAATCGATTGTGTTGATGATAGCGGGGGCTTGAATACTGGGCACGGATAGATGGTCGATTGGGACTACTCCAGAGAGCTCCGCTTCAACATCTGTGGCCAATTTTGCCAATGTGTCTGCAAACACATTCTGTTCCCTAGGGATTTGGCAGATGAAGTATCTCTTGAAAGATTGGAGTAAATCCTAGGTTCGTGTCACGTAGGCGACCATCTTCTCTCCCTTCATTTGGTACTCCCCCGAAATCTGCCTGACCACCAGTTGGGAGTCACTGTGGACATATATATTTGTTGCCTCTACCTCCCGGGCCAAGCGTAATCTGGCCAGCATGGCCTCATGCTCAACCTCATTATTTGATGCTTCGAATTGGAAGCGTAGGGCGCTTTGCAATCGGTGACCTTGAGAGGATATCAAGATTATCTCGGCCCCGGCCCCATTTTCATTAGAGGCTCCATCTACAAATATTTTCCACAAGGGAATTATGGGGTCAACGAATTCTTCACCTTCGGTTATCCTGGTGCATTCTAAGATGAAGTCGGCCAGGGCATGTCCCTTGATAGAAATTCTGGGGACATACACAATGTCAAACTGACTAAACTCCATGGTCCACTTCAAAAGTCTCCTCGATGATTCAGGTTTCTGTAGTACTTGTCGTAGAGGATGGTTCGTCAATACCTTAATGGCGTGGGCCTGAAAGTAAGGTCTCAACTTCCTAGAGGCGATTAGTAAGCAAAATGTCAACTTCTTGATTAAAGGGTATCTGGACTCCACGCCCATCAAACTTTTGCTTACGTAATAGACCGGGAGCTAGGCCTTTCCCTCTTCTCGCACTAAAGCAGCGCTGATGGTGTGTTCTAATACTGCCAAATACAAGTACAATGGCTTCCCATCCACTGGTTTCGACAAGATTGACACTTGGGCCAGATGTTCCTTCAATTTTTGGAAGGCTTCTTCACACTCGGTTGTCCATTCAAACCTTTGGTTTCCGCGAAGTATATTGAAGAATGGGATGCACTTGTCCATGGGCTTCGAGACGAAGCAACTCAAAGTTGTTATTCTTCCCGTCAAGCTTTAAACGTCTTTGTGATTTTAGGGCGATGGCATCTCGATCAACGCTCTGATCTTGTCCGGGTTGGCTTCTATTCCTCTTGAGCTTACTATGAAGCCCATAAACTTCCCGGATGCCACGCCAAAAGTGAACTTTTTTGGGTTCAGCTTCATCCCATACTTCCGGATAATGGCAAATGCTTCTGCCAAGTCATCCGTGTGTATTGGACTTGACCAACATGTCATCTATATATACCTTCATGTTATGTCCTAGCTGGTTCTGGAACATCCTGTTGACCAGCCTTTGATAGGTGGCCCCAACATTCTTTAGCTCGAAGGGCATGACAATGAAGCAGTATACACCCTTGTCCGTCTGGAAGCTGGTGTGTTCCTGGTCTACTACATGCATTGAGATCTGGTTGTAGCCGGAGTAGGCATCCATGAAGCTCAACAACTCATACCCGGACGTAGCATCCACTATCTGGTCAATCCAGGGCAGAGACTAGCTATCCTTCGGGCAAGCCTTGTTGAGGTCTGTGAAGTCGATATAGATCCTCCACGTTCCATTTGGCTTTGATACCAACACTAGATTGGCTAGCCAAACAGGATATAAGGCTTCCCAGATGAATTTGATCAAGGATAACTTCTTGACTACTTGAGGGTCTCTACCCTCTCCGTCCCTAGGGGCCTCCGCTTCTGCCGGACGGGAGTTAAATTTTCATCAATGTTTAGGGCGTGCCATATGACGTTGCTGTTGATCCTGGTCATATCTGAATGAGACCATGTCAGAACATCCTGGTTCTCTTTCACCCAGGTGATTATGGTAGCCCTGACCTCCGAGTTCGGGTTTCTCCCGACTCAGATTACTTTTGTCGGGTCGGTATCATCGATGCACACCTCTTCCACCTCCTCCGTGGGATCTAATGCCCTATCCGCTTCTATTCGAGGATCCAATTCATCGTCTTCCCGGACCATCCTCCGTGCTGGCGGGATTGGATCAGCATTTTCCTATTCATGAGGCTCTTCATGGACCATGAAGATTGGTCGGGCGGAGACATGATAGAACTTTCGAGCGCTCTTTTGATCTCCCCGTACAGTTCCCACTCCTCCATTATCGCATAGGAACTTCATGCAGAGGTGGCAGATGGAGGTGATGGTGCTGAAGTCGACTAAAGGCCAAAAATTACGTTGTACGCAGTGGGGCAGTCCACCACTATGAAAATGCAATATTTGAACGAGCCCTGAACCTCATTCCCCAACATCACGGGTAGTTGAATCTTACCTATCGAGAGAAATGAATCTCCATTGAAGCCGTAGATCTGTGTCGGGCAAGAAGCCAGATCTGCCTCTGTCAGACCAATTGCTATGAAGGCCAGCTTGAACTATACATTGACGGAGCTCCCGTCATTCACCAACACTCGGGATACCCTTTTGTTGGTGATTTGGGCATCAATGATCAAGAGGTCATGATGCGGGAAATGAACATTTCAGGCATCCTTGTAACGCACTAGTTAGCCAAGACCGTCACACTTTTTACTTTAAATAGTGCTTAACTCGCTAAAAGAGTTATTTGGTCATAAACGTGCATCTAAGTGTTATTAATGGGCCAGGGTGAAAATCTCAGTCAAAAGAAATGGATAGATTTTATTTAAAATATTAAATTGTACATGGGATCCCATAAAAGTGTGTATAAAGTTGCTTACAATCCAAAATATTCATCACAGTTCAAAAGTTACAAGCCGCCGACCTAAGCGGCAAAAATAGAGTTAAACCCTAGTTCCCCTGAGAAACACCTTAGCCGTGGTGGTCAAGCGGTCACATATGTACACATCGCCACCTAAGCTCTCCACTCAAGGTTGGTTAAGCTTTTCTTTCCCTTTACCTGCACCACATAGCACCCGTGAGCCAAGGCTCAGCAAGAAAACTTATTACTGCATGTATTCAATGTAAATAAATGATCATGTAATCATTATGGGGCTTCAGCCCTAATCAGATGATGACTAGTAAGTCAATCCTGGGGTCCTATGCTCTAAATAGATAAATAATTATTCATTTTGGGGCCCTGCGCCATGAATAGATGACTTATGAGTCTCTCTAGGGTCCTGCGCCCTGAATAGATGACTAATAAGTCTCTTTGGTATCCTGCTCCCTGAATAGATGACTAATAAGTCTCTCTGGGGTCCTACGCCCTAAATAGATGACTAATAAGTCTCTTTGGGGTCCTGCGCCCTAAGCCATGTGACTATCAAGTCACCTGGAACTTTTTGGTCCTGGCTCTAAGTAACTAGTCATAGACTAGCCAAGCGCTTTAGTTTTCTTCGACCAATAGGTCGGTCAAGCATTTAATTCTCATGTTGATTAGATCTAATCATTTCAGCCTGCGGTCAGAACGTTAATGCCACTCTTTACTCATAAGTCAATTTTGTACGACCAGCGCCCAATACTATTGTCGATCATGACTGATAAATCAGAACTTCCCGACCAGTACTAAACACCATTGTCGTTTCTGACTAATAAGTCAATGCCATTCACAAATAAGCAACCCTGCCATGCATTCATAATGCAGCCAATGCCCATATATATAGAGCAATCAACATGCCTAATCAATAATCATGTATGTCACATACTGGGTGCAGTTTTCTTACCTCAAGTTCGAGCGTAAAATAAATAAAGAACGACCCTTGAGAACGATCCTGTCCTTAGGAACTTAGTGGTCACCTAATCATAACCAAATATGAAATCCCATCAATAAAATAAGTAATAAAAGGTTCATGAACTAAAACCCAGCTCCCGGGACCTCAAATCTTACTAAAACGATTAGTAGATTCGATCCCGAGCCAAGAGAATCGAAAACACGCGCTTAAAACTTGTTAAGACCAAACCTGGCATAAAGAAGACAGGCGGGTCGCGACCTGCCCCCAAAAGGTCGTGACACGCCCCCAAGACAGAAAGCCCCCCTGTCTGGGTGCTAGGGGCGGGCCGCGACTTGACCCTGAGGCTCGCAGTGCATTTGCCAGACAGAGCCCATGGGAGGCTCTGGGGTTCATTCAAGTCGCAACTTGCATGAACTCGGTTGCGACTTGACCCCGCGAACCCAACTCCCTTACATTTCCTTCAATCTAAACCTTAACCAAAACTCATCAAACCAATCCCAATATCACAACCAAACCTTAATACAACATTATCACCATTCTAACATCAAAACCCAAGCTTTATACCACTTGAAACATCATCAAACACCCAATTACACAATCAAACTCTCAACTTGCAAACCATTTTAAAAACAGAGTAAAACCTTGAAATTTCAAGTTGAAAACCTTACCTCAATTATGGATTGAATCCCTTCAGTTGTTGCAATCCAATCCTAAACTCTCAAGCCTTAAATCCTTAAGCTTCAATCTCCTAATTTGCTTCAAAACTCCAAACTGAGTGAGAGAGAGAAGAAGAACACAATGTTTTTGCCTTAGTCCATCTACAACCATCTTAACTTAAGCCTATCATATAGCCAAAATGGCATAAATGCCCCTAAGCCAATTTAATTCCTCAAAGCCACCCAAGGGTATAATTGTCATTTCCCACATACCCCGTTAATCATAATTAACGTCCTCCAATTCTCGTTACTCTCAATATCCTCAAATAATTAATAAATCATATCCCATTACCCGCTCATTCCTGGTAAAGTACTAAACACCAAATTACCCATAGGTTCACCCCGAGCCTGGTAATTAATGTCGTTATGACCAAACCGTTAACTTTCATCCTAGGATCATCTCATGTCGAATAGCTCAAACATATCCACATAATAATGTGCTCTCACCCATATATCACATACGTGCACATAAATATACAAATATGCCCTCAATGAGCCAAAATTACGAAAATGCCCTTCTTATAAGAAGTGGGCCCACATGCATGCAATTATCATCATATAATAATATAACTCACATATTCATGCATATAATCACATAATCGCATATTAAATCAATTATGGCCCTCCTGTCCCCCTAATTCAGGCACTAAGCCACATTAGGGAATTTGGGACATTACAATCCTCTTTCGTGTACGTGATGGGCAAGTTGCATACCTCGTGGTCATGATCGAGCTCGCTGAGGTATCTTTTCTGATCATTCCAGGATGGTCCTCCTAGATGTGGGCCTCCTGATATGGTGTCACGTTGCCATCTACCTGTGGAGGTGCGGTTTCGGGAGGATATAACATTCCGGGCCCAGGTGCTTGCACTATTGGGGCCCCTTGGGGGGCATGAGCTCCCAAACCTGGAGTGTACCCTCCCTAAGGAGGTCGGTACAATCTGGGTGCTCCTGGGGCCATAGGTTGTCTGAGAGCTGCTGGCAGTCCCAGAACTCCTGTTGGCATCCTGACCCATTGATTGAGATGCCCCAGTTTGATCAGGTTCTCGATCTCGTCCTTCAGCTGACGAAACTCTTCGGTCATGTGACCCACGTCCTTGTGGTAAGCGCACCTTTTGCTGGAATCCCTCAAATTCTTTCCCCCTTTAAACATGGGGGTTGGCTTCTGGTAATGGACTACATTGCCTGTTGCAAGGTAGATATTTTTCGGGTGTCCACCAAGTTGGTATACTCCGTGTATTAAGGCTCGTACCCCCTTCTTCCCTTCTTTGATGGTTCGAATTGGTTTTGACTATTGCCTGATCTGTTTCCCCAGGAGGGGTGTATGCTTGCCTCAGCTGCTCCAGCTTGAGGCGGTTGGGCACCACTAGGAGTGGCACTGTACTCGATGGGTGCCACTTCGTACCCAAAAAATGGGGCTGATGGAGCCAGAGCATATCCCGTCGAAGTGGGCCCATAGACCATCGGGGTCATGAATGGCATCCCAAGGGTCCTCAGCGGATCCAGACACGACTAGGGATGCCGAACAAATATTTGTCGGATACTGCACTCCGTATCCAGGAAAGGTTTGGGCGGTCGACTAGGTTGCTGGCTGCCACCCAAAGGCTTGGATTCGGGCCTCCTCCTAGTTGATGAAACCTTGTGCCCTCCTGATGAACTCTTCAGGAGTGGCCACCTTGCTGCACTGCATGTCATCCCAGAGAGGGGACCCAGCTCTTATCCCAGACTAGAGAGCCACCAGGCGTTGTTCGTCATCCACCTTAGTTTTTTAGGCTTCCTCCATAAAGCGCTAGATGTAAGCCCTAAGGGTTTTCGTGGGATGTTGTTTGACATTAGCCAGCGCACTGACCTGCATGTCCAGCTTTATGGCAGTCACAAACTGTTTGCGGTAAGCTGACTACAATCTGGACCAAGACTGGATCGATCCCGCCTTAAGTCTTTTCCACCAATCTTTTGCAGTCCAATCAGAGTGATTGAGAAACATAGACACTTGTCGTTGTCATAGACGTGAGCTACAATCATCAAGAGATTGTAGCGGGACAAGTGATCTATGGGGTTCGTGTTCCCAGTATAGGCGGGTATGTCCGGTATCTTGAACCCCTTTGGTAGCACAACATCTAGTATGTGCTTGGCGCATGGCTCATTTTCCTCTTCAACGGAGTCGGAACCTCCGCCTTCTTATTTCCGGACCAGGCGGTCCGTGACTTTTTTAAGAGCAACCAACTGTTCCATGAACTGTCTGGCCATTCCATCATCTAGGGGAACTCTGTCGTTCCTCCTGTCGTTGAGGTTATTCCTCAAGTCGCCTCCTCAGGGGAGAATCTTTTCCTTCCAGGCTCGCTCCTTTCGGGCATTGAGGTCATCACACAAGTCTACTCGAGAAGTATCGTCTCCCGAACCGACTGCTTCTGGCTCTTCTTCACATTTGCGCCCTTCGTGATTCTTGTTCACAGAGGCGCTGGGATAAAAACGTCGTTCCCTTTCGTTTTATCTAAGGACATTCTGGGGCTTAGTACCCTGCAAGCGCTTCCCCTGCGAATCATTCGGATGATCTCGTCTTGGGACATGATTCATCCGTTCTTTCCTAAGGAATTGCCGTGGGTTAGCCCCAGTTTTTGGAACGGGATGAGCTCTTTTCTGGGGATTTGTTTTTCCAATAGGATCAACCATTTTGGCTTTTCCTTTTTCATGAGCAGAATTTGACGGGTCGGCTCTGGGATGCGTGGATGGTCCCGGAGGAGGAATAGGGGTAGCGTCGTTGGGTACGCAGTCCTGAGAGGTGGGACAGGCAGCTGCGTTCCTGGGGGAGGAACAATTGAAGGGTTGGCTGCTAATCCTTGGACAACAATAAAGGCCTGAAGAGCCAGTAGGGACTCTTGCATCTGGTGGGTGGCCTCTTTTTGTTTAGCTATCCTGGTTTCTTGATCCAGGACTTGTTGTCTTAGACGGACCACCTCTGAATCCTCTTGTTTAGGATCCATATCCTTCTCGTCAGGATCAACGGGGTTTTCGGCCTCGTGATCCTCATATTCCCCTTCATCTTACTCGTAATAACCTTCGTCGTAGTCACCCCCATCCTCAAAGTTCTGGGAGTCGTCAGGCAGAGGCCCCTGATAAGGCATATCCTTGGGTTGGTCTTAAGGAAATGGTTGATTGGGCAATGGTTCTCCATTGTCTTATTGTTGCTAGTGAGCAGGATCAAACACGGTATGCTTGGTGTTCACCATTTTTCGCAGATGATCGAGGTTGATTCAAGCTTCCTTCAGCTCTCAATGAAAGCACCAAAATGTTTACCGAGTTTTTCGAAAACTATAAATATATTATGAAATAAGAGCTGAAAAGAAAGGATTAGAGATGAAAAATTACAGTTTTTATGTGGTTAGGGCGTTAATGAGCCTTAGTCCACAAGTCACTAGTATTAGGCTTTAGAGAGTATTTACAATGGAATTTTTCTACAAGTTTTAGCAGAGTTTTTGCTTACTAGAGAAATTCTGGGATCCCCGCTACAGTGCACAACTGGCCCTATTTATAGGCAGTCAAGCACCTTGGGCCGGACTAATCTGGGCCCAATATGGATGTAATTACACTTTGCTCTCTAATGGAGTCATAATACAAAGAATGTAACATAAGTACATGTTGTTAATCTGGGCCCATTGGGGCGACTTAGGTGTGGCCAAGCCTTACAGCTGCCCATTGTACGTTAGCACAGACTAGTCCGTGTGGGCTTCTAAGGGGATCCTAGGGACAGGATCTGTCAGAGTAGTGGTAGTATTGTTTCCTAGGAACAGTGTACGTTCCGGGCGTACCCTCTTCTGCAGGTTATTTGAGGAGACCAACTGCCGGATTTCGTGGGGACAGGTCAGCATCGGGGAAAACTAGGCTTGCTCTATCTGGGCGTCTGGTCCAGGTTCGTTTACTAATATCCTGGTTCATTTACCGGAGTCCTGGTTCGTTCACCAGGACTCGGGTTCATTTTCCAAGGTGGACATCGTGACACTGAAGATCTCCCCTGGATTCTTGATAAGGTATGTCTTCAGTGAAGAGTTAGTCTGTCGCCTTAATTAGCATCTCAAAGGATGTAGGTTGGTCGAGGCCGGGAAGATGAGTTGGGCCTGCATCTTAGTCCTTGTTCCATCATTATGCTCGCGTCTATTGAATGTTGCTGGGCTCGATGGTGCTCGGGATATTAGGGTTTCCTCATTTCCCGTTCATTGGATTCAGGATGGGTCCAGACCTCTTAAGAGGGCCCACGGACCCAGTGGGTCATACCACGTGTCACAGGTGGATAATAGGGATAACGGATACTAAATATATCTCTTCTATATAAAAAGAGTGTAGATAACAGAAACTCTTAATTTTAACGGATTTTTTTGTTTGTTAACTTTAACGAAATATTAAAAATATATAACAAAATATTCCTTTAAAAGCTATTAAAAATAAATGTTTATTAATTATATTAATATAAATTCAAATATTATAAAATATCATTATTATACTACCATTTAATACAAAAATAGATAAATAATAATTATATTAATATAAATTCAAATATTATTATCATAATAATACATAATCTTAATTTTTATTAAAAAATTATCATTTATATATATATAAAGAAAACATTATTTTTATTACTTAATATAATTTAACTAAATATATATTAATATTAGATAATATTAGATAACAACAAATATTATAATACATTATATATATGTGTCGTGTGTATACAAATAGTATTATTGCGTAACTACAAAATAAATTAGAATAACATCTATCTTCTATCAAGAATAAATAAGTTTTTTCTCCAATTATAAATGTGTAATTTGAATAATATCATGAATGTTTTATACAATAAACAATGTAGTTTATGATCTAAAATGTTATCATGTATATATATATATTGAAAAAACCATAATTAATGTTTATGTTTAATTTTTCTTTTAATATGTTTATGTCATTCTTTTTTATATATATAATATTGCTTATTTATTTGAAATTTATATGACAATCATAAAAACTTAATAAATATATTTAATAAAATTTTAAAATAAAACTAAGATGCATTGCACTACTTGTACCTAGTATATATATATATATACACACATTTCAAATTATATCCAATATATAACTGACACTGCCAAACATATCAAATACTATCGGTTCTTGTTTTCTTTTATTTTTTGGCTTGTGTTGTTTTATATGTAAATTATTTGTTTTACAAGGTTTCATTTAGTTTAATTTTTACAATAACGATCGCTATGTCTCATTACCTTAATAACGAGGCTCATAGATTTCTTAAGAGTGCTTCACGGTGCTAGTTTAGTAAAGATGTTTGACGTGACTATATTAGACAATGCTTGAATGAATCTTCTTCTTATATGGATTGCTGGACACTGATTATTTGGTTGGTGATCCACCCCAACTCGTGAGTTGCTGTTTAGATTTTGTGTATTAAGCTTAAATAATGGCGTTGTTTTTATTGGTTCTTAGCTATTGATGGGGTTAGTTTGTCAAAAATCCATTTAGAAGAGAAGCTTAGTTTACTCCACGTAGTGTGGAAGCTTTGTTGCTTAGCTTAATTAGACTTTAGGTTGGGATTTCTCTTATGTTTTTTTTTTTAATTATTATGGACTTGGTAAGCTTATATTAGTCATCTTTTGTGGGAGATTTAAAATTTCTCAAAAAACATTCCTGAATTGTAATAGAGTTTGTCATTGTGACATTTAAATAAAAAATTTAGTTATCTTTATAATATATATATGTACATTTAAAAAAAATCATAATAAATGGCCATTTCTGTAATAAGTATCATGTAAACAAAATTTATTGTTTTTTAATTTTAAAAGAGAAACTTTACACTATATGTCAACATAACTTACTCTCCCAAACATACTTAATTTTTTAAATATTCCAACATAACTTACTCTCACAAACATATGTTATTTCTAATTTTTTGGACAAAAACACCCCTAACATTAAACACTTCCATCCCAACTGAACTCTCTCATTTCTCTCTCAGTGAAATTTTCTCTCAACCTCTCAGACCCTTCACCTTCTCACTATTTCACTTAGGCGAAGCTCTCTCTCTCATCACAGCCGCCGTAGCCACCTTTTTCTCCATCGCCGGCAACGGTAAGTCAATTTTTATAGTTTTCTTTTTAAATTTGAATCGTAATGTATAAAATCGATGAAATGGGTTTGATTTTAATCTTTATTTTGTAAAAATATTGTTTTAAATGGGTTTGATTCTATGTGCGTTGATGGACCCAAAACGGGTATGTTTTAAATATTTATAACTCGCAAGCGCACGAATTGTATATGGAATATAGTGTTCGCGTAAGCACGAGATCGAACCCAAAGGAGTTGTCTAAAATCGAAAAGAAAACCATTTTAAATCAAAAGTAATAAATTATAACCTAGTTCCAAAGATTGATGAGAATTTGTAATAATAAAAATAAAATTAAAGATAATAATAAAGATATTAAAGACAAATATATAAACATAAATTAAAAGTAAAAATCAAGATGGTAAAGAAGATTATTAAGGATTAGAATCCACAAAATATAAGTTCAATAATATTTATAAATATATTGATTCCCAAGTTTTAGTGATAGTTAAAATAAATTAAACTATCATTTTACAAATAGATTTATAATTTTAAGCACAAATTACTTCTAAAAAGATAAGATTTTCCTTCACTTTTCAAAATTATAATTTCAAAGCATTTAGAGTAAATCAATCTAATGAAATAACAAATAAATCAATGAACATTATTTATAAGGCAAAACATAATATTTTTATTCTAAGCATGGATGTGTACAATTTAAGGACACATCTTACACAAAGAATATTATGTTTTTGCACTAATGAAGAACAAAGTGTAAATATGTGCTAATAATCCAAAATACATGATAATTAAGATGAAAGAAGATATTTGAATAAGAAAAATCCATAAACTTTGTTGCACAAAATGGGAAATCAACATACAAAATAAACACTATCTAGTTACATATTGTTTCATCATCACCTTAATAATCTTAAAAAGATTAGAAACTCATAACTAAAATAGCAAATACAAACTAAAAATTACAAACATAACTTGGGAAAACTTGGAGGAAAACCCCCAAATTTTTCCTCTAAAAATACATAGAAAATAACCAAAAAGAAGAAGAAGATGAAGAGAATAGAGAGGTTTTGAAATGTGTAGAATTTTTGGTATGGTAACCTCCCCCAAAAATTCACACCAAACTCCCTTATTTATAGCCAAAAATGATAATTAAAATAATCAATTTAAATTAATTAAATTGATTAAATTAATTTAATTAATTATAATATGGCAAATAGGAGTAAATTATAGGGTGTAATAATGATGTTTTGGGGGTAAAATGTGTAGAAAGTAGAGTAAAAAATGACATTTTTGAATATAGGGGACAAGAGTACAAATTGTGGGCTCAAGGAATTTGAAGCATGCATGTGGGTGGCTGTTGGAGGCTCATGGCAGTGGGCGTGGGTGTATCAAGTGGCAGCTGGAGTGTATCAGGTGATTGCTTGAGCTGGATTGGGCCAAAGGAGTGGAATAGGCCCATGGAGCTTTGCTGAGGAGTGCATGGCTGGGGTGCTTTGGTCACGGCTGATGGCAAATGGCTGGAGAGGTGGTGCACGGCTGGAAGAGAGGCAGCAGATAGCTGGGAAATGGCTGGGCCTTGGAGCTGGTGCAGACTTGGAGAGGAGAAGGCCCAAACGTGGGCTAATGAAGGTTGGGCAGGTGGTGCACAGCTGGAAGGCTTGGACCATGGGGAAAAATGCCAATTTTTCTTGCTTTTCCTTAAAATGCCACACTTTTTCTTTATTTTTCTTGCTTTTCAAGAGCAAAAATACACCACAATCCCTAACAAAATAAGCATTAAATCAAAATTAAATATTTTCAATTATCCAATAAATCATATTAATTTATTGAAAATATTAATTAAAATTTAATTTAACATTTAGTTTCAATAAAACACACATTTTTTACTTCTAACTAGACACAATAATTTAAATAATTAACTACAACATTTTACAACAAAATAACTATAAAAACACACAAAAATATATAAAATCAAAATAAACCCAATAAATTCAAAATTACTAAAAAACTTTAATAAATCAATTAAAAACTCAAGAATTAAGCAACAATTAGCACATAAAAAGTAGTAAAATAACTCTAAATTGTAGAGTTATCATGCGTCGTTTTAGAAGATTATGTTTAAGTTTTGCAAAAATTTGTGGGTCGATGTTCATTCGATCCCACGTTGTTGACCCAAGATTTGGCCAACTGACACGGAGTCAAAACGTGATTGATGTGGACGAATGTATAGAGAAGAACACAATGACAAAAGTAAAGAAAACACAGTAATTTATAGTGGTTCGGCCCCAGGATCTGGTAATGACCTACGTCCACTTAGAATGGTATTGATATAAAATCAGAAGGGTAATCAAAGAACCAGGGTTCAATGAGTTTCACTCTCCTCTAAAGAACAATACAGATTTACTTGGAGAATTACTATCGTCTCCTATGATTTTATAGCCTAAACAAAAAGTCCCCTCCTTTGAGCTATCTCTTCTTATTTATAGGCTCAAGGAGGGTTACCAGAGATTGTTACAGATATTCCTCCCCGAATAATCGGATATCCAGAAGATTGTATGAAATAAATTCGGGATTCATAAAGATCTTCCCATAAAAGTTGCCTTGTACACGGAACCATCGACCAGTCTGGTCGCGGGTAAGAGGGCTTACCCTGCCTCTACTGTGTCTTCTGGTCGATGCTCTAGCAGACGCTTCCAGGTGTCAGCCACGTGTCCAGAGATTATTTGCCACGTCACCAATGCTGATTTATTGGATAACATTTTCCCCCCAAAGTTTATTTACTACGAACAGCAAATAAACTTTGAACGAACGACTCTTCGGTAACCCCTCCTAACGTGTCAGAACCCTTCGTGTGCTCTCAAAAAAAACAATCCACTCCTGTCTAATCATGTCTTTTCAGTTCCCCAGAAACGATTTCGACGGCCATCCCATTTTCCCATACTTTGAAAAAGGAAAACTAATGATTACACTTTTTTAATATCAGAGACAAACTTATATAAGACCGTCGGAGCCTCTTCTTTCTTTTTACGCACGCCATTATCTTTGCAGAAAACCCTAAAAACCAGAGCTTTAATCTTCTCCGGAGACCGTTTTCCTGCACTTCCAAGACTCAGACCGCGGACTCTTTAATCTCCGAAGACCCTTCTTCCACCTTCACGATCACATTTCTTGGTAAGTTTTTGAAACCCCATGCTTCTAATTTCTCGTGGTGCATGCTTCTGATGGTACACTGTTTAAGTCTTTCTGTTTCTGGTTTAAAATGCTTGTAGACAAAATGTTTTGTAGGCGCAGTAGAGTTACGAGTTAGTTTAAAATCCAGGATCATGCTTTTTAGGACGTAAAACCGAAGTAACATTTCGATTTTTAAGCCAGTTGAAAAATAAATGTTTCCCGCCCTAAGGGGAGTTGAAAAAGCTTTCACAGAAAAACTTTTTACTTTCACCCTTTGATCCGCTTTTCAAACTGTTCGTTGTAGAAAAACTAACTTTTTGATAGAATGCTATTGTATAAAAGCCTAACTTTTATACTCGACCAGCGTTATTCTAAAAAGCTTTTTAAAGTTCTATTTCCTCACCTCCCCATTCTCCTGTTTGCAGACTTTAATGCCAGATTTGTGGGGAGGTGAAAGACCCATCGACGACGACCTTCTTGCCCAGCTGCTCGAGGGGGAAGAACAACCAGCTGTACGTGTCCACGAGATTCCTTTCTCGCGATCTTCTTCCAGACCTCGTCCTTCCTCCCCAATGGCCCGCTCCAAGTCTTCTGGCAAGAAAAGGCTCGAGTCTGAAAGCAACCCTACTCCTCTTGCCCAGCCTGATTCACAGGCTAGGGCTCCCTCGACTAGCGGTCGAGAAAATCTTGTTCCTGACCCTAATATCCAAACTAGGGCTCGTCCTCGTCATCGGAATCCGCCTGATGTCGAGTGGTATACTTCCCCAGCCAATTCAGTGACCCTTCGAATGGTAGCTAACTGCTTCAGGAAATTCCCCCTCACGGGGGTAACCATTATACGTCCCACCACGGACCAGAGGGATAACCATCCAGGAGGGGCGAACAGCGCCTGGTCCCGGTATCACATTGAGGCGGGAGCTTATCTCCCTCTTCATCCCTTCTTTGTGGGGGTGGCCAATTATTTCGGCGTCGCTCCCTTCCAAATAACTCCAAACTAATATAGGATGCTGGCCGCACTCTATATCCTGTACAAACTTAACAAATGGCCAGAACCTTCACCCCACGAGGTCAACTATCTTTTTGACCTCAAGTCCAACCCACAGCACAACGGGACGGGCTTTTTCCACTTCTGCCACCAGGAGACCGGCCGGACGTTCTTGAGTGGCACTACCCATATATCAAACGTGGGGCACTACAACAAGGAGTACTTCTTTACTCCGGACATAACCAGTAACAACTTGGCCTTCGCGAGAGGAGGTAAGAACTTGTCTTCGACTGGTCGATACTTTAACATAGAGTGTTTCCTTTCATCTTTCTCAAACTTAATCTATTTTTCAGGCCCTTGGTTACGTCCGACCCCAACACCAGACATGGTGTTGAGGTCTAACACTCTGGCCAGGATGTCTGATGCAGCAAAATGTGTCAAGACCCTGATAATATAAAAGAACTTGAGGTCGTCTGGCCTCCTGGCTCCTCGCCATGAAAATAGAGGGTCCATGGTGGACGAAGCCACTGCCGAGGGGGTTCCCGAGCAGCAACCTCCTGTGCCTCCTCCTAGGAGGAGGCCAACAGGAGTTAGGATCAGGGAACCCACGGGTAGCCCTTCCGCAGAAAGGCCTTCTGCTCCCCAAGCCAAGGGGAAAGAAAAAGCCAAAGAGCCTATTGTTGACTTGGGAGAATCTTCCGATGATGATGGTAAAGTTATCTCACTTTTAAATGGTTTGCCGATTCCCTGTCACTTGTTTGACGGGGATGGTAACTTTACATATGCTCCAAATCTAGGGTCAGACTTCTTCATGCCAGATAATGAGTATATGACTAATAGAGTCAATAGTGTAGCGACCAGTAGTTGTAGCTCGGGTATTTACTTTGTTACCTCCTTTCAATTGTCTAACTTACTTTCACCTGCCTCCTTTTTATTAACTTACTATGTTTATCTTCATGCAGATATGTCAACTCCCAACATTTTTGACATGTACCAGGCCGAGGAGGAAGAGGAAGTTCCTCAACTCCAACGGAAGCCTAAGAAGAGAACTGGTGAATCTAGTTGAGGCCCTCCAGCCAAGAAGGGTCGATCAGAAGATCCTCCTCAGGGTACGCCTACTGGGCAAAGTCCTGCGCCCACTGGGCGAACTCCTACTCCTCCTCCAGCTCCTTCTGAACAGCAAACTACTCCTGTTCGGCCGAATCCTCCAGCTGCGCCTGCCAGGGAGCAGCTTTCTCGTGAAGAGGCTCATGGGGCCAGACTCATGAGCCATGCCATTCGATCTACCAGGGACCGCCTCGATCGCATCGGCAAAGGCGACCGTGTTAGGGCCGCAATGGTCCAAGCTGAAGAGCTGCCAGTCGACCAGATCCTGAACAGGGCTCTGAACGAAATCTCCAGCGTAAGTGTTTCTTTATTCTTCGAGTCTTTAGTTTTTTAGTCCTCGTGATGAGTTATAACTCCTTTTTCTTTGTGCACAGGCCTTACTTTCTGCCACTACTGCTCGTACCCGAGCCCAGACTTACCTCGAGCAAGCCGAGGCAAAAGCCATCGAGAGGTATCAGGTGAAGGCGGCCGAGGAGCTTTCGGCTGCTGAGGCTAAGCATGCCAAGGAGTTGGAGGCAGTGGTCCGAGAGAGGGATGCAGCGGTGACTAAGCTGTCTGAGGCTGAAGCTGCGAAGGAAGCTGCGGTCAAGTTGAGGCAGGAGTACCGAGACTTCAACAAAACCCATCTCCGCGAAATCAAGCATCTGGGGGAGGTACTCAAGACCAAGGATGAGGCTATTCTCTCCCTCGAGGGCAAAGTGAAGCAGTTGGAGCTTGAAAACTCCAAGAATCTGGAAAAGTACAAGAGGACAACACTCCGATGTTTCTACAATTTCTGGAAACACAATCAGGGTGCTGACTTTAGCTACCTTTCAGAGGAAGTCAGAACTGCGGAGTTGGCCCGATGTGCTGCCCAACTGGCCGAAGAGGAGGCAAGAGCCGCGACCCCTGCCACTCCAAGCGTCGCTGGTTTGGAAGAATAAGATGCTGTTGAGGATGTGGCTAACCAGGATGCTACCCAGGACCCTCCCGCCTCGAATGCCTCGTGAATTCTTCTCATTTATTTTTTCTTCTTTTTGGATATACGACCCAAGGGTCGTGATGTAAAGATAATAGTTTCTTTTTTTGAACTTTGCTGCACGGGCAGCAAATCTTTTTACTTGAACAGTTACATCCAAGCTGCGATGCTTGCGGTGTAAAAGCTTAAATCTTGATGCTATAATATCTTTACTTATTATAACATTTGTCCGTATGACCGAACTTAGCATAGTACTTTGCCATGATTTAACAAAACACAAATTTTGAAAAATACTCTAAGTATTGTAGCATGCTTTCACTTATTTTGTTCATGTGTTTACATACCTTGAGAGTATGCTTTGCTATCAATGTGCCTTATATGCCCCCCAAGTGATCGAGGAGCTTTAGGTCCTGGGTCACTTGCCTTGACCATAACCTGCTCGAACATTCCTGTTCGTATTAAAACTGATACTTGTAATACAGCAAAACAACACACGTAATGAACAAATATTTGTAAATATAAATTCACAAAGGTTGGCAAGAATGACTGGCTGAGCACAGTCCCTTATAATCTCGTATTAAAAATGGACTAAACATGTCTTTACGAGTGATTCTGAAATAGAATCTTACATATACGAGCAGTTAGCCATACAACGTGGCTAACCCTCTTTGCAAAACTTGTAAAAATTAAAAAGAAAAATTTAAACAAGCCAGTCCTTTAAGAAGGACTGTTCATTGATAATACTTGCGCAGGTGTTCTCCATTCCAATAACGTGGAACGAGATCTCCGTTTAAGCGTGCAAGTTTGTAGGTGCCTGGGTGAAGGACTTCTTCAATCTGGTAAGGTCCTTCCCAGTTAGGTCCGAGCACTCCAGCAGTGGGGTCGCGGGTATTTAAGAAAACTCGTCATAGCACCAAATATCCGACGTTGAATTTTATTTCTTTAACTTTGGAGTTAAAGTACCGGGCGACTTTTTGCTGGTAAGCAGCAACTCGGAGTTGAGATTTTTCTCGCATCTCTTCGATCGAGTCTAGGGACTCCATCATCAGCTGGCTGTTCATGTCCTGGTCGTAAGTCAAACGCCGATGTGAGGGGGGATCCAACTCGACAGGTAACATGGCCTCATATCCGTAGGCTAGGGAAAATGGGGTATGCCCTGTTGCTGTTCGGTGGGATGTTCTATACGACTAGAGGACTTCAGGCAGCTGCTCTGGCCACTCTCCTTTAGCTTCTTCAAATATTTTCTTCAGGGTGTCTTTGAGGGTTTTGTTCACGGCTTCGACTTGCCCATTCGCTTGGGGATGTGCGACTGAAGAAAAGCTTTTAATGACCCCATGCCTTTCGCAGAAATTGGTGAATAAATCACTTTCAAATTGGGTCCCGTTGTCTGAAACTATCTTCCGGGGTAATCCATACCGGCATACAATGTTTTTGATGACGAAGTCAAGAACTTTTTGGGTCGTGATGGTTGCGAGTGGTTCAGCTTCGGCCCATTTTGTGAAGTAATCGACTACCACAACTGCGTACTTTACTCCTCCTTTCCCTGTTGGCAGGGATCCAATTAAATCTATCCCCCATACTGTGAAGGGCCATGGGCTCTGCATCTGTTTTAGTTCATTTGGAGCTACTCGTGGGATCTTGGAGAACCTCTGACATTTGTCGCATCTTCGTACATACTCCATCGAATCCTCGTTCATTGTTGGCCAGAAGTAGCCTTGTCTTAGAATCTTTTTTGCCAAACTCTGCCCCCCAGCATGATCTCCGCAGAAGCCTTCATGCACTTCTCTCATGAGTTCCTTAGCTTTTTCTGGTGTAACGCACCTGAGTAGTGGCATTGAATATCCTCTCCGATACATAACACCATCGACCAGTATGTACCTAGCGGCTCGTCTTTGCAGAGTTCTGGCTTTGTTTCTATCTGTTGGTAGTGCACCATTCGCCAGATACTCCAAGTAAGGCGCCATCCATGTATCCTCCATTCGAATCTCCATACTGGACTCAGCTGCTTGTATGCTTGGCTTGCTCAATCTTTCTACTGGCACAATGTTCAAAGTGTCAGCATCCTTCGCGCTCGCGAGTTTAGCTAAGGCGTCTGCATTCGATTTCTGGTCTCGCGGGATTTGTTGGAGGGTGTACTTTATAAACTGGGCTAGCAAATCCTTCGTTTTATTCAGGTAGGCCATCATCTTTAAGCCTCGCGCTTGATATTCTCCCAGGACTTGATTTACGACTAGCTGAGAGTCACTGTAAATATCATGCGTCTTTATGCTCATATCTTTGGCCATTCTCAATCCAGCTAGGAGTGCTTCGTATTCCGCTTCATTGTTTGATGCTGCGAATTCGAACCTGATTGCGCAGTGAAATCGATGCCCTTCCGGCGTTATCAATATCACTCTTGCTCCAGCGTGGGATTCGTTGGATGAACCATCCGTGAATAGTTTCCACGAAGGAGTTTTGTTTTGAGGCATGGGCGCTTCAGGTTGTTCGCACTGCTCACTGCCTGGGAGTTCGGTGAACTCCGCGACAAGATCGGCCAAGACTTGTCCTTTTATTGCTGCCCGTGGTGAATAAGTTACATCGAACTGCCCTAGTTCAACTGCCCATTTTAACAATCTTCCAGCCGCCTCAGGCTTTTGGAGGACTTGCCGAAGGGGCTGGTCGGTTAGAACTGTGATAGGATGGGCTTGGAAGTAGGGACGCAACTTCCGGGAGGCTAGAATTAAGCAATATGCTAATCTTTCGATTGGCGGATATCTTAATTCTGCACCGATCAACCTTTTGCTGACATAGTAGACTGCTTTCTGTACGCCTTCTTCCTCCCGTACTAGTACCGCACTAGCAGCAACTTCGGTAATCGCCAGATAAATATACAAAGTTTCTCCTTCGATTGGTTTTGATAAGATGGGAGGTTGCGCCATATGAGTTTTTAAGGCCTGGAATGCTTGTTCGCAGTCTCCCGTCCATTCAAACTTCCTATTCCCCCTGAGTAGATTGAAGAATGGGACGCACTTGTCAGTTGATTTCGAGATAAATCTACTCAGGGCCGCGATCCTCCCAGTTAATCTTTGTACATCCTTAATCCTTTTTGGCGACTTCATGTCGATCAGGGCTCTTATCTTGTCGGGGTTGGCCTCGATCCCTCTTGAATTCACTATAAAACCCAAAAACTTCCCTGATCCGACTCCAAAGGAACATTTGAGGGGATTCAACTTCATCCGGTACTTGTTTAGCACATTAAAGCATTCTTATAGATCCCTCACATGTCCTTCTGCCTTCTTAGACTTTACCAGCATGTCATCCACATATACCTCTATGTTTGCACCGATCAGCTCCTTAAACATGTGGTTGACTAGCCGTTGGTAAGTCGCACCTGCGTTTTTCAGTCCGAAGGGCATCACTTTGTAACAGTATAAGCCTGTATCGGTCCGAAAGCTGGTGTGATCCTCGTCAGGGGGATGCATGCTGATCTGGTTGTAGCCTGAATATGCATCCATGAACGAGAGGATCTCATGTCCTGCAGTTGCATCGACCAGATGGTCGATCCTTGGGAGCGGGAAGCAGTCCTTTGGGCAGGCTTTATTGAGGTCCGTAAAATCCACACAGGTCCGCCATTTTTCGTTAGGCTTGGGGACCAGCACCGGATTGGAGACCCACGATGGATAAAACGCCACCCTGATAAACCCGTTCTCCTTAAGCCTTTCGACTTCTTCTTTCAAGGCCCTTGATCTTTCTTTATCAAGCAGCCTTCTCTTTTGTTGCACGGGTGGAAAGGCTTTATCTATGTTTAGGGCATGGCTGATTATTGCAGGATCTATCCCAACCATGTCTTTGTGCGTCCAGGCGAAAACCTCTTGGTTCTTTTGCAAGAATTCCACCAGTGCTTGCTTTATAGTAGGCTCTAAGTTCTTCCCAACCTTTACGACTCTGGTCGGGTCTTTTTGGTCGAGTTGGACCTCCTCCAGGTCCTCGACGGGTCCAACATTTTCTTCAAAATTCCCAAAGCGAGGATCCAAATCTCCATCCTCACTTTGGGCAACACCCTATTTGGTGACTTCACCATCGGATTGGGCTTGCATGTCTATTGCCATCTGCAATCGATCTGGGGTAGTGCTCCTTGATGTCCCACTTTTCGCCTTTGTGATCGAGGCGTTGTAGCACTCCATGGCTTCCCTTTGGTTCCCTAAGACGCGTCCTACCCCCGCGTCCGTCGGGAATTTCATGGCTAGGTGCCACATAGAGATGACGGCCCGTAGATCAACCAGTATGGGCCTTCCAATAATGGCGTTGTATGCCGAAGGGCAATCGACCACTACAAAAGTGGTGAGTAGTGTCCTTGTTGCGGGCGCTGTACCCGTCGTTACTGGAAGCTTTATTATTCCGGCTGGGGCGAGTCCTTCTCCAGAGAAGCCGTATATGGTTTGATTGCAGGGCTCCAAGTCTTTTACGGACAACTTCATTCGTTCCAGTGTTGATTTATACAAGATGTTCACTGAACTTCCTGTGTCGACTAGTACCCTTTTTACCATCATATTGGCCATCTGGATGTCCACGACCAGCGGATCGGAATGTGGGAACCGAACGTGCTGGGCATCGCCATCAGAGAAGGTTATCTCACCCTCCTCTGACCGAGCCTTTTTTGGTGCACGATCCACCACAGTCATCATCTCGATGTCCTGGTCGTGACGTAGAGTCCGAGCGTATCGTTCTCTGGCCTTTCTACTATTTCCCGCGAGGTGTGGGCCTCCACAGATGGTTAAGAGTGTTCCGGCCACAGGAGCAGGCTGTAATGGTGGCGAGCGTTGGCGTGTAGATGCCTGCTCGTTGCCACCTGGAGCTTCTCGTTGGGAAGTTCCCGAGGCCCGTACGTACCTTCTCAAGTGTCCTTGTCTAATAAGGAACTCGATTTCGTCTTTTAACTGGTTGCATTCATTAGTGTCATGTCCGTAGTCGTTATGGTAACGACATAACTTGGTAGTGTCTCTTTTCGAAATGTCTTTTCGAATGGGTCCCGGTTTCTTGTAAGGCACACTAGAGCTTGTGGCCTGATAAACCTCTCCCCGAGACTCGACGAGGGCAGTGTAGTTAGTGAGCCTAGGTTCATAACAATTACCCTTGGTTCGTTTGTTGTCGGAGGTGGAAGGCTCGTTATACGGCCGTTTCCCACCATTTTTGCCATTACTGTTGCCATTTCCGTGGCCTTTGTCGTTGCCATTTGGTTTGGAACCATTGGCGGCTTTGGCAGGTTCGGCGGCCTTCTTACCCTTGTTCGAGGGTTTTCCATCATCAGCAATGGCCTCCTCGAGCTTGATGTAACGATCAGCTCGGTCCAGGAACTCCTGGGTTGTTTTAACTCCTTCCTTTCGGAGACTTTTCCAGAGGGGAGAGCAACGTTTGACCCCCGCGGTAATGGCCATCATCTTGCCTTCGTCTCCTACTGTTTTTGCTCCAGCTGCCGCTCGCATAAAGCGCTGGACGTAATCCTTCACTGACTCTCCGTCCTGCTGGCGAATCTCGACCAGCTGGTTTGCTTTGGTTGGGTGCACACGACCCGCATAGACCTGTCCGTAGAACTCCCTTACGAACATTTCCCAGGAAACTATGCTTGCAGGGGGGAACTTAAAGAACCACTCCTGCGCTGCTTCAGAAAGTGTTGCAGGGAAGATCCTGCACCGAGCGTCTTCGGACACTTTCTGAATGTCCATCTGAATCTCAAATTTATTCACATGCGAGACTGGGTCCCCATATCCATCAAAGTTCGGGAGCGTAGGCATTTTGAACTTGCTGGGAGCTTCAGCATTAGCTATCCTTTGGATGAAAGGAGTGCCTTTCCTCCTATCGTGGTCGATGTAAGAAGTCCTTCCTCCGACCAGCTGCTGCACAGCCTGATTGAGTGCGTCTATCTGGGCCTGCACTGCGGCAGGAATTGCGGTGGCCTCTGTTGCTGGGGGGATGTTTTCGCCGTGCCTCTCACGATGATCGTTGAGTACGTCTCTCAGGTCCTCTTCTCTTCTTTGCTGCTCGCTACCTCCGAGCCGGTTGAAGACATTATTTTGTCTGGGCTGCCCCCCAGCATCTTGTCTATTTGGCTGGTCACCTTGAGGTACTTGGCTCCTACCTTTACCTCTTTCTCCATTCCTCCCACCAGCATTTCCCTTGCCTGAGTCGGCCTCATTGTATCCGTGGCCATCTCTGAACCTTGACTGGCTATGGTGAGACTGACTGTTCCCTCTATTCCCGTCTCTGGCAGAAACGCCCCGAGCGTTAGAGGGTGGCCTGCACTGGTCGCGGTGTCCCCGTGCATTATCATGCCGTGGGGGTCCTCGGACCGCAGAGCCTAACTCTGAGTCCCTCCTGTTACCAGGAGGGTAGGGACCTCTGTTCGGTAGGTTTGGCCCATCATTCTCATGGCGTCTAGGACTACGAGGCTGACGCTCGGCCCTATTCTGCCTTTGCTGCAGGGGATTACCCCGAGCAGCTTGGGATGGTGGATTTGCCTCAGGGTCCAACGGGACATCGTCATGGGGTGTCTGAGGCTGCTCGGGCCTTTGCGGACTTGAAGGCTGAATTGGTGGGCTAGGATTGGGACCCCTCTGGGGTGGCCCATTCGCGGGTTGGTCAGGCTGCGAGGCAGGTGCGGCTTGACTTCTAGCCAACAGCAAGGCTGCTTCGAGGGCGGCCATGGCTTCGGTCTGGCGGTGATCTACCTCTGCCTGTCTCTCGCTCAATTCCGCACGCTGCCGATCAATCTCCTGCTGCTGCCGCGCCATAACTTCTGCGGCAGTCTCTTGATTGGCCCTCAGACTAGCCAATTCTTCCTGCAATGCGCCCAGGGTGCTCTTCAGCGTCGCATCGTCCATTTCCTCCTCTTCAAAATCTAGTTGCGGCTCATCTTCCGCCATGCTTGCAGGGGGAGGAGGAGGTGGTGGATTCGACGGTGCAGCGGCGGTCGCCTGCCCAGTTTTCCTTCCCGCTTTCGCCATTGGTTTTCTTAATAGCAACAAGTCAATCTCTTAATGAAAGCACCAGAATGTTGACCCAAGATTTGGCCAACTGACACGGAGTCAAAACGTGATTGATGTGGACGAATGTATAGAGAAGAACGCAATGACAAAAGTAAAGAAAACACAGTAATTTATAGTGGTTCGGCCCCAGGATCTGGTAATGACCTACGTCCACTTAGAATGGTATTGATATAAAATCAGAAGGGTAATCAAAGAACCAGGGTTCAATGAGTTTCACTCTCCTCTAAAGGACAATACAGATTTACTTGGAGAATTACTATCGTCTCCTATGATTTTATAGCCTCAAAAAAAAGTCCCCTCCTTTGAGCTATCTCTTCTTATTTATAGGCTCAAGGAGGGTTACCAGAGATTGTTACAGATATTCCTCCCCGAATAATCGGATATCCAGAAGATTGTATGAGATAAATTCGGGATTCATAAAGATCTTCCCATAAAAGTTGCCTTGTACACGGAACCATCGACCAGTTTGGTCGTGGGTAAGAGAGCTTACCCTGCCTCTACTGTGTCTTCTGGTCGATGCTCTAGCAGACGCTTCCAGGTGTCAGCCACGTGTCCAGAGATTATTTGCCACGTCACCAATGCTGATTTATTGGATAACACACGTCGATGCCATTTCGATGCTTAATCGATGGTAATTCGATGACATTCAGTGTATGTGTATATTTTTAAATAATTGAAATATTGTTCATCGATGCTCCATTGATAGTATTTCGATGGACCATTAAATGAAGGCGATAGTCAATCAATGCGTAATCGACGGTATATCGATGCCATTTTGATGCTTGCATGGTTTTCAATTTTTTTGTATAAAATCAATGAAATTTCGATGATATGTCGATTCTGACTTTGATGCAATTTCGATTCTAGTTCGATGGTATTTCGATGCTTTCTTGGTTTTAGTTATATTTTGATAAATCTATTAATTTCGATGCTATTTCGATGACATTTTGATGGTTGTTCGAGCACATTAATTTTATGGTGATGTGTAATGACCCAACTAATTCTAAGACCTTGGACCATTAAAAACTACTAGACTTAGCTACTACTTTTGAAGAAAACATACATAAGAAATATTCACGACTTTATTAAAACTCCAAAGTAAATATTGAAATACATAAATACGGGGTATGGGATCCCATTGTTTTAAAATAAAAAATAACTTTAAACTAAAGGAAATTGTTTACAAAACTAAATGCGGAAAGTACATAAAAACATAATTTAAAGAGACTAAAATGACGTCCTCAAATCGTTCACGCAGTCCATCAAATCCCTTCATCCTTAATACACAAACAAAGCTGCCAAGAATCCTTCCGCCGCCATAACTATTTTCCTGCATACATAAAAATAAAGGAATGAGCCTAATGCCCAGTAAGAAAAATCTACTAGCACATATATCATAAAACATAAACATAAGACTACAAAACATATGACTATAAACACATGCATTATAATGGTCATCATACTTCTCGGGGCTTGCTAGCTAAGCAATCATATGCCCATAAATTTACGGGCTTAGTTATTGTAACCCCCAAAACTCCAGGGACCGTTACGGTGTGCCTTGCAAACAGTGCTAAACTCGCTAATCGAGTCATTTGGCCAAAAACGTGTAACTAAGTATGATTAGCGGTTTAGGGATTAAAATTTTTGGTTAAGATGTAAGGTTTCACTAGAACGTTTAACATACATTGGGATCCCGAAAATATAATTTCAGAGTCTATTACAGAAAATATTTACAACAGGCCGTTCGAAGCGGCAAAACAGGGTTCAACCCTAGTTCCACTTTAAACCTCGGTCGTGGCGGACGAGCAGCTGCATATGTACACGTCATCACCTAAGCTCTTCAACTCAAGGATGGTCCAGCTTCCTCTTGCCTTTACCTGCACCACGTAGCACCCATGAGCCAAAGCCCAGCAAGAAAACACAATAAAGCATGATATAATTCAACAACGATCATAATAACCATTCAGGACTATCAGTCCAAGAAAATAGGTGACAATAGCCAAAAGTCACAGTAATGAGCATCGCTCCTTCTAGCCATGTGACGATAGGGTCACCAGGGCTTAACTGATAGGTGATCCTTTCATAAGTTTGATTAGGACAGGTGTATGGTGAGTGGTCACCAACATAACCTTCCTCCCGACTCTAGAGTCGTGCTATGGACAGCGTCCCTTGGCCATGTGACAAATAGTCACCGAGGTCATATACCTTGGCCTTAAACATCTGGTCATAGACCATGCAAGCGCTTATAGTTCTCATTGACCTTCCGGTCGGTCCAGCACTAATACCCCATATGAGTCATTCAACGCCGACCTCGATTAGATCTAATCTTTAATTGGCCCGACGTTCACAACGCACTGCCACTTCAGACCCTTGGGTCGGTAAAACACGACCAGTGCTCAGCCCGTGGTGAACTTAACTAATAAGTCACAGCTTCACAAACGGATCTGACACCATTGTCGATTCTGACTAATAAGCCAGCGCCATACACAAGTAAGCCATGCCACCAAACATATATCACATATCCAATATCCATAGACAAGGCATTCAGCACGCTTACTTAACAGGTACTAGTACAATTAGGTCCATGCACAACACAGAGGCTCAAGCTCTGAACAACATCATACCCAGTATACAAAGCATGTCCTAATCACATGTTTATCGTGCATCACACGCATCATACTTAACAATCCAACATGCATCAATAGCAGCAATGCATGTCACGTTTAACAGTCAACCAACATGCATCAAGAATAGCCATGCATGTCATACTCAATAATCAACCATCATGCATCAATGATAGCCATGCATGTCACATATACACATGGTGCAGTTTTCTTACCTCCGGTTCGAGTGAGAGTTAGAGTAAGAACGACCCCTGAGAACGATCGATCCTTAATCCTTTAACGGTCACCTAGTCATAACCAAAACAATCTCCAATTAATGAAAATTACCAAAGATAGGGTCTTAACCTAAACCCCACTCTCGGGACCTCAAAACACGCCCACACAGTGAGTAGATTCGATCCCGGGCCTTAAAGATTGAAACCCCAAGTCAAAAACCCTTAAAAACACCCAAAACAGGGTTCTGAAGGAACAGGGTAGCGCTACAGCGCTGCCCTTCTAGCGCCCCAGCGCTCAAGGCAGAACCACCAACCGCCTAGCCTCCCTGCAGGTAGCGTTGTAGCGCCCTACACTGGGCGCTGTAGCGCTACCTTCAGCCAGCCAATTCCCAGATTTTTCCTTCTTCGATTCTACCATTTCTAACCCAATCCAAAAGCTTCCAAACATCAAATTAACTCCCAAATGAACCCAAATACCATCTCCACATGTCCTAGGGACCACAACCCCAAGAACCCTAGCCAAAACTCCAACCAATTCCCAAGTTTCCAACCTAAAAACCAGCTGAAACTTAACTTAGAAAATAGAGCAAAACCAAGAGTTCTAGTGGCTAAAAACTCACCTTAATCTCAGCAACACACCCTATTCAATGATGGAGCACAACCCTGGCTTAGCTAAGCTTGGTTCCTTGGCTTGATTCCTCAAACTGGGCTCGAAAATCCAAAGAGAAAAGAGAAAGAAAATCTATCGGGAGAGAAGGAAGAGAAACTCTGTTTTTTTCATTACTCTTCTATAGCCTTAATGGCTGATATATATCTCTTAGGGTAAAAAGACCTAAATACCCTTAGGTCTAAAATAAAACCTTAGCAGCCACCAAGGGCAAAACCGTCCTTTCGCACCTATCTCGTTAATCACGATTAACACCCTCCAATTCCCGCTATTCTAAAAAAACCTCAAACACCAATAATCCATATTCCATTACCCTTTAATTCCCGGTAATGCCCTGGTCATTAAATTCACCCCGAGACTCACCCCGAGCCCGAACTTAATCCCGTTATGACTAGACCAAGCACTTACACCCCATGATCGTCTCATGTCGAAAAGCTCGAACCAATCTACCTTATAATGTGGCTATTTTAATTAATCACAATCATGCACCCAAAATATACAATTACGCCCACAGCGGCCAAATTACCAGAATACCCTCACAATAATAAATTCTCCCATATGCATGCATCCACCATCATATAATAATATAATTCACGTAAATATGCATATAATCATTAAATACTATAATAAATCAATTATGGCCCTCCCGGCCTCCTAATCAAGGTCCTAAACCTTATTAGGAAATTTGGGGCATTACAGTTATCTAAACAAGTCATATAAATTTATGGGGCTCGTTATCTAAACAATCATATGCCCAAGGAATAATTTATTGGGACTTGTTATCTAAACAAGTTATATATTTGTTATCTAAACAAATTATGTGATTGCTATCTAAACAATTCATATACTAAAACTACTAAAAACATATCATACATATAACATAAACATATATCAAAACATAAAAGCATACAAAATCTATCCTATTTTCCTTACCAACACCGGGATTTATGAGAACAAGGACGGGATTTGGAACACTCCTAAAACCAACAATAAGAATGTGAGTAATTCTAAAGAAAGAGATGATAAAGAAATGAACTAAACCACCAAGAAGAAACTTATCGAAAAGAACCCTTAAGTTCAAAGAACTTAAATACCTAACCAAGAATGGAAACAACGAGTTAGGATTTGAGTAAAGATAACTAAAGGAAACTAAGGAACCATATAGAAATGAACTTAAGATTATGAATACCTTTGAATATACTAGAACCGAACTACACCTTGATATTGAAAACACACTATAAATCTCACTTCCCAAGTGTTTATAATGCTTAAGACGATAAAGCTTTTATCCCAACCCAAGTGTTTATCACTCTATAGTAACCCTAGCAGCTTGAAGGCTCTAAACACAGCTTGAAGAATGAGAAAAATGGCTGGGTACTAGGTCCTATTTATAGAGGTCAAGGAGTGAACTATCTCCTTTTAGCTTGAATAAAAATAATGAGTATTAATTGAAAAAAATATTTGAATATTCGTTCAACAGGTGCTAAAGACTCGGTCAAAACGTTCAGAGGCTAGTAGAGGTTAGGAAATGAATCAAGCTCGGTTTCAACATCGTTTGACAATATGGCCCTAGGGCTGATATATCGCCTGGCCTTATGTCCTGGGTGTTCGTCGTTTCGTTTGTGCGAAGTTGACGTGTTTTACGTATTCCCCGTGTGGCGATACATCAGCTCCTATGCTGCGATGTATCGGCATACGTGAATATATTAAACATGTAATTGCACTTTTTCAGCATAATTTGAATTTATTAATCAGGTTTGACTGAGTAATACGAGATTCCAGCAAGTTCTGGAAGAGTCTACAACTTCTAGAAACTTCTATTTTTGAATTATCCACTTAAAATGCTTAAATCCTCAAATAAACAAGATTGTCACAAATGTCATGATCTTAATGGTCTTGGAAGATTTTTTAGAGCTTTCTTGAACTTTCTTTTATTTAAACTATAATTAAATCCTTCAATAAACATGCACACGACAAGTCTACTACTACTACTACTACTACTACCACTACCACTACCACTACCACTACCACTACCACTACCACTACTACTACCACCACCACTACCACTACCACCACCACTACCACCACCACCACCACTACCACCACCACCACCACCACCACCACTACCACTACCACCACTATACCACTACCACCACCACCACCACCACCACTACCACTACCACTACTACCACTACTACTGCTGCTGCTGCTGCTGCTGCTGCTGCTGCTACTACTACCACCACTACCACCACTACTACCACTACCACCACTACTACCACTACTACTACTACTACTACTACTACTACTACTAAATCCTTCAATAAACATGCACTACGTGTACACTGTTCTCCTTTATTTTTCAATACACTCACAAATGCAATTTCTTGGTTTCAGCGATGATTGCGGCGTATTCGCCATCAAGCACTTGGAGTTTAATCTTTGAGACATTCCCTTATCATATGCCATTGAGGACCACATTTAGTACTTCAGGGATAAATTATGCATCGACATTTTTTATGAGAATGTGTACCCTTGACTTTTTCCATATGTTAGAACATTTATTTTGATTTCTCCTTAGTTTTGTATATAAACAATGTCATTTCGATGGTACACAATATTATATTTCTTCTTAGTTTTGTATATAAACAATGTCATTTTGATTACAAAGCCCATTAATACAAAAATAAAAAGATTAACAAAGTCCATTAATACACAAATAAAAAGATTAACAAAGACCATTAGTACCCAATAAAAAGTTTAACATCGATGCCATAAATTTCAAACTCGAACTTTACAAGTTTCCCTATTATGGCCTATACCTCTACATATGCTGCACTTGCGTTCTACAACCACTTTCTCTCCATTGGAAGGATGACGTTTCTTCTTAGGCCTACCTTGTTTCTTCTTTGGACGTCCCAAGATTTTTTTGTTGAAGCATGAACAGGTATGATGGTAACTTCTGGTAGGATGCTTCCAGTGTCCCTCTGACATAAGAAAGAGCCTTCTCTCGGCATCTCCAAGCTTTTCCATATGAAAACTCAATGCCATAATCATTCTTAATGTCTTCTCTTATGTTGTTTTCCATGTACGCATTCGATCCAGTCTGATATTTTTTCTTTATGCATTGACCAATAACCCAAGGTGCAGCTTGGTGATGGCCTTTGTGTCGGAGGTCAAGTGAGCAAGTGTGTTTATTGGTGAAACGAGTTATCTCGAACATATCAGATTTAGGCATTCTCTTCCCCCTCAATCTCCACCCACTACCAAACTTCAGTACTTTACTTCTTCACTACAAACTCGAAGTTCTGCTTCATTGCATACAAGTGTGCCTTCGTCTTCAGCTCTAACTTGTTCTGATAAACCTTCCCAACTTCTATTACTCCACAACTCACTCTAGATAACGTTGGGATAACATAAGAGGGGCATGGGATATCTTCAGCAGTATATGTCGGAGAACTCCATCTATTTCTATCGTCTTGTGTAGTTGGACGACTGTTCTCTGAGCCAGGAGTCCTCTGTCCTTGGCTTTCTTGACGACTTGGCAAGGGTCATACATTTAAATTATCTACTTGCATCAGAGGTAGCATCGACAACCGATCCTCGGAGTTATCATTAGAACTACTGCACCCCTCAACTCTTTCATCATCATCACCAAAATGGGCAACTGGATCGTCATTGACATAATGCTCATACTCATACCCATCATCATGCGGGAGATTTGTTGGGGAAAAAAAGCTTCATTTTGACTAGGACCTCCCATGCATACACTTGGCCCAGGAGTTGTTTGTGGAACAGCCGTGTAGGATTGATTATGATTTTCCATATTAACACCCGCTCTAGCAGATGGATCAAGAAGAGCAATGTTCTTTGCAATCGAACTCATGCATAAAGGAACTCGATGTCTTAAGGATTTCGAATTGTCAAGAATAAGAGCACTAACTCCTTCATCATTCGTGATTTCAATGGGATCTATGTTAAAATCATTGCATGTAAACGACACTTCCAACTTTAATTCAAACAATGACCTATCCACTTTCAGCTTTCAATACAACTTCTCCAATAATTCTATGTAACCAACATCAATTGGTACGTATATTATAGTGTTCAAACCAGCTTTGAAATTCAATTTCTCTCATTTCCGTTCCCAAACACCGTTGTAAGAAACAATTATATTAACTCTGGAACCTGCAAATTTACAAAAAAAATAAAGCATAAGAAAATTATAAAAATAAAGTGTAATCGATGATGAATCGATGCCTATGTAAATCTGTATTGCAGTTCAACATCGATGACATTTCGATGCATAATCGATGCTGATGGTCGCCATCTGTACATGATTCCATTTCGATGGTATGTCGATGTCATATCGATGCTGAACCAAATCAACATATATGACATGGATTCAGCATCGATATACCATCAATATTATATCGAAAATAACATCTAAATTATATGTTCGCCCCAATATCGAAATTTCATCGATGTACCATTGAAATGTCATCGATGCATAAACGATGCTGATGGTCGCCATCTGTACGCGATTCTATTTCGATGGTATATCGATGCTGAACCAAATTAACATATATGACATCGATTCAACATCAATATACCATCGATATTATATAAAAAATAACATCTACATTAGATGTTCGCCCCAACATCGACATTCCATCGATGTACCATTGAAATGCCATCAATTTACTATTGATTTTGAATGGCACCCACATATTTCCAGATTCGAAGAACAGATCAAAAAATGCAGAAAAAATACCACACTCAACACCAAAACAGTTCGAATATAATATCTAACCATGGCATTTAATATTCACAAGTAGATAGAATGAAATGATACTTACCCATGATTTTTTCTCTTCAAAAACGCCAAGAATGACAATTTCTTCACTTGAAATGAAACTTCCAGATCTGAGCAGTCCAATTTCTTCACCGATTTTAGTATATTCCAATGCTATTTAGGTTGCTGTGAAAATGACTGTAAATGATGGATGAGAGAGAGATAGAGAGAGAAATGTGTGAAGTGTTAAATTTCCCTTATTTTTAACTGATGAGGGTATTTTTGTACAAAATATGGGAGGGGGCACATTAGTGGGAGAATTTTTATGATGGCATGTTAAAAAATTTAACTATATTATGATGCATATAGTGTAAAATTTCACTTTTAAAATTTAATATATTGAAAGATTTAAATATATATATAGGGAACGACTACAACGCATCCTTTTTTTTTGCAACACTGGTGCATCCTTTTTCTATTTTCGGCACCTGGATAGATATAATCCCAAATTTTTTTATATGACGGTGTACATTATAGGTATTTAGAATATCCTGCAAATTTTCAAGAAATTCTGAATAGTTTACGAAGCTGAAAACAGAGTTCAAACTGTCAAATTTTACACTCGTACACAAAAAAATAGGCACGCGTACAACAGACAGTTTAGACCCTGTTTTGGTACCATAATTTATTCAGAATTTCTTGAAAATTTGTAGGATGTTCTAGATAGCTATAATGTACACCATCATATAAAAAAAATTGGGATTATAACTATTCAGGTGCCAAAATAGAAAAAGGATGCACCGATATTGCAAAAAAAGGGATGCGTTGTAATCGCTCCCTATATATATATATGACAATTCTTCTATAGGGGCTTCACTTTAAGCCCTACCGGTAAGGCTCTCAGTGTTTCTCGACCCGTGAACAGTTTTCGGCACGATTTTTTTTATGACCGTGTATATTGTAGCTATTTGGAGCATCCTGCAAATTTTTAGAAAATTCCGAATAGTTTACAGTATCGAAAACTAGGTTCAAACATGTTGTTTTCCACGCGTATAAAAAAAATTAGTCACGTGTGCAACAACATGTTTGAACCTAGTTTTCGGTACTATAAGCTATTCGAAATTTTCTGAAAATTTGCAGGATGCTCTAAATAGCTACAATATACACGGTCATAAAAAAAAAATCGTGTCGAAAACTGTTCACGGGTTGTAAACATTGAGAGCCCTACCGGTAGAGCTTAAAGTGAAGCTCTTATAGGAGAATTCCCCTGTATATATATATATATACTAGATACAAGCAACGTGCATTATGCACATTTGATTAGTTTTATTTATAGAATTTATTAATTATTTTTATTAAATTTATATTAATGTCATATAAATATCCTATTTTAATTAAATAATTTACTTATTTTTGTTTAAGTTTATGTTTGTTATAGTTTTTGAATTTGGGAGTGACAACAAAAGATTATATATTATATTTAATGTAATATTAAATATTATACGTGGATTGTAAATTTAAGTTTCTTGCTAGTTTAAAAAAAAAACAATTTATTGCTAATTCACAATAAATTATATTATATGTTTAATATAATATTATTCTAATAAGTGAGTTGAAGTTTAATTAAATTTTATTTAAGTTATAAATTGTATGATTTTATTATTTTTAAATAATTACCATTGTAAAATATCTTAAAAATATCACATTTTAATTTGGTTGATTAGTTATTATTTTAAAATAATTATCATTGTGAAATATCTTAAAAATATCATATTTTGATTTTTTTAATTATTTATTATTTTTAAATAATTATCAATGTAAAATATCTCAAAAATATCATATATATATTTTTTAATTATTTATTTTATTTTATTTTATTTAAGTTTAAGTGTTTACAAACTACAGTTAAATATAAGAATATTATGTTAAATATAAGAATATTCCGTTAAAGTTAACATTAAAAAAAATTAAAAAGAACTGTTAAAACCAAGAATTTCCATTATCTACACACTTATTATATATACTAGATACAAACAACGTGCAATATGTACGTTTGATTGGTTTTACTTATAGAATTTATTAATTATTTTTATTAAATTTATATTAATGTCATATAAATTTCAAATAAATATCATATTTTAATTAAATAATTTATTTATTTTTGTTTAAGTTTATGTTTGTTCTTGTTTTTGAATTTGAGAGTGACAATTATATATTATATGTTTAATGTAATATTAAATATTATACATGTATTTTAAATTTAAGTTTCTTGCTAGTTTTTTTTAAAAAAAAGAATTTATTACTAATTAACAGTAGATTATATTATATATTTAATATGATATTATTCTAATAAGTGAGTTTAAGTTTAATTAAATTTTATTTAAGTTTTTAAAATAATTTTATTATTTTTAAATAATTATCATTGTAAAATATCTAAAAAATATCATATTTTAATTTGTTTAATAATTTTATTATTTTTAAATAATTATCATTGTAAAATATCTAAAAAAAATATCACATTTTAATTTGTTTAATTATTTATTATTTTTTTTAAAATTATCATTGTAAAATATCTCAAAAATATCTTATTTTAATTTTTTAATTATTTATTTTATTTTATTTAAGTTTAAGTATTTACAAACTACCGTTAGATATAAGAATATTCTGTTAAATATAAGAATATTCCGTTAAAGTTAACATTAAAAAAATAAAAATCCGTTAAAACTAAGAATTTTCGTTATCTACACACTTATTATATAGAATAGATATATATATATATTTCTCTTGACATTATTATTATTTTTTTCAAATTGCTTGTGTTCGTGTCCAATTTGGAGGGCTCATCAAAAAGTCAAGTAAGAAAAACGTTTATTAAGCCAATTTTGAAGATGGACAAATGCAACTAACTATGGAAGAGAGATGAGAAGATATATTATTCCTTGCTGTCACAAGAAAAGTATGATGTAGCCATATGGGAGTTGCATTATTATTATTATTATTATTATTATTATTATTATTATTATTATTATTATTATTAGCAATGATTTGGAATTGGTGAAGTGGTAAACGCTTACCCTTGGTTAAGGCCAACCCCAAACCCAATCCAAAGTGTTGAGTCCACGACTACAACTACTAGGATTTGTTTATAGCAAATGCATAGTAAGATAGATAAGTATATCATTCCTCTCAATCCCATCAATACAAATTCACCAAATCCCACATAACTATTATTCAATGAGGAATTAAATCTAAGTTCATATATGTACAAAGTGGTATAACCGCGTTAAATTTAATGTCAATCTAAATTCAAAAAAGAAACACCTTCACGCAGACTACTCATAACAATTCCTTACCTATGAAGCATTTTATGTTATCCTTTTCTTCACACATTTACATTGTCAATTATTAAAAACAAAATGAAATAATCGAAAGAACAAATGATCCCTTGCATTGGTGTAATGACTAAACCCCAAGTAAAGGCCTCATCTTCCCTTCAAATTCATCCAAGCTTCTTCTTCTTCCAAGTCCCACCATTTCTCCAATTGGGTCATTTCATAAATATGCTTCAACTTCGATAAGACCTCTAAGCATCAACCAATTTTGGGTCAATTTTGGTTACTGCATACCCTTCCTCCATTTCCTCCTAGTTTCCCTCCAACAAATATCAACCGATTATTATTTTCAGAAATATCATTGTTACTTTCCTTAAAGGAATTTGCCATTATTATTATAATAATAAAATATTTTATTATAATGTTAAAAAAATTGAGGAGGAGAGTGAAGACCCTGGTTACGAAGAGTTTCAAAAAACCTCGCAAAAAGCTTCATAAACCCCCTGATCAGCCTCAACCTGAGTACCCATCATCACCATCTCCTACTCTTGAATCTCCCAACATGTCACCACTCCGAAGGCCAGGAAAGAACACTCCTTTCCTCTTCCCCAAAGTTCAGTCCACCGCTCTCCCCGACCCTTCCGCCTTCTTCTCCCCCAACCTCCTCTCGTCCCCACTTCCCACCAACTCTTTTTTTCAAAACTTTGTCCTCAAAAATGGTGATCAGCCCGAGTACTTCCATCCCTACCTCATCAAATCCTCTTCTTCCTCTCTTTCTCTTTCTTACCCATCTCGCTTCTCCAACTCAGCTTTCTTGTACCAAGTTTATGTGGCTGATCTCACCATCTCCGCCACCGGAAACACCAACCCAGGTTCGCAGAAAAGCCATGTTATCTCTTCTTTCAATGATCTTAGTGTCACTTTGGACATTCCCTCTTCCAATCTAAGGTTTTTTCTCGTCCGGGGCAGCCCGTTTCTGACTTGCTCTGTCTCTAATGGCACTGCGATTTCAATCTCGACCATCCATGCGATTCTATCGTTTTCGTCAAATAGCTCGGGGACAAAGTACACTGTCAAGCTTAACAATAACCAGACTTGGCTTATATACACATCATCATCAATCAGTTTGACTCACAGCCTTTCTTCGATAACTTCTGGTGAATTTTCTGGTATTTTAAGGATTGCCCTTTTGCCCGATTCTGATCCCGAATACGAGGCGGTGTTGGACCGGTTCAGTTCTTGCTACCCTGTATCAGGAGAGGCTGCATTGACAAAGCCGTTCCATTTGGAATACAAATGGGAGAAGAAAGGGTGGGGAGACTTGCTTATGCTAGCTCACCCTCTTCATCTTCAGCTTCTTTCTAGTGATGATTGTAATGCTACTGTTTTGGAAAACTTCAAATACAGAAGTATTGATGGTGACCTTGTTGGTGTTGTTGGTGATTCATGGCTGCTGAAGCCTGATCCTGTTTCAGTTACTTGGCATTCAATTCGAGGTGTCAAAGAAGAATCTTATGCTGAAATTGTTTCTGTTCTGCAAAAAGATGTGGAGGCGCTTAGTGCTACAGCAATAACCACAACTTCTTCATATTTCTATGGCAAGTTGGTGGCAAGAGCGGCGAGGTTGGCATTGATTGCTGAAGAGGTGTGTTTTCTTGAGGTGATTCCGGCGATCAAGAAGTTCTTAAAAGATGCAATTGAGCCATGGTTGGATGGGAGTTTGAATGGGAATGGATTTCAGTTTGATGGAAAATGGGGTGGGATTGTGACTAAACAAGGAGCAGTGGATTCTGGTGCAGATTTTGGTTTTGGAGTATATAATGATCACCATTATCATCTAGGCTATTTTCTTTATGGGATTGCAGTGCTTGTGAAAATCGATCCAGCTTGGGGGAGGAAGTACAAGCCTCAAGCTTATTCCCTTATGGCAGATTTTATGACCCTGGGCAAAAGACCAAGCTCAGTTTATCCACGTTTGAGATGCTTTGACCTGTATAAATTGCACTCATGGGCTGGAGGACTCACTGAATTTGCAGATGGGAGGAATCAAGAAAGCACGAGTGAGGCAGTGAATGCTTACTATTCAGCAGCTTTGATGGGGTTGGCTTATGGAGACACTCATCTTGTAGCCACTGGATCAATGCTTACAGCATTGGAGATTGGGGCAGCTCAAATGTGGTGGCAAGTAAAGGAGGGAGATAAACTTTATGAGGAAGATTTCACAAGAGAGAATAGGGTGGTGGGTGTTCTCTGGTCTAACAAAAGGGACAGTGGCCTTTGGTTTGCACCCCCTGCCTGGAAAGAGTGTAGGCTTGGAATTCAAGTGCTACCCTTGTTGCCTATTACTGAGGCCTTGTTCTCTAATGTTGGTTTCGCCAGGGAGCTTGTCACTTGGACATTACCAGCTCTTCAAAGAGAAGGCGTTGGAGAAGGATGGAAAGGCTTTGTCTATGCCTTGGAAGGGCTTTATGATAAAGAAAGTGCTTTGCAGAAGATTAGGTCCTTGAATGGTTATGATGATGGGAACTCACTCACTAATCTTCTATGGTGGATTCACAGCAGAGATGGGGAAGATGAGGAGTATGGAGGAGGAGGGAAATATTGTTTATATGGCCACTACTGTCACTGAATATGGCTGCTGCCTGCACCACAGTTGGGATGAAGTGGGAAAAAAAAAAGTAATAAGAACACTTGCAGTCAATATTCAGAGTACCTGAATTTACTTTTTCTATTTATACAAGTTTGGCGATTAATCACTTTATACCCTTTTTCGGTTGACTATGTCCATGTGGATTATGCTGGTATGAATATGTTTGAAGAGTAATAAGATCGTTATCTAAACAGAACATCTGTATTAAAATACTTCTCTTTGCCTGGTACTAAACTATGCTTTTCTGTTTTCTGTATTTGTATTCTCAGATGATGCATAGACCTGTGTTGTATATAAAAAAAAATACTCTTATGGGGAGAAGCAATAAATACTTGGTTAGTTACAACTCTTTATCTTGGCTTGAATATGATGAGAAGAAGAAGAAGCACTGATTTCTGTCATGGTATCTGTAATTGTTCTCATCTCCTTCATATACTGATAGATATTAAATTGCTCAAGAATTATCAGTTACTTGCTAACTGTATACCTGCACTATTCAAAGCTTTGCCAATAAACTTCACTTTCTGATAACTAATTCTCCCATTAATTTGAGTTCTGTAACTAAAGTTTCTATGCCCCAGCTGCCCTGTTAGTGCAAATGTAATTAAAAAATTTAAGAGTTCACTTGATAGTTTTCACGTGGTTGAGATGGCCATTTGAAGTTCTTTTTATCAATTGTTCGTTTGAATGTTTTTATGTTATTCATTGCCAAATCCAGGTAGACGGAAAAAAAAAATTGTTTACTATTAGTGTCTATTTAATTTGTAAAAATAAATAGAAAGCAAGCTTGGTCAGTGAAATTAATATAAACTAGCAATGTAGCAAAAGGGTAATACTCCTTATTCTACTGTACTGGAAATGGTGGCCAAAATGAGAACCATCAATGCCTCAATAATATTAATCTCAGATCAGGTTTTGTGCATTACATTTTTAGCACAATAATAATTAAAGGTTGGATTACACAGTCGCATCCAGAATCTGAGCCAACTTAAGTGGCATATTACTCAAATTATGTTTCAAAGTTCAAACTGGTGAAATTACAGGCCTATTCCTTAATAACTCAAAACTTGGTTGAAGTGTAATTTTCAGATAAATTTTAAATATAAACAAAATTATACATTTTTATTTTCAGTTAACCTAAGATGGAACTGTTTTAAAACTATAGCAAAATGTTCCATTTTGAAACATGTTTTGAATGACATGTATTGATTTAATGTAAGAGGAAGTTTTCTTTACAACATATATATATATATATAATGCATCTTGAACACGTTTTCTATTACATTAGAGCTACCACATACAAGTAATGCATTTTATGGTTATTGAAACTACACTCTGGAATTGGCAAACTACTAATCATATGTCAATCATTTGATTTAGCTTAGTTTAGTTTATTTGTTTATTAGTTTGACAATAATAGCTGACTAGTACTTTCGTGCCTTCCCTAGTCGAGCATTTGTACCCACTCCCTCACATCATGCAATAATTTGTGCTTCGTTACTTTCTAAAAAATATGTAAATATAATATGTCTGCATCACTTTTATTTACCACCCGCCAAATGGTTACATTCATTTCAATAATATTAATTGAATATTTATTAATATAGCGCATTTACTTTATATCCTAATTTTTTTCCCTTTTCCAATTTCTCACTCTTCCATTTCAAAAATGCAAAAGTTAATTTTTTTAAAAAATAATCTTTAATTTATTGCCAATTATAGCACATTATTATCAATATAAGTATGATTCGTTTACTTACACTTAGTCAGAATGATGTACAATCAGAATTACTAGTAGCTTGATTGACCTTCATTTGGATTGCTAAGTTGGAGTCAAAATAAGTTGTTTAATTAATTTGTAGGAATCGAAATCAGAATCACCAATATTCCTATTGATGTGTTTACTTTACTTTATAATTAGAATAAATTATTCGTAAGTTACAAAAATACCCTTGATTAAAGTAGAAATTTTATAAGCTACATTTTTTTTTGAGAATTTTACATAAAGTACCAAAAATGATACAATTTCAACATATTTACTGCCACACGTCAGTTTTTACATTTTTACTATTCTTTTTTTGTTTGTTTTTGTTTATAAGGTAACTTAAGTTTACATATTACAATTATATTTTTTTTTCTAATTCGTATACTTTGTAATGATTATTTGTATTTTTTAATATTTTTAATTTCAACCTAAATCTCTTCCCACTTTTCTTCTACACTCTTCTCTCTATTCCTTCTTTTTTTAATACACGATCACACTTTAGACTATTCATTTTTTTTTGTTTTTCCCTAAAAACTTGTGCTGCTTAATTAGTTGTACAACATATTTGATCATTCTCTTCTTTTATTGTTTTTTATTTTGTTTGAGTTGTTTTTCATTAAAAGAAAAAATAAGTGTCAATGGGATGATTTATTTTTTATTTTTTTATATATACTTTCTATAATAATTATTCATAAAAGTCGGATGTGGATCTTTTTGGTCATTCTTGTTAGAAATTTATTTATTTGGGTCACAATTGTATATATAAAATGTGTGTTGGGTCATCATATAAATGAGTCGAAATTATGTGATCTATTTTGAAATAAAGTATATGACTTAAGGGCATGTTTGTCATGATTTTAATATGTGGATACCATAAAGGCAATTTCTGATTTGATGAGGGGCCAAATTAGAAATAGTAAATAAAGATTAGTTACTGATTTGTCAGTTATTAATAAAGAGGTAATGGTCTCCAATTTGCAGAACGTATCTTTTTACTCTTGAATCCCCATCATCAAGAGACTAAGGTTCTCAAAAGTTTTGACTGCAAATTCGAAAGATCATAACCTTGTACAATCGATTCAATGGACTTTGGTACGCTTCCGCTAACCTTTGGCTATTTATTGTTTGATTCTCTTGAATTAATTAGGGCTAAATTCAGATTATAGTATTCTAACATTTGGTATCAGAGCCAGGTTTAAATTAATTCTTGAGGATTTACTGTTAAAGTGTTATGATCTTCTACTATCTTCTGCAATTATTTAGTTTTGTTTCTGTTAATTACTATATGCCTGTATGCATATACATATATATATGGCATATGCGTACTGATAATATATGACATATACATATATGGCATATGCGTACTCCGGTACAATCTGCAATTATTCAGATTATATATATATATATAAATATGCGTACTGAAAGTTTAGATTATATATATATATCTATATGTGTTTCATATAAAAGTTCATGCGATTCTGTGCTAATTCTAATCCTACTGTTCAAAAATTATGTAGATATATCTACTGTTATGTAATTAATGGAATATTTGTTAACTTTTGTAGTATATACATATATACCAATTGTATATCTACTATGCTTATTTCATTAATGTATATAAAAGTTATGTAGATATGAACTTTCATATATATTGTAAAAGAATTAGCATTACAGTTGGTATATATGTATATCTGTTTTGTTAATGTATATAAGGACTAGTTCTGAATATATATATATATATAAAAGTAATCATGTCTGTTCTTTTGAGGAGAATTTGGGATTGCTTATATTTGTATGCATATAATACAGTAATTGCTTATATTAACTTGCCTGTATATATTTCTTATATACAGTTTATTAATTTTGGAATAATACAGTAACAATAAATTTTGATTTTGGATTTGGATTTAATTAAAGATATCTAATATTTTAGTTAAATTAATTAAAACAAAATATCACCAAAGTGATCACTTTTGTGTAGATTAATTCAATTAAAATATCAAGATAATAATGTGTATGTAATTGATGCATTTATTAACTAACCCAAAAGTGAGTTAATATTTGGCCAAGTTTCATACATACTTGTGGTGATAAATGTGTGACAATTATAATGTATTGTGTGTGAATAATATGTTAGTCCAAAGATTACATATTGTTTGACATAATTTATTGTCAATGGTTGTTCGCTACAACAAGAGTACCGCTTACAGTTAATATTACTGTCCAAAGACTTGATATTAATGATGTGTTTGGTATCTTGAGATGGGATTAACCATTATTTGAATTTTATTGTTTTATATGGATTCTTATGTGAGCTTGTTTGTTGTTATTTTGTTATATATTCAGTTAATTCATCTACTCCTACTACAATAACTGCCAACATTAACTCTATTCCCATGCTTAATGGGACAAATTTCAAGGCTTGGAAAGGAAAATTACTTGTAAACCTTGGTTGCATGGAATTAGACTATGCATTAAGGCAAGAACAACCTTCACCTTTTACTACAGAAAGCACTCCTGATGAAAAGATGGAGTTTGAGAGATGGGATCGTTCTAATCGCATGAGTCTAATGATCATGCAACAATGCATTCTAGAAGCCTTCGGAGGCACAGAATCTTAAGAGATCACTAAGGCCAAGGATTTCCTCGATGCAATTGAAAAACGTTTCGCTAGAAATGATAAGGCTGAAATGACTTCACTTCTGGCTTCCTTGATGTCCATGAAGTATAAGGGTCGAGGAAATGTTAGGGAGTACATTATGGAAACGTACCAAATTGCTTCAAAACTTAAGGCACTTAAGATTGAGCTTTCTAAGGATTTACTTGTTCTTATGGTTTTGATATCGCTTCCTGCACATTTTAATCAGTTCAAAGTCAGTTATAACTGTCAAAGGGAGAAATGGACTCTAAACGAGCTCATTTCTCATTGTGTGCAAGAGGAAGAAAGGTTGAAGCAAGATAAAACTGAAAGTGCTCACTTGGCCAGTGCCTCTAAGGATAAGGGCGAGAAAAGAAAGCGTGAAAATGAAGCTGCTAAGGGTCTAGTGCAAAAGAAACAACATAAGGAACCAACAGGTTGTTTCTTTTGCGGCAAGCCTGGACATGTGAAGAAGGAATGTACAAAATATCACGCATGGCGTGCAAAGAAAGGTATGTTTCTTACTTTGGTCTGTTCTGAGGTTAATTTATCTTTAGTATCTAGAAACACTTGGTGGATAGATTCTGGTGCTACTACTCACATAAGTGTTTCTATGCAGGGATGCCTGAGCTACCGAAAGCCAAGTGATGGTGAAAGACACATCTTTGTGGGCGATGGACAATCGGTAGAAGTTGAAGCTATTGGGCATTTTAGGTTGTTATTAGGAACTGGTTTTTATTTGGATTTAAAAGACACTTTTATTGTACCGTCTTTTAGACGGAATTTAGTTTATGTTTCATTATTGGACAAATTTGGATATTGTTGTTCTTTTGGAAACAATCAATTTAGTTTGTCTTTAAATTCAAATGTTGTTGGAACTGGTTACTTGAATGCTTATGACAACCTTTATTTGCTAGAAACAATTGCATCCTATAATAAAACCTTGCATGTGGAATCACGTGGTACTAAACGCAAATTAAATAAGGAAAATTCAGCCTCATTATGGCATAAGCGCTTAGGTCATATCTCAAAAGGTAGAGTTGAGCGTCTTGTGGCTGATGGCATTTTAGAGTCTCTTGACTTCACAAACTTTGATGTTTGTGTCAATTGTATCAAGGGAAAACAGACCAAAACTAAGAGATTAGGTGCCAACAGATCTACAGATGTCTTAGAATTGATTCATACAGATATTTGTGGGCTATTCCCTACAACATCATGGAATGGTCAACAATATTTCATATCATTCATAGACGATTACTCACATTATGGGTACCTATATCTTATTCATGAAAAGTCACAGTCTCTGGATGTGTTCAAAGCTTATAAAGCTGAAGTTGAGAATCAACTCAACAAAAGGATTAAAAACGTCAGATCCGATTGTGGTGGTGAGTACTACGGTAGATATGATGGCTCAGGCGAACAACGTCCAGGACCGTTTGCTAAATTCCTAGAGGAATACGGTATTGTCCCACAGTACACCATGCCAGGATCACCTAGCATGAATGGTGTAGCTGAAAGACGCAATAGGACTCTTAAGGATATGGTAAGAAGCATGATTGTTCATTCTACCTTACCTGAGTCTCTCTAGGGAGAAGCATTAAAGACAGCAGCTTACATTCTGAACAGAGTACCAACTAAAGCAGTTGCAAAAACACCTTATGAGCTTTGGACAAGCCGAAAGCCTAGTTTAAAGCACTTTCACATTTGGGGATGTCCAGCTGAGGCAATGCCTTATAGGCCACATGAAAAGAAATTGGACTCCAAAACAGTGAGCAGCTACTTTATTGGTTATTCTGAGTGATCTAGGGGCTATAAGTTTTATGATCCCACACTTAAAAATATTTTTGAGACGGGTACTGCAACATTTTTCGAGGATGTTGAGTTTGGGGGGAGAAATAAGGTTAGAGATATTTCTTTTGAAGAGGAATTGGGTTCAAACCCAATTTCTGCTATCATTTTTGACAATATTCAGGTTCCTACACCTATCATTGATCAGAAAGTGAATGTGAAACCTCAACAAACCCCAAATGAAAATGAGGTAATTGCTCTAGAAGAACAAACTCAACAACCTCAAGAACCAGTGTCATTAAGGAGATCCACGAGAGAAAGGAGAAGTGCTATTTCAGATGATTATATTATATTTCTCCAAGAACATGAGGATGACAATGGAATGATGGAAGATGACCCAATCAACTTTCATCAGGCCGTGAAAAGTTCTAACTCTCAAAATTGGATTGAAGCAATGAATGAAGAGTATAAGTCTATGCAAGACAATAAAGTCTGGGAGCTTGTCCCATTACCAGAAGGAAAGAAACCGATTGGTTGCAAATGGATTTTTAAGACAAAACGGGATTCAAAAGGTAATGTGGAAAGGTATAAAGCTCATCTTGTAGCAAAAGGATATACTCAAAAGGAAGGGATTGACTTTAAGGAGACCTTTTCTCCAGTTTCATCAAAGGACTCTTTTAGGACAATCATGGCACTTGTTGCACATTATAATTTAGAGCTTCATCAAATGGATGTGAAAACAACATTTCTCAATGGAAACATTGATGAAACAATATATATGATGCAGCCTGAAAACTTTGTGTCGGGAGACCCAAAGACGATGGTTTGCAAATTGATCAAATCCATTTATGGGCTCAAACAAACTTCCCGTCAATGGTACCACAAATTTCATCAAGTGAATCTCTCGTTTGGTTTTGAGATGAATGTTGTTGATGATTGTGTGTATTACAAGTTCAGTGGGAGTAAACATGTTTTCTTGGTTTTGTATGTTGATGACATACTGCTTGCCACAAATGATATAGGCATGTTGCACAAAACCAAGAGATTTATGTCAAGAAATTTTGAGATGAAAGATCTTGGTGACGCCTCTTTTGTTTTAGGAATTCAAATACATCGAGATCGTTCTCGGGGTATTCTTGGATTATCACAAAAGAGCTATATCGATAAAGTACTCAAAAGGTTTGGCATGCAAGATTGTAGACCAGGTGATACCCCTGTCGTTAAAGGAGACAAATTTAGTCTTAAGCAATGCCCTAAAGCAAGCCTTGAAATTCAAGAAATGCAAAAGATTCCCTACGCTTCAGCTGTTGGGAGTCTAATGTATGCTCAAGTTTGTACGCGTCCGGATATAGCGTACATTGTTGGAGTGTTAGGCAGATACTTAAGCAATCTAGGAATTGATCACTGGAAAGCAACCAAAAAGGTTATGAGATATTTGAAGAGAACAAGAGATTACATGCTCACATATAGGAGGTCAGATCACTTTGAGATCATTGGATATTCTGACTCCGACTTTGCGGGATGCCAAGATAGTAGGAGATCCACTTCGAGCTACATATATCTGTTAGGTGGTGGAGCTATATCATGGAGGAGTGCAAAACAAACACGCATAGCTTCATCCACCATGGCAGCAGAGTTTGTTGCATGTTATGAGGCATCCAACCAAGGTATATGGCTGAGAAACTTTGTCACCGGGCTGCGCATTGTGGATGTAATTGAAAGACCACTTAAGTTGTATTGTGACAATAAGTCAGCTGTATTGTATTCCAACAACAACAGGAGCTCGACAAAGTCAAAACATATTGACATCAAGTTCCTTGTTGTAAAAGAAAGGGTACAGAGTGGACAGATTTGTATAGAACACTTAGGTACAAACTCCATGATTGCAGACCCCCTTACTAAGGGTTTGTCGCCGAAGGTCTTTCATGAGCACACTGCTCGTATGGGTGTTTTAGAGTATGAGGATATCTAGATTCAGTGGGAGTTTGTCTTTATTATCCTTTGTGTTTTTTATGTGTTTCATGAAACTTGTATAATTGGATATTTTTCTGATTAGAAATTATGTTATTCAGTTTATTTCACTTTGTACATTAAGCTAAAGTTTTGATCTCTATAAAGTAAAGTAGGACCAATTGAAAATTGACATGAATAGATCACCATGCAAGTAATTTTCATACCACATTATCATGATTGATCTATGTCATTTAACTGTATCGATATATGTGACCATTGATGGGTTTAGTTGTGATTGATACAACGAAACTCGCTTTGATCCTATGTTGATATAGTTAATGGACGAGATTGCACATGGCTATGGTTATGATGATAAAGTTATGAGCTCAATACGGTTAACACATTTATATATATATACATATGTGGCCCAGTGGGAGATTGTTAGAAATTTATTTATTTGGGTCACAATTGTATATATAAAATGTGTGTTGGGTCATCATATAAATGAGTCGAAATTATGTGGTCTATTTTGGAATAAAGTATATGTAACACCCCAAGTTGCTAATAAGGTTTAAGACCTTGTTTAGCGTGCCTGGAGGGCAATAAATGAATTGACAGGATATTATATGAATTTGATTGAATATGCGATTAGAATGCATGATTAGGTTGTATATTTATGCTTGTGGGCCCCGTTCGTATGTTGGGGGTAAACTGGTAACTTTAGCCCGTTGATGGCATAAATGTGATAATTGTATTATGTGATTTGTACCATGTGTGTGTGGAGTTTTTATTGTGATGCACGCGGCGAGACGGTCCTAGTGAGCTATTTAGTCTAAAAGTCACAACGGGGTTTTGTACCCGGCTCGGGAGGAGCCTAGGGGTACTTTGGGAATCTTATAGGTTGAGTTGTGAATGAGTGGTTATAGTTATTGGCAATTGAGTAACCTGGGTAACCGTTTGTAACTGCTGTGAGTAACAAGTTTTAGATAGAAAATGGTAGAATTAAAATAGAAGTGAAAGGACTTGAGTGCCCTTGAAGGTTTAGTTAGGAAGGGTTATTAGGAAGGGGTAAAGTGGTCATTTGGCAAGGGAATTAGACAACTTTCAGCTGGGATATTGGGGTACACGGTTTGGGCATTGGGTCATTTGTTGTTTTGATAAAAATTGAAGAGAAGAAAAAAGAAGAAGAAAGAAAAGCTAGGGCAAGAAGAAGAGGTGTAGAAAGGGGCTGAAGTGGGAGTCTAGGAGGAGATCAAAGAAGCTTAAGGTTGTATTCTCCACTTGAGGTAAGGATTTTATGCAAATTTAAGGTTTGTTTCTGTTTTGGTTTAAGAAATTGAAGCATGGTTTAAGTTTTGAGCTACGGGTTTAAATTTTCTGAAGTTGAAATCAAAGGTGTGGATTTTTGGGTGTGATTGTGTTTTTGATCTTGATGCTAGTGTCTATAGGTTGTAAGATGGTTCATTTGAGGTTTCAATTTGGTTTTGGGGCTGAGATATGTGTTTGGGCTGGTTTAGAGGTGTTTTGGATGAGGGAATTGAAGGAGAAAAACCCAGAAATTCTGGGTTCGCGAAGGGGCACCGCGGCCCTGTTCTTGGGCGCCGCGGCGCAAGGCTGGTTCCAGGCGGGGGGAGGCTCTCTGACTTGCTGGGCGACGCGGCCCTATAGGGCAGCGCCGCGGCGCTAGGCCATTTTTCAGGACTTGAAATTTTGCAATTTTGAGCTTTTGCTCTGGGGGTTCGGGGGATGTTTCCAATGATTTGTTTTAGGAATTTGGGAGTCCCGAGAGTGTGGAATTGGTTCCGGGAAGTGATTTTTGAATTGATTAGTATTAAATGATGTTTTATATGTGTTGTGACTAGGTCTTTGGGAAGCTCGGGTTAGAGGACCGTGCTCGCGGCTTTAGTGCATCAGGAAGCTCGGAATACAGGTAAGAAAACCATAACACCCGAGAATAGGGCATGGGCCCACAGTGTGATTGCAGGGCATGGCCCTAGAATGTATTATGTGCAAATGTGTAATCTTAAATGAACTATTATATGTTTGAATGGTTATTTCAAAATGTATTATACGTGCGATTATAATGAAATGAACGGCTAAGGCCGAGAGCGGCAAAGGCCGGGTACGGCCTTGGGGCCGGAAGTAACACTCAGCACATGGGATGCTTATAGCCAGGGTGGGACCCAAGGGATACATGAGTTATCCTTACGGTGAGGACCGAGACCCCATGCTTTGGTAAGGCCTCTGGGGCGGCATGGCCGTGCTTGTTTAGTCTGATGGTTTTCCTATTTATCAGTGGATTATATGTCAGCTTTATCCTATGCATATGTTATGTTTTGTTTGGGTTTTCTTGCTGGGCTTCGGCTCACGGGTGCTCCGTGTTGCATGTAAAAGTAAGGAGTCAGTCAACCGGCCATGAGTATGGAGAGCGTGGGGGCGGCGCGTACATATTCGGCCTGCCCGACTGCTTTGGTTGGGGGCATTTTTGTATATGACTGTATTTACCATTCTTTTGATAGTTGATCAAGTGTAAATCTATTTTTGAGTTGTAAATATTTTGTAAACCTTATTTTGGGATCCCGTATGTTTGATACTTAATGTTTTCAATGAAACTAAACATTTTCAAAGAATACAGCCTTAAACTTTGGTTTAGTCACACTTTTGGTTTTAGAAACCTCGGAGAGTCAGTTAGTTGCACAAATTTCCATTTTAAACTCACTTAGTAACGACTCTAAGGTAGTAGGGCGTTACAATATATGACTTAAGGGCATGATTATCATGATTTTAATATGTGGATACCATAAAGGCAATTTCTGATTTGATGAGGGGCCAAATTAGAAATAGTAAATAAAGATTAGTTATTGATTTGTCAGTTATTAATAAAGAGGTAATGATCCCCAATTTGCAGAACGTATCTTTTCACTCTTGAATCCCCATCATCAAGAGACTAAGGTTCTCAAAAGTTTTGACTGCAAATTCGGAAGATCATAACCTTGTACAATCGATTCAATGGACTCCGGTACGCTTCCGCTAACCTTTGGCTATTTATTGTTTGATTCTCTTGAATTAATTAGGGCTAAATTCAGATTATAGTATTCTAACAATTCTTGCATTGAAAATGCCAAAAGTTCACATTTTGATCCATTTCTCTCTTTTATTGAACTCCCAAAAGTTCATAAATGTCCATGTATATATCATATCTCATGCAAAATTAGTTGATTCCAAAAAGAAATCATAAACACGAATAGGCTTCAAGGAAGCATGGGAGCTAATGCGAGCAAAACTAATTTCTTATTTTATGATCTGTTGTTGTTTATGAATGATTGTTGTGTGATTTCTTATTATCTTTTCTGTTGTTTGACTGGTGTTGTTCCGGTGTTACTTATGTTGATTTGGGTTTTATGACTCAGTGAGTTTTTCTGTAGATCTTTAATGGTTAAGTTGATCTTTAGTTGTTTATAAGTTGTTTTGTTGATGCTTTCATCTTTTGATTTATTTTTGTTGTTGTTGTTACATTTGATTTGATTTATTTTGTTATTTTCAGTTTTCCTATTGTTTTCGTGTTGATCTCACGTTAATGATTCCTTTTATGTTTTTGTTTTGTTGCTTAAGTCTTGTTTTAGGATTTATGTTGAGTTGTTTGATCATTTCTCTAACGTTTTGATAGTGTTGTCCCATATTTCAGTTTTGGCAACACTGTCTCAACACCAAAACAACGCAATATATACTATTTAAAATAATAAAAAAAACTATCATCAACACAAAGAAACATAAACTCTCTCTCTCTCTCCATCTCTTTCTTTCATTCTTTTTTCTTCTTATTCTTCTTCAAATTTTCATACCATCACCATTAGAGACCGTTGTTGACTTGATGTTGATTTTGTGTTGACCTTGCGTTGTCTACTTGTTTGTGCAGGTTGTATGCTAGGATCATTGACAATAACGTCAACACAACATGCCAACAACCCGAAAGCAATAATGTTTTAGATTTTGTTGTTGTTGCTGCAGATCCAGATCGCTGACAACTATGATATTTTGACGTTGTTGTTAGGGGTGCACGGTGGGCGGGTTGGGCGGATTTTGGGCGGTTTTTTTATTTGACGGTTTGAGAAAAATGCAACCCAACACTACCCAACAAGTGTGCGGTTTGAACGGTTTTCTTCTGGGCAGATTTATGCAGTTTTATGGGGGGGTTGGGTTGATTTAAAGGTCAAAATTATCAAGTTATGATATTTAAAAAAATAAAAAGTTGTAGACTATAAAGTTCAAACTTATACCATCTTTACTCATCAATGTCATCGTGAATAATAGATTGATAAAATATTATAGCATCTCAAACTTGAATCTAAAACTTTACAAAAAAAATTATAATAATTATATAAATTATACAAATTGTAAATGGTATTGAACTCATCAATCCACACATTAATAATTTCAACAATTTGAGTTTTGTTATGAAAAATATCACTAATATTAAATCATTAATACAAGTAACACTATTTCTATTTTCATCTATTTTTCCTAAACAAATTTTTATATATAATTCCTAGGTTACCACCATTAATCTCATAGCAACGAAAACTTTCATTAAAAAAAGTTAAATCTTTGGACTACCATAAATATATATATATCAATATAAAGAATACAACGATTCATATTTCAAAATCCACTATCTTCATCAAACATATTAAAAGGGTCACAAACTTTATAATTTTTAATGAGCCATTTATGAGTTGTATTTTTAGATTTAGATTATTACTAACAATGTATATATATATATATATAAAGTAGCGAGTGCGGGTTGGACCCTCCTTATATTTTTGCAACCTGTACCCAACCCATCTTTGTGGCGGGTTGGGTTCAACCCAACCCAATTTCGGCGGGTTTTTTAATGGGCGGGTTCAAAACGGGCGAATTTTGATGGGTTGGGCGGGTGGGGCGGATTAGCAGTTTTTTTGTGCGCCCCTAGTTTCTTCTTTCTCAGATCGAGATCGGGTTGTAGTTGTGATTTTTTTTTTCAGATCGAGTTTTGTTGTCGTTGTGGTGTTGCTTTTCAGATCTAGATCGTCTGTAGTTGGGGGTTGTTTTACATCGAAATGCTCTGTAGTTCTTTTGTTGTTTCAGGTCGAGTTTGGTTATTGTTTGAAATCGAAATCGTCGTGGGTCACCTGAGAGAGGTCTGGTTTGTGGTTTAGCTGTTGTTTGAGGTTAAGTTTGGATGTTGCTTCAAGCGGAAATCACTGTGGGTGCCACCTGAGAGAGGACATGTTGTAGCCTGCGAGAGAGAGAAAGAGCAAGTAACATTTCTATAATTTTGAAGTTTTGTTTCGTACAAATGTAAAAGATTTCGTGCTACAGTAAAAATGATATTTTTTTATTACTTTTTGGTTATTTAAAAAAAAATCTCTTTTTTATATAAATATTATAATTAAATATTTTTTTAACTTATGATATTGATTTATTTATTTTATTAATTTTTAAATATAAGTTATAATAAAAATATATTATAAATAATATAAATTAGTAATGTATTTATATTATTTTTTATTAAATCAAATAATAAATATTCAAATTATTAATTTAATAGATTATATATGGTATTTTATTAAAAAATTATATATTATCTTAAAATATATATTATTAATATTTTAAAAAATAATATGCATATATGTATTTTACTTTTTAAAATTTTATTCAATTTTTTTTTTTTAACTAAATAAGGGCAAAAATTATATTTTATAATTGAGTTTATACATTTTTGGACCATGTGTTTTGTCATTACCTGTTTGAACCTTATATTTTTACAAATTACTTTTTGGACCCTGTGTTTTATAAAATAGTTTAAATAAATTCCTGAACTTGATTTTGGTCAAAGATTTTTGAACTAAAATCACAAATAATTCATCAAACTAACAATTCATAACAAAAGTACAATCATTCTACCTAATAACTGTGTTGTCATGTTCAATTTTTTCTACGTCAAAATTGGGTTTAGGGTCAATTTGAACAATTTTACAAAACACAAGATTCAAAAAGTAATTTGTCAAAAATACAGGGTCCAAACAGGTAATGAGACAAATTATAATGTCCAAAAAAGTATAAACTCTTTATAATTTGAGGAGGAATGAAAATGACAATCCTCCAATCTCATGGGAATGCCAATCTCATTTCTCAATCCCAAATTGGTGTGGGTCCCACATATTTCATTCTTATTCCTAACAAAATTTGGGGAAGTAAACAAGGGTAATGAAATCCATTCCCCATTCTCATTCCTTAATCTCATAAGTAAACACACAATACTATGGCATGTGTATTAATTTGTAATCGTAATTGGGGTAAATCAATGGAGAAATGAATGAGAATAATATATAGAAGAATTGGAAGCATTAATTGTATTAAGTTGTTTACTAAAGCTGAGTGGAAGGGGAATTGTTTACCGAGTTTTTCGAAAACTGGAATTATGAAAGATAAGAGAGCTAAAAGAAAGGATTTAAGAGATGCAAGCAATGTTTTTTTACATGGTTGGGGCGTTAATGAGCCTTAGTCCACAAGTTAGTTGTATTAGAGCTTAGAGAGCTTTTGACAATGGAGTTTTCTGCAAGTTTGAGCAGAGTAATTGCTTACAAGAGAAAATCTGGGATCCCCGCTATAGTGCAAAACTGGTCCTATTTATAGGCAGTTTAGGTGCGATGGGCTTGAGTTGGACTAATCCAGGCCCAATAAGGATGTAATCATGGTTTGCTCGCTAGTGGAGGCTTAATACAAAGAATATTGCTAAATAATACATGTTAATCAGGGCCTATTGGGCCGACTTAGGCATGGCCAAGCCATACAGCTGTCAATAGTACATAACCTCAAACTGGTCCGCGTGGGTTTCTAAGGGGATCCTGGGGATAGGATTTGTCAGAGTAGTGACAGTACTGTTTCCTAGTAGCAGTGTACATTCTATATGTAACCTCTTCTACATGTTAGTTGAGGAGATCAACTTCCTTGTTTCTTGGGAACATGTCAGCGTCAGGGAAGGTCAATCTTGCTCTATCTGGACGTCTGGTCCGAGTTCCTTTACTAACGTCCCGGTCCATTCATCGGGACCCTGGTTCGTTTACTAGGGCTCGGGTTCAGTCTTGATAAGGTTGTACTCCCAGACTGTCGAGCCTGCCACCTATACCCGCATCCCGGAGGATACGGATGGGTTGGGACCGGGAAGATGAGTTGGGCCCGCTTCTTATTCCTAGTTCCCTCGTTATGGTGGCGCCCATCGCAAAATGATGGGCTTATTGGAGATTAGGCTGCTAGGACTTTCCTCTTCCCCGTTCATTGGGCTTAGGATGGGCCTTTGATCTCTTTGGGAGAGCCCACAGACCCATTGTGTCATGCCACATGTCCGGGGGGAAAACAGGGATAATAGGAATCATAATTATTCTATCCTGTTTACATAATCGGAAACGGAATCGAAATGTTAAATTGACTAAAATATCATTTTTTTATTAAAAAATAATGTAGAATTTTGGTGAGATGGATTTTTGAAGGACAAAATTGTCTTTTTATTTTTAGTTTTAAAAGATTAAATAAAAAGAAAGAGAAGTCATTGCGGGTAATGAGATTCTTTTGGTATTTTGTGGGGGGGGGGGGGGGGGGGGAGTATTCCATTTCTTTTCTCCCTTACCTCATTTATCTATTTCATTCCTTAGTTTAGTAAACACATGAATTGAAGTTATTACCACACATATGATTCTCATTGTCATTAAGTAAACATGTCACTATATTATTATATTTTGTGTAATAATATGTGCATCCAAAATATGCACTAAAACATTATAGGGAGGTGTATTTTTTTTTTTTTTGCCAATCATTTGTTTCAAATGAAATTCACTGTTTAAAAAAAAGTAGTGCGTCACTGTGTATAATGTTTTGGTGCATATTTAAGTACACATATCATTACTCTTATATTTTTAATATAAAATTTATCTTTATATATATATATATAAGATCTAGTACTTCCTCTAACTAATTAAAAGAAATCACTATGTATTAATCTTCCATTTATATTTAAAAAAAAAAAATCAAAACATACTGTTTGTGTCAGAATCTTCCCCCCAAATCTTTTATCTGATTTTGTTTAATCATAAAGTCAATGTATTTTACTTTGTTGATGAAGATCGCGTGAATCATACACATTTCGTAGGTGGCCAAGAACATGAATGTGTTTTTCGTTTGAATGAGTGGAGAGAACAAAAGGGGAATACCTGTAAAAGACACTCCGATGCTTAAGCCAGCACATGGCTCTCTCACTCAATCCTCAATTTATTCAAACTTTAACTAAACTAAAGTCCAATGTCCCAAATTTGGCCCCTCTTTAACTATTTATAGAAAAATGACAAAGAATAAGATTAGAGAAGTTTATCGTGATTGATCCACGTGTCTAGCTTTACTAACTTTCTTCCGGCCTTAATCTCTTCGCGCGGACCATCTACTTTGAGCTCAAGACTCATTAATCTATTCAGTCACTTTGAGCTCAGAGCTCATCAATCTATTCAATCTCTATGAATTCAGTGCTCATCAATTTGTTCAATCACTTTGAGATCAGAGCTAATCAATCTGTTCAGTCACTTTGAGCTCAGAGCTCACTCTTATTCAATCATTTTGAGCTCAGAGCTCACAATTCAAACAAGTTCTACCGAACTCTACTCTACAAATAAGCTCTTACTAGCTCTTCTCTTTGATGAGTTTATTCTGGATTCTGCTATTCTATGATGATGAGCTCATTTGAGATCATCTCTACGATGAACTCATTTGAGCTCTGCTCTACGATGAGCTCATTTTGAGTTGTGCTCTGCGATGTGCTCATTTGGAACTCTGTTCTTCTCAAGCTATTAAAAAAAATAGTGCGTTTTCACCTAATTTATTAGGAAAAATCATTCCCCTACACATACATATTAACTTAAAACTCATGATAAATTCAAATGAGCATTACTATTCCACAATACTAATGCATTTCCACCTATAATTTGACTATTGTTCCAAATAAAATTACCATTAGAAAAAGTTTTTTTGCCAATGTATGACCTAAAACCTAAATGTTGGATATACTAGTTTCTATTATTTAGACCAGATTGTGTTGTTGTTAAGTGGTGAAAATGAGGGAAAAAAAACTCACCCTCCCATAAAGTAACATTAAATTATATTTTTAATTGCACACCTAATTACGCAAACCACACTACACACTTGCCAAATAGTATAATTAATCCAGTTAATATATATATAAATTCTATAAATATAAATGTTACATAGATAAAAAAAAAGACCATTATAAGTTTAGTTGTAGTTGCAAACTACGATAAAATACAGACCAATATTACAAACAAATTCAAATTTAAATTCAAATTCAAACACGCCACACCAAGCAATACCTATACTAGCAGTGGTGAAAGAAAATTAATCCCAACTCACACTGCTAAAAGAAATTAATCACACCATATTAAGTAGGCTCACACCTAGTAATAATTGATTGAGAATATCTTTACTTATCATTCCATTTAAATTAAAAATTATAAACAAAAAAGTTATTGCTAAGCAATATATTTATTGAAATGATAATTAAAGACGTGCACGTATAACTTCATTCAATCAAGTTCCATAAAATAAATAAAGTGGCTAAGCTATCCACATTCAATAAGAAGTTTGGTTCTAACAGTTTAGATGAAAAAGATGAAATCAAATTTTATGGGTTAAGATAAAAATTGAATTAGAATGGATAAGACTACTACTGCTCATCTAATCTCATCTATACATAATTAAAGTACAATTAATTTTATTATCATTTATCTTGTAGTCCCACCAGTAAGGGTAAAATATAGAAATCGATTCTGTTGCTTAATCTTAATCGTTTTACTGATCCAACGATCAATAATAAATGCAGCAAAACTTAGTTTGGATTGAAAATTACAGTTATAAATGTAATTAAGGCCAACTCCTTTTTTTTTTTTGAAAGGTGCAAGGCCAATTCTTAAGTCTTCTTAACCATATAATGTAACTTTTGTTTTAGTGTAATTTTTACACTATATTTTTTTTTCTTCTTATTTGCATCAAACATCTCTAATAAATCTACCAATGTACTTGGATCCCATCCTTAAAACTTTAATAACATTTAAATAGCTTGCATTTGTTAGTTATTTTCAATTTCCTATTTTTTTTCCTCCACTAAACTAGAGTTTTGTAGCAATAGTCTCTAACCATACTTTTTTTTGTTCTTGAGTCTCTAATATTTTTTTCCAAAATTAATTGATAAGTTCAAATTCATTGAAAAAAATATAATTTATAAATTCATAAAACATATGAAATTTTATTAAAATATCGAAACAATTATTAAATTTTATTTAAAAAATAAATATTTGTAGCATACTTTCAATAAAGGGTTGTTATTATAAAATTGATGATAATTTTAATAATTATACTATACATTTAAAAATAAATAAAAGATAAAAATATTAATAATATTGTTGAGTTTACAATAAATAAATCACAAAAAAAGTATTATTGTTGTTTATATTGTTTAGATTTTATATATCAATCTTAAAATTTTATATTTAAACAAAATAAATGTATTTTCTTTGTTAATAAGAACTTTCTAATTTTTTGAATAATTATGAATTAAAATTTTTTGAATGAACTTTGAAATTATATTTTATTAAAAAATATATATTTAATGCCAAACTTTAAGATTGGAGACTTGTGTGTAAAACTATAAATGAAAATATTGTAGCGTTCTTATAAATGAAACAAAATTAAAATCAGTCTTTACAAATTGGGCCTTGTTCACATGCAAATAGAGTGTTGGAGACTTTTCATACAAAACCTTAGCTTATTGGAAAAATTGGATGGAAAAGCAAGCAAACTATTTGGAATGTTAGGAAATTAAATGTCAAATTTTTTTTAAGGTTAACTAAGTACAAAAACATAGGTTAGATTGAATTTTTTTTTCTGCAAATAAACCTTTATTTTTTCATCTGAAATTCACTATTATAAATAGCACACTAGAAAATATACTTTTGTTTTTTTATAGCAAAATCCACTACTTAAATAAAGGTATGATTCAAAATAGGACCAATGTGAAAAAGAAATTACATCTATGAGAGAAAGCTCATGTAGTGGAACATATTTTACTAGTCACATATTAGAGACTAATGCTACTTATGGTATGTGACATCACAATGGTCTATGGCAAAATTAGCATGTACAAATTGTGGATTCTAAGGCAACTAATTATATGTCCATAATTAGATTTTGTCCTATTTTCTTGTTTGTTTTTAAGTTTGTAAATTATAGGTTGACCACTAAATGTGCTAATCCTAGTTGTACCCACTCACATCATACCTAGCTAGTTTGCACATGTACATGGACTACCAAACCAAGTACATGTGTTAGTTGTAGATCTGTTGGTATATACTAATTCTAATTGTGTGCAAAACTAAAAAAAGTTTCATAATAATAATGGTTTTCAAATTACTTTAACAGGTATGAAATTGAATAAGATATATCAGATTTCACTTAACACTTGTATTTAAATTCAAGTTTGCTTATCAAAATTAGGAAAATAATATTTCACCAAAAATATTTTTTTATTATATACTATTATTACAATAAAAGTTACCTTAATACTTATGACAAGATAAGCTACCTATACAGATATAGACGACTAAAAATTAAGAATCATAAAGTAAATTGTTAGTTAGATTGTCCCTACAAGAAAATCCCACACCATATTCCTTCCATCATTTGTTCAACTAACTTCACAAACCTTTGTATTGAAGACTAAACATTTATATATATATGGTGGTTCATTTTAAAGTGCCTAAAAAAAGTGAACTGAATAATAAGAAGAAAGCACAAAAAAATAAATAATTTTTTTATTTAACTTTAGGGAAATAGACAATAATCCTTGACAATAAATTACAAAAATAGTTAATTAATTTGCATAGCTCATTCAATACGTTCACATACAGTTGAGATCTTAAAAACAATTATGATTTTTATGGAAAATTTATATTTAATATTCTTTTTTTGTATTTATTGTATCGCTGACTATTTGATTTTGAAACTCCAACGCGGCTTTCCTCATTTGACCCATTTTTTAAATTTTATTTTTAATTTATTCCCACTATGAATTATAGAGCCAGCCATTCCATGTTCATGTGTTTTTTTTTTCTACACAAATTTATTTATTATTTTGATTATGTCCCCATAAAAAGAAAAAGCAAAATTGTGTCTAAAAATAGAAACAGGAAAATATTAAAAAAAAAAGAAAAAGAAAAAGTGGAGGAGTTTGGATTGGAGGCATAATTCTCCATGGATGTGGATGTGGATGTGGATGTGGGTGAAAGTGTAGCTGTGCATGTGAGGAGTGAGAGACTCTTTTGAAGTTGCTCCCACGTTTGCGTGGTACCATATCATCACCATTAGCCATGTTCCGCGAAGGAAGCTAACTTTTACAGACAAACACTCCAAATTCTTCTTCTTTCACTATCTTGGATTCTCTACACATTACAATTCATTCATTCCTTTCTGGGTGGGTGAGAATTTTTGTTAGTTTTTTCAGTTTTGAGTTTTTGGGGTTTCCCATTTGGTGATTTTTTTAGGTTTGCATTGTAATGCATTACATATACATATTACCATCTGAATTTGCGTCAACATTACATTACATTACATACAGTTTCAAGTGAGTGGTTGTCAATTCTGGTGATCAGGTCGTAGATAAAGTTGGCATATTCTGGGTTCCATTTCTCTGATATTTTCTTCTTTTTGGGTTCAATTTCATCCACTCTTGCTTTATTCCCAGGTGGGTTTTGTGAATTGGGTCTTGGGTTTTGAGGATCTGAGGGATTTTCATTTTTGGTCAAGAGAATTTCTTGGTCTTTGCCGTGAAGAAGATTAGTTTGATTTTTAGGGTTGCCATTTTTGTAGTGGTGGTTTTATGGTAGTGGTAGTAGTAGTAGTAGACTCAAATAGTAGTGGATTTTTAGTGGAAGACTCAAAAAGTAGAAAGAAATGGCTTCAACATCACCATCTCCAAACTCTTCGCCGCCTTCTGCGGCGGTTCCACCAGCTTCCACTTCTTCACCGGTGACTCCATCAACGACGTCTCCGCCTCCTTCTTCTTCATCTCAGCCCGATCAGACTTCAGATACCCCTACAACTCCGAATGCTCCTACTACCTCGGCAACGCCGCCTCCTCAATCTCCTCCGGCGGTTCCCGCAGCTCCTCCTCCGTCACTGCCACAGTCACCACCACCGGATTCGCCACCGCCATCCTCCCCTGCTGCACCGCCACCTTCAACTCCGGCTTCGCCTCCCCCTTCACCTCCTGTGTCAACGGCGCCTCCACCTGCTACACCGGCATCGCCACCGCCTTCACCCCCTACTACTACTGCTCCTCCTCCAGCTGTTGCTTCACCGCCACCTCCAATTGATTCATCGCTGCCTCCTCCATCCACTGATTCTCCTCCTCCAGAAGATCCCCCAAGCCCTCCGGCTCCGACTACGCCTACTCGCCCAGCTGTTTCACCTTCCCCACCTCCTCCAGCAACTGTCCCGGATCCTCCTTCATCAGATTCTCCTCCTCCGCCAGCTGCCAAGTCACCGGAGAAGTCTCCTCCGTCCCCTGATGTTCCTTCTAAATCTCCTCCTCCTACCCCAGAGACCACATTGTCACCACCTCCTCCTTCAGCTCCTTCGGTTCCTTCATCCTCTTCACCCTCCCCAACATCTCATCCTGCTCTGCCTAATAGCACTGCCCCGACATTGCCTGTTCTCCCAACACAAAAGCCTACTGCCAAACCAACTGATGGTAATGTAACTGCAAATGCTACGTCTAGTGATGGAGGGCTTAAAACTGGAGGAGCTGTTGCTGTTGGTGTTATAGTTGGGTTTGTGGTGCTCAGTTTCGTTGTCATGGCTGTGTGGTTTGTAAGGAAGAAGAAGAAGAGAGAAAGAATAAATGTTGGTTATGCCACACCTTCTCCATTTGCCTCCTCCCAAAATTCAGGTAATGTATATAATTACTTCCTAAATTCAAGTACTTTAATTTCATTTTCTTGTTTATATGGTACTTTAAGCTATTAGTTTAAGCTATTAGTTACTTTTTCAAAAAAAAAAGCTATTAGTTACTGAGGAACTTTAGGAAATGTCTTATGGGATGCGTTCATGTTAGAAGTCCATTAAACTTGAAATCAGCATTATTGATGGCATTCACATTTGGAATTTTTTGTTATTGGGAGGTTAATTATGAGTATTATGTTTCAGCAAAACCTATTGTTTGTTGCAAAGCTTAGAATAGTCTATATTTAGGGGTTTGCAATATTGTTTTGCGCACTTATTGGATATATAGCACGGAAAATCTACTAAATAAATTGAACAATGTTATTAGTAAGCTTGCAAGCTATTGATCAGCTTTACTTATGACCCCTTTGAAATGATTTTAATGACTTGTGTTTCCTTGGCAGATTCATTATTTCTAAGGCCGCATTCTCCAGCTCCCCTTATGGGAACCAACTCTAATAGTGAGTATATGTATGCGCCTTCAGAAGGGGGGGTAAATAATTCAAAATCGTTTTTCTTATACGAGGAATTACTTCAGGCCACAAATGGCTTTTCAGCAAAGAATCTTTTAGGCGAAGGTGGATTTGGTTGTGTCTACAAAGGTGTCTTGGTGGATGGAAGAGAAGTTGCTGTGAAACAACTGAAGATTGGTGGTGGACAAGGGGAGCGTGAGTTCAGAGCAGAAGTTGAAATTATTAGCAGAGTACATCATCGCCATTTGGTTTCTCTTGTAGGTTATTGTATATCTGATCATCAAAGGCTGCTAGTCTATGATTATGTTCCAAACGATACCCTTCATTATAATCTTCATGGTGAGACATACTTCAAAGTTAGGTTTAAAGAATCTTTTATTTTTAACCGTTATCCTCTGTTAATACACCATATTTTGGCGAAGATGCAGAGAGTTCATATGAGCCATAGCTCTCACTTTTTTCTTTCTTTCCATGTATCTGTTAAATACAAATATGGAAAGTACTTAATTTGCTCTGATCCTTGTCAAAATAAAAAATCTAACTTTTCGCATGAATTGCATGTTTTCAGGTGAAGGCAGGCCTGTTATGTCTTGGGAAATGAGAGTCAAGGTTGCAGCTGGTGCTGCTCGAGGAATTGCTTACTTACATGAAGACTGTAAGTTTCTTCTTCTTATTATTTTTTTATAAAAAAATAAGAAATCATTTACAGCAAAGAAAAAGAAAAAGAACAACTACAATTACACCCAAAAGATCCAATCTCTAAGTTTCTTATTTTATTCAAGCACCAAGTAATTCCACATTTCTATTCAACCCGTTTGTAAAACACTATTTAACCATAATTAGACTGTAATTACTTTGTTAATTCTATTGTTAGTTAGCAATGGTTATATGTATTGGCTAAGCCTTACACGTGTATTTTGTTGTCGGTTAGCACCTAGAGATTGTTGCCTTCTGTTTTATATATATTGGTGACTGTACCCATTCTCTTCCAAGGAATACAACATATTCAAATTCCCTCATATATTTTATAGTCTATCATGGTATCAAGCCATTAGCAGCTCCATTATCGTATCATGAATGTGTGTGTGTGTGTTTTTGCCTTCTGTCTTTACACAGTGTTGTCTCCTGTTAATTTTTTTTTAAAATCTCAATCAAGTATTAAAATATAAGCACCCTAAGCCCAAAGGCTTTTTGTTGCTCTACATTTTCTATAAAAAATACCATATATCTCTTGAATTTTAAATTGCCATAGCCTTTCACTTCAATTATCTGAAAACTAGTAGTATTATGTTAAACTCACTCTCTCTCCCTCCCTCCCTCTCTCTCTCTTTAATTGACATGTTTTTAAAGATTCAAGCCTATGTTTTATGGTTGACCTGTTCTTAGGAGTAAACATAGTCCCCTGAAGCTCACAGACAAACACAAATACGTAATTAGATTTGCTCACATTTACCTAACTTTTCTTATAAACATTCTCTCTCTCTTTCTTTTGCTCCCTCTCTTTCTCTTCTTCTTATCAATTTAATTTTGTTGGTCAGGCCATCCTCGCATTATTCACAGAGATATCAAGTCATCAAACATCCTTCTGGATAACAATTATGAAGCTCAGGTATGTTATTTATAAGCTTTACTGCCACTAGTTCAAACTGCAAATGTCAATGTGCTATGGCAGATAAAATGGAAGTTATATATTTTGTTAGTTAAGATTTTTCTTTTGGTAGCCTACTTTTCTTGGTATGGCTAGATGTTTTATAATTAATTACCTGTGTTACTGCATTTTTTTCTTCTTCTTTGGTCTTAGATAAATACTTACACAATGACAAATACCTTTTCTAAAGTCATTCTTTCACACCAACAGGTTGCAGATTTTGGGCTTGCAAAGTTAGCACTGGATTCAAATACACATGTAACAACACGAGTAATGGGAACCTTTGGGTAGGTGTCCAAGGCATTTTCACCAAATGATTATATTGAACACGTTGCTGTGGTTATTATGTTCTTATTCATTTCAAGAAAGTGAGAAAACAAATTATCTATTGCCGGTTGCAATTTCCTTTTCTATGTTTTAAAGAATGGTATTGTGTGACTTTCCAGATATATGGCTCCAGAGTATGCCACAAGTGGCAAATTGACTGAAAAGTCAGATGTTTATTCTTTTGGTGTTGTACTTTTAGAGCTAATCACCGGCCGCAAACCTGTGGATGGGTCTCAGCCATTAGGCGATGAGAGCTTAGTAGAATGGGTAAGTAATAAGTTCATAAGCATCTAGTAATATATGTTGTCTTATGGATATTGTTGGTATTATCACCTCTGGAAAAAGTCAATTTATAGTTTTCTAAAGCTCCCCATTTGATAATTATCATTTTGTCACATGGATATTGTTGATATCATCACTTCTGAAAAAGTCAATTTAGTTTCAAAAACTCCCAATTAAGAATGAATTGATAGTTGGTTTTTGCTTTCAGCACTTGATGTCCTTTTTGTGTTGTTTTGTTATTGCACTTCTGGTTGTAATCTGATTGTTGCAATCAAACTCTCTCAGGCCCGACCACTGCTTACCCAAGCACTTGATACCAATAACTTTGAGGAGCTGGTAGATTCGAGACTGGAACAAAATTACAAGGACATTGAGTTGTTTCGCATGATTGAGGCAGCTGCTGCTTGTGTACGTCATTCTGCTACAAAAAGACCACGAATGGGACAGGTACTTCCATTGAATGATCCCCTTGTATAAATTGCCTACTACATTGTGCTTCCTTTACATGGATAGTTGATGACTCTTTTCTTGTCGCTGGTTCAGGTGGTGAGAGCCTTAGATTCAATGGATGACATCTCGGACCTCAACAATGGAGTTAAACCAGGCCAAAGTGAAGTTTATGATTCAGCGCAACAGTCTGCGCAAATTCGAATGTTTCAGAGGATGGCATTTGGCAGTCAAGATTACAGTACTGATTTCTTTGATCGAAGTCATAGCAGCTGGGGGAGTAGAGAGCACAGAGACCGCTCGCGGACTCAGTCTCAGAGTAGCTTTGGTAGTAGAGAAAACAGAGACCAAACTCAGAGAAGCTGGGCGGGTAGAGAGCATGATAATGGGAGTCGAAGTACAACAATAGACATGAACAGATCTGGGGTATGGAACCACTGACACTAGTTCAAGGCTTTTCTGCACTGAACTGGACAGAAACCAACTTGGTTGAGTTGGGTATCCCAGCACAGGTTCTGGTCTTTATTAAGATTTTGGAACTGGGATAGAATACAGTTCCATGTCTACTGTGTAAATCTTATGCAAGTCGTCTCTAGCTTTTTTTTTAGCTAACATGATTTTTTTTTGTTTGCAAGGATGCCTATTTTGTATTCTTTTTGTAATTTTTGGTTCATAGTTACATCAATTCTTTGTATTTATAATTATTCATTTAAATGCAATATTTTGTATTATTTACACCCTTAAGTGAAATGTAAAAGTAGTATAAAATCAGAAGCGTTTTTTATTATTTTACTTTTCCTTTTCCGTTTTGAAAGTCTTAAGTTTGCCTTGTAATAGGTATGTGAATATAGAAGTTTCTCGGTTTATTGCTCTTAATTCAAGCTACAAATTTCTTTTAACAAAAGAAATTGATAGAAAATAATTGCCAAAATAGTCGAAATGAGTTTATTTGCACCTTCATGAATTGAACACGAAAATACTATCAGTCAGGTGCGAAGAATAGTGATGGAATGGGATTTCTGAAAATTAAGTTTTACATTTTTTTTGGGGTAAACATCTATTTGGTAAGGTAATTTGAAAGGGAAATTTGCATCATAAAATACTTAAATTTTTTAACATGCCATCGTAAAAATTCTCCCACTATGCCTCCTCCCTTATTTTGGACAAAAATATCCTCATCAGATAAAAATAGTAAAAATTTTACACTTCACACATTTCTATCTCTATCTCTATCTCTCTCTCTCATCTATCATTTACAACCATTTTCACAGTAACCCATTGTCGAATATACTGAAATCAGTGAAGAAATTGGACTGCTCGAATCTGGAAGTTTCATTTCAAGTGAAGAAATTGTCATTCTTTGCGTTTTTTAAGAGAAAAAATCATGGGTAAGTATCATTTCATTCTATCTACTTGTGAATATGAAATGCCATTGTTAGATATTAGATTCGAACTGTTCCGCTTTTGAGTGTGGTATTTTTTCTGCATTTTTTGATCTGTTCTTCGGATTTGGAAATATGTGGGTGCCATTTCAAAATCGATGATAAATTGATGACATTTCGATAGTACATCGATGGAATGTTGATGTTGGGGCGAACATCTAATTTAGATGTTATTTTCGATATAATATCGATGGTATATCGATGTTGAATCGATGCCATATATGTTGATTTGGTTCAGCATCGATATGGCATCGAAATGGAATCATGTACAGATGGCGACCATCAGCATCAATTATGCATTGAAATGTCATCGATGTGGCATCGATGTTGAACTGCAATACATATTTACATAGGCATCGATTCATCATCGATTACACTTTATTTTTATAATTTTCTTATGCTTTTTTTTTGTAAATTTGCAGGTTCCAGAGTTAATATAATTGTTTCTTACAACGGTGTTTGGGAACTGAAATGAGAGAAATGGAATTTCAAAGCTGGTTTGAACACTATAATACACGTACCAATTGATGTTGGTTACATAGAATCATTGGAGAAGTTGTATTCAAAGCTGAAAGTGGATAGATCACTGTTTGACTTAAAGTTGGAAGTGTCGTTTACATGCAATGAGTTTAGCGTAGATCCCATTGAAATCACAGATGATGAAGGAGTTAGTGCTCTTATTCTTGACAATTCAAAGTCCTTAAGACATTGGGTTCCTTTATGTGTTAGTTCGATTGCAAAGAACATTGCTCTTCTTGATCCATCTCCTAGAGCGAGTGTTAATATGGAAAATCATAATCAATCATGCACGACTGTTCCACAAACAACTCCTGGGCCAAGTGTATGCATGTGAGGTCCTAGTCATAATGAAACTTTTTTCCCCCAACAAATCTCCCGCATGATAATGGGTATGAGTATGAGTCTTATGTCAATGACGATCCAGTTGCCCATTTTGGTGATGATGATGAAAGAGTTGAGGGGTGTAGTAGTTCTGATGATAACTCCGAGGATCGGTTGTCGATGCTACCTATGGTTCAAGTAGTTAATTTAAATGTACGACCCTTGCCAAGACGTCAAGAAAGCCAAAGACGGAGGACTGCTGGCTCAGAGAGCAGTCGTCCAACTACACAAGACGATAGAAATAGATGGAGTTCTCCGGCATATACTGCTGAAGATATCCCATGCCCCTCTTATGTTCTCCCCATGTTATTTGGAGTGAGTTGTGGAGTAATAGAAGTTGGGAAGGTTTTTGAGAACAAGTTAGAGTTGAAGACGAAGACACACTTGTATGCAATGAAGCAGAACTTCGAGTTTGTGGTGAAGAAGTTAGGTACTGAAGTTTGGTATATCACTTGCAAGGATCCTGATTGTGGGTGGAGATTGAGGGGGAAGAGAATGCCTAAATCTGATATGTTCGAGATAACTCGTTTCACCAATAAACACACTTGCTCACTTGACCTCCGACATAAAGGCCATCACCAAGCTGCACCTTGGGTTATTGGTCATTGCATAAAGAAAAAATATCAAACTGGATCGAATGCATACATGGCAAACAACATAAGAGAAGACATTAAGAATGATTATGGCATTGAGTTGTCATATGGAAAAGCTTTGAGATGCCGAGAGAAGGCTCTTTCTTATGTCAGAGGGACACTGGAAGCATCCTACCAGAAGTTACCATCGTACTTGTTCATGCTTCAACAAAAAAATCCCTGGACGTTGACAGATTTTGTCACTGAGGAGGAACGGTTCAAATATTGCTTTTTCTCACTCGAAGTTAGTAGAAGAGGGTTTCGTACATGTCGTTCTGTGTTATGTGTGGACGACACTTTTTAAAAGATAAAATACGGTGGGCAGATGTTATGTGCAGTCGCACTAGATGCAAATAACCATCTATATCCAGTTGCATTTGGTATTGTGGATAGTGAGAATCATGATTCTTGGAAGTATTTCATGTCAAAGCTAAAGGAAGAGATTGGGGAAGTTGAGGACCCGGCGTTTGTATCTGACAGGCATGCAAGTATTACACATGCCTTGGAAACTATTTTCCCTGATGCCTATCATGGTGCTTGCTACCACCACATTTGTATGAATGTGGTTGCTAAATTCAAGACTGATCATTGTCATGTGTTGATGTATAATACGACATATGCTTTTAGGAAATCTGAGTTCCACGCTCACTTCGAAAAAATCAAATCAAAAGACCCAGCTATTGCTCAATACCTAGAAGGCATGAGTTTTGATAAGTGGTCCCGTGCTTACTTTCCTGGAAATAGATATGTCATTGTGAATTGTATTTTAATTTATGAAATCTTGTAAATGTACATTACTATTAAATGTTAGTTTTCCTGGATAATAATATAATGACAAGAAATTACGCTGAAAGTTTCAACAATAAAACCCGGGACGCTAGGAGCTTTCTGATAAACTACAATCGTCGAATTTATTTGCTTCACACTGTAGTCTTGGTTATGTGATAGGAGAAAAAATAGCAAGAAGACAACTATAACTCTTGCACCGACCTATGAAAAAGATTTGGTGGATATGGCTGAGAAAGCTCGATTCTTGATCCCTTATGCAATAGGGAGGCATGAGTTCCATGTGTTAGATGGTGAGTTGAATGGTGAAGTCGACCTCCTAAATAAGACATGCACATGTGGCGTGTTTCAACTTATTGGTATCCCATATGTTCATGCACTATCTGGATCCCTTAAGCGAGGGGTGAACTTTTATTCATTGTGTTCAGATTACTATAAAATTGAGACATGGAGGTCCTCTTACACATACTTTATATATCCTACTGGTAACGAGGAGGAGTGACTTATTCCACATGACATTATGACAATAAAAGTGAGAACACCTGCGCAAAAAAACCCGATTGGTCGTTGATATCACCCAATAACTCCTAAGCAGTCGCAGTAGTAATCAGGCTATGTCGTATCCACAGAGAGGTAAAATACAAGTAAAAAGAAAGATTAGTAAATCAGAAATAATAAACTTTGAAATAATGTAACTTTGAAAAAGAATATAAACATTAAATAAACAAAATCGAGGAATTAGAATCAGAAAGAAAATATGGAAGGCATAAGTTTCATTCATGCAAACATATATATATATATATTAATAAAATTGATTCATTCTACTCAACTATAATTCTACACCATTAATTATAGTTGGAAAATATATATAATAAAGCTCACTTTAAAATATGTTCTTTAATTAAATTATACTAACTTCTAATTTTAAAAACCTACCATATTATATATCTTAGAGCGAAAAAATACCAATGGTAGAATGTAGTAAAAATCATATAATATAAAAAATATCCTAAATTAAATTAAGAGCCTAAATTACATAAGAAGAGCATGACTAGACTTGTGTAAAAGACACTAATAAATTTAGAATAAAAATTAGAAGAAAATAAATTTAATTGTAATAAAGATATAGAAATGAAGAGCAAAATAAAGAATCAATATATTAAAAATAAAATGTGAAACATGAATTTCAATCTAGCATTTCCACAAGAGAATTTAGCCTAAAATAGACATTGTTTTCACTCAAAGAAATGTAAAAGAAAAATAGGAAAATTAAGAAATAAGTGTTTTTCTCTCCAAAAATTCATTCCACAATCTGATACTTTTTTACTCTATTTGGTCCTCTATTTATAGTGAAAAAAATGACCCAAAATGTGTTAAAATCGTGTACTAGAGAGTGGGAAAAATGACTGCAAAATAGGTGCAAAGTGGGACAAGTGGGAGACAACAATTAGATCGTGGCAGCTGCTTTGTTGGGGTGTGGGGAGCAGCATGGCGATGTGGCACGCATTGGTTGGCTCGGGTGGCTGGCGCGTCAGACGGCGTCAGGCAGCTGGCAGTTGGTGGGACCCGCGGCGTCAGATGCGTCAGGTGGCTCGGCTTCGGCGCGGCTCGAGGCTGGAAGGACAAGTGGGCTCAGCTGAAACTTTGGTTTGGGCTCCATTTTGGGCCTAGTCTTGTAAAAAATACCACTTTATCATCATTCTTTTCAATTATATTTCTTTCTTTCTTCTTTCTTTTTGTTTGTGTCAAAAGTACATTTTATTTCCTAAAAATTAAGCACAAATTAAATCAAAATTAGTATTTTCAAATATAAAACATATGGCAATAAATCCATGAAAATATTAATTAAAACTCAATTAATTTTGAACTTTTAAGACTAATAAAATGATATTTTTGAACACTAATCACAACCCCCAACCAGCTTATTGCTAGTCTCTAGCAATTCAAGCGAAATGATAAATGTCAACATGATATATTTCCGGTCAAAAATTATAAAAGAACTTATGTATTAACATAAAATGTTAGTAACAAGTCAACAAGAGTTATCAAAAATTACTTTGAATAAATCTAGAGTTGTGAGTGTGTGCACCAAACTTGAACCTTCTTACCGCAAACCATAGCACATAAAGCCTTCGAAATTATGCCAAGTAAAAGTCTCAACACCATTAACCTCTCATGTAATTGAAAATATTTAAAGTTTAAGGGTTTCGCTCATGGAGTTGGAAAAGAAGTAAGCACTCATCAAATGGGTATATATTTAGGACAAACTCTTAAATAATTATTGAAACGAAGATAGGAAATAAACTATTTGGACAACCACCATAAAGAGTACCACAAAACCAGGTTTTCGAGATTTTAAGTTAAATAGACAATCTTTACATTTATTCTAAGAGCCATAAAATAAAACATGAAATTAATAAACACTTTTTTTTACACAAGAGACAACATAATTGTAAATGATAGAACTACTGCTCTTGTGTTTTTCTTTTTCTTTTTTTTTTCTATTTTTTTTTCTTCTTTTTTTTTTCTTCTTTTTTTTTCGACTCTTTTTTTTTCATGAAGAACATAATATAAGGCTCTCTAATAAGATTTTGTCTATAGAAAATATTATCCCTAAAACATCATCCATTCATACCACAATACCTTGTCCAAATAATTATAATCATTTCTAAGAATCAATAAAAATTTAAAAGTTGTTTTCTCAAGTCTCACCTCTCACACAAAAGAATGGATTCTTAAACGTGGAAAATTTCTAAGCAAATATGTGCTAACACCCATCTTACCACAATGTTTGGCATGTGTATTAGGTAACTCTAGAGAAACTCTTAGTAATACAGATAACAAAAATTGACTCAAAAGTAACATTTTGAAAAAATAAATAAGTAATTTTAAAAAAATTTGACCATGAAAATATTAATATGACAAAAATCAATATGAACGTGCATGAAAATGCTCACTACCCCCAACCAAAATCTGACAGTGTCCTCAATGTCTCAATATATAATAAATGTAAAAGAGCAAGGAAAGAGAACACCTGGATAGCGAGCATCGAGTGATAGAGCGAATATTGATTCTCTAAAACATGAAAAACTGAAAACACAAAATGATAACAAATAAAATAAAATTACAAAAGGGAAATAAACAGAAAACAAACACATGTACAAACAATTTGGAACACTACTCAGACTTGTTAAACCGGTTCCACGAGAGTGACTTCTTCAGGCTGGGTCACCCTCTCTATGTAGTGTTTCAGTCGTTGGCCATTTACTTTGAATTCTCTCCCATCAGTTGGGTCTATGACCTCAACAGCACCGTTGGGAAAGACAAATTTCACAACATATGGGCCAGTCCACCTTGATCTCAGCTTTCCAGGGTGGATATGCAGACGAGAGTAATAACGATGTAATCGTTGGTTTGGCTCAAATTCTTTTCTCAGGATCTGCTTGTCATGGGACGCTTTCATTTTAGCCTTGTAGATCCTAGAGTTGTCATAAGCATTGTTCCTTAACTCTTCAATTTCTGATAACTGAAGCTTACGATTGAGTCCTGCTGCCTTGAGATCAAAATTTAGGCTTTTAACTGCCCAATAAGCTTTGTGTTCCAGCTCAGCAGGAAGGTGGCAGGCTTTACCATAGACTAGCCTATAAGGAGACATACCAAGCTGAGTTTTGTAAGTAGTGCGGTATGCCTAGAGAGTATCGAGAAGTCGTGAGGACCAATCTTTGCAGTCAGGATTAACCGTATTTTCTAAGATTTGCTTAATTTCTCGGCTGGCTAACTCAGCTTGGCCATTTGTCTGTGGGTGATAAGGCAATGCAACCTTATGAATTACAAAATATTTTTGCATTAAGGTTTCAAAAGAATAGTTGCAAAAATGGGTGCCTTGATCACTTATGATAGCGCGAGGTGTGCCAAACCTAGATAACACATTTTCCTTTAAGAATTTCACAACAGTTGTATTATCATTATGTCGACAAGGCACAACTTCCACCCATTTTGAGACATAGTCTATGGCGAGGAGAATGTAAAGGTAGCCAGAAGAAGGTGGAAATGGTCCCATAAAGTCCATCCCCCAACAATCGAATATTTCTATTACAAGAATTGGGTTTAATGGCATCATATGTCATCGGGACAAAGCACCTAATTTCTGACACCTTTCACATGATCGACATAAATTGTTAGTGTCTTTGAACAAAGTGGGCCAATAAAGACCACACTGTAAGATTTTTGCAGCAGTCTTTTTCATAGAAAAATGACCACCACAAGCTTCATTATGACAAAAGTTGAGAACACTAAAAATTTCATCATCTGGAATGCAACGTCTCATAATTTGGTCGGGGCAATACTTAAATAGATATGGATCGTCCCAATAGAAGTTACGAACCTCGACCAAAAATTTACGTTTATCTTGTGCACTCCATGCCGTTGGAGGTTCGCCAGTCACTAAGTAATTAACAATATGAGCGTACCATGGCAACTTAGTGACTGCGAAGAGATGTTCATCAGGGAAGTCATCTCGAATGGATGGGCCATCAGCGAAATCAGAAAATTCAAGACGAGATAAGTGGTCTGCTACCACGTTTTCAACTCCTTTCTTGTCTTTTATGGTCAGATCGAATTCCTGTAACAGAAGGATCCACCTAATTAAATGCGCATTAGCATCCTTTTTGGAAATGAGGTAGTTTAAGGCGGAATGGTCCGTAAAGACTGTGATAGGTGAACCAATCAGGTAGGAACGAAACTTGTCAAGTGCGAATACTACAAAAAGTAACTCTTTTTTAGTGGTAGAATAGTTCATTTGAGCACTGTTAAGAGTTTTACTTGCGTAATAAACAACGAAGGGCTTCCCTTCCCTTCTTTGACCTAAGACGGCCCCTATAGCATAATTGCTAGCATCACACATGACTTCGAACAGTAAGTTCCAATCTGGTGGCTGAATGATAGGGGCAGAAGTGAGTTTTGCAACGAGCGTTCGGAAAGATTCCTCACACTCAGGTGTCCAACTGAACACAACATCTTTTGCTAGGAGGTTTGACAAAGGGCGAGCAATTGTTGAGAAATTTTGTATGAACCTCCTATAGAATCCCGCATGCCCAAGAAAAGATCGAATGTCTTTAACATTCTTGGGGGTGGGCAGCTTTGATATGAGTTCAATCTTTGATTGATCAACCTCAATTCCTCGTTCTGACACGACATGCCCCAAGACTATGCCTGATGGCACCATGTAATGAAACTTTTCCCAGTTGAGTACCAAGCCCTTCTCTTTGCAACATTTAAGCACATACTCTAAATTGAGAAGGCTTGACTCAAAGGAATCTCCAAAGACTGTCAAATCATCCATGAATACTTCCATATATTTCTTGATCATATCACTAAATATGCTCATCATGCATCGCTGGAAAGTGGCTGGAGCATTGGACAGGCCAAATGGCATACGCCAGAAGGCAAAAGTACCAAAAGGACAAGTGAATGTGGTCTTATCCTGATCTTCTAGGGCAATCTCGATTTGGTAATACCCTGAATAACCATCGAGAAAACTATAGAAAGGATGACCTGCCACACGTTCCAATATTTGATTGATGAATGGAAGTGGAAAATGGTCTTTGCGGGTGGCTGCATTTAATTTTCTATAATCAATGCACATGCGCCACCCAATTGTGACCTTGGTAGGAACAAGTTCCCCTTTTTTATTTTGTACCACTGTTACCCCAGATTTCTTAGGAACAACCTGAGTTGGGCTGACCCATTTACTGTCAGCAACGGGATAGATTATGCCAGAATCAAGAAGTTTCAAGACTTCAGTCTTTACTACTTCCTTCATCATTGGACTCAATCTTCTTTGAGGGTCACGACGTGGTATAGCCTCGTCTTCCAATTGAATGTGATGGGAGAAAATTAAAGGACTAATACCTTTGATGTCAGCTATCATCCATCCTAATGCATCTCTTTTTTCTTGCAACACATTGATGATTTGGCGCTCTTTTGTGGCATTGATCTTGGAGGATATTATGACAGGAAAAGTGTTGTCAGCTCCCAAGAAAACATGCTTAAGACCGTCAGGAAGTTGGGCCAACTTTGGTTGAGGAGCTTGTTCAATGGATGGTTTTGGTGTTTCTCGATCTTGAGGGAGTTCCTCAAAGATTGGATTCCAAAACATGGTTCTTCTAGCCTGTGAGTGTTTGACGATTTCAGGGTTGATTATAGACTCATCGGCCTCAGAACTTTCTGAAATTTGGAAGTGGTGATTAAAATGACTAGACATGTATTTTGATTCGACCTCTTCCGAAATAAGTGTACCGATCAGATAGGATTGGAAACACTCATCGTTATCAGGTGGTTGTTTGTCGATGTGGAAAACATTCACTTCTAGAGTCATGTTCCTGAAAGAGATTTTCATGAGACCATTCCTACAGTTAATGAGTGCATTTGCTGTTGCGTGGAAAGGTCTACTGAGAATGATGGGAATTTTGGACTCTATACTCACTTCAGATTGAGTGTCCAAGATGAGAAAATCAACAGGGTAATAGAATTTTTCAATTTGAATCAGAACGTTTTCTACTATTCCCCGAGGTTTCTTAACTGATCGATCGACCAATTGTAGCACCACAGATGTGGGCTTGAGTTCTCCTAGACCTAATTACAAGTATATTGAATATGACATGAGATTTACACTTGCTCCTAAGTCTAGAAGGGCTTGACCAAATTCCTGCTCCCTAATTTGGCATGAGATGGTGGGACAACTAGGATCTTTGTACTTAGGCGGTGTCTTATAGTCAATTACCGCGCTAGCTTGTTCCGCCAAGAATGCAGTTTTATTGACATGGTGCTTTCTTTTAACGGTGCACAAATCCTTGATAACCTTGGCATAAGCCGACACTTGTTTGATCGCATGCAACAATGGCAAGTTGATATTCACTTGTGTTAAAAGGTCTAGGATTTCACCATGATTTTCCAGTACCTTTCCAGTGGATTTCAAAGCTTGAGGAAAGGGTGCCTTTACTGGAATGCTTATTGGCACATCATCATCTGGAGCGGGCATTGACCTACTCATTGTCTTAGTTAACGGTGAAACCATACTTTGACCACTTTGAGTAGAGATGGCATTAACCTCTTTGAAATTTGTATCTGCAGAGGAGGAGGTTTGTGCCATGTGTTGCCCTTTTTGATGGATTAGAGGTTGAGCGGGAAGTCTACCATGCTCTTGAATCACCAAAGTAGTGTTTAGCTTTGTCATTTGGATTTTCATGTCTTTCATTTCCTCTACCATTTGTGTGAAACAAGATTTGAGCTCTTGAGTTGAGGCTATTTGAGTTTGCACAAGAATCTACAAAGTATTCTCTAGAGAATTACTTGACTGCATGTTATTTTGAGGAGCAATGTATGCTTTTGGCGGTTGTTGTTGCTCAGACCTCCATTGGCTTCCAGATGCTTGGTTTGAATCCTTCCAGCTGAAATTTGGATGGTTGTGCCAACCGGGATTGTAAGTGTTTGAGAAAGGGTTATAAGGCTTCTTGTAATCCCCTAAAGCATTGCATTGTTCCTCATTTCCTCCTCTTAACTCACCAAGAGTTGGGCACTCTTGCGGTTGATGTTCCACCCCTCTACAGATGAAGCATGGATCTCATGTCTCTACCTTTGCAGCCATGTGGATTCCTCTACCTTCTTGAGATTTGAAAGCCTCGAATTGTTGTCTCAATGATTCAATTTGGCTTTTGACGTTGTCATCTTCCCTTAATTGGTAGATTCCAGTTGATCGTGGCTTATCCATAGAACTCGGTCCATTCCATGTGTAGGAATTTTTAGCAAGATCGTTGAGGTACTCGAAAGCTTCATCGGGATCTTTTTGAAGGAATTCGCCATTGCGCATCATTTGTACAAATTGTCTTTGTCCGGTTGTGAGACCGTCATAGAAATAGCTTATCAGACGCCAACTTTCGTATCCATGATGTGGGCATTGATTTATCAAATCTCTAAGCCTCTCCCAGACCTGATGGAAAGTTTCATGGACTTTCTGGATGAAAGTAGAGATTTGCCTCTTGAGGCTGCTAGTCTTATGGGGAGGGAAATATTTGGCAAAGAATGTTTTTTTCATTTCATCCCATGTTCCGATAAATCTAGGCCTTAAGGAATACAACCAGCTTTTTGCTTTGTCTTTGAGAGAGAAAGGAAAAAATTTCAATCTCACAATGTTGGTGACATCAGCTCGGTCGTTGAATGTAGCCACCACCTCTTCGAATTCCCGTATATGCACGTACGGACTCTCATTTTCCAACCCATGGAAGGTTGGTAAGAGGTTAAATCATGCCAGGTTTGAAATCGAAATTTGGCATATTGTTGGGATACATTATGCATGAAGGTGTGGTTGTACGCGTAGGATGTAAATAATCCTATAGCGTTCTTGGTTGGACTTCATATTGATGAGCCATCGTGGGTGGTTCAGGAAGTCTCGGTGAATCGGAAGTATTTGAACGAATGGAAGAAAATGACGAACTAGGTGAGTTTTCTAAAGTTTCTACTTGTTGTCTCACAAATCTCCCTAGTGCATTTCTGTTTCGTGGCATAAATATTTTTTTATTTTGTAAGTATTATAAGCGCAAGTGTGTAATAGTGTAATAAATATACACCAAAAATGTTCTCAGGCCAATTGGGAAGGCTGCCAAGGTACCACTTTAGGCCCAAGAACTTTTCTAGAACTCCCCGAGGTTCTTAGAAAAGGTTGGAGGGTAACGCTAACACAAACCTTATTTAAGAACCAATTCTAAGACAGAAAATAAAATAAAACAAAAAATAAATAAATAAATGAATAAAAAAAATTACTAAGGAAAAATAAAATAAAAGAGAAATAAAAAAATTATACTACTTTTTTTTATATAGAAAAAAAATTAATTTACCAGGCAAACCTTTAATTGTAGAATTACCTCCCCGGCAACGACGCCAAAAATTGATATCACCCAATAACTCCTAAGCGGTTGCAGTAGTAATCACGCTATGTCGTATCCACAGAGAGGTAAAATACAAGTAAAAAGAAAGATTAGTAAATTAGAAATAATAAACTTTGAAATAATGTAACTTTGAAAAAGAATATAAACATTAAATAAACAAAATCGAGAAATTAGAATCAGAAAGAATATATGGAAGACATAAGTTTCATGCATGCAAACATATATATATTTTAATAAAATTGATTCATTCTACTCAACTATAATTCTACACCATTAATTATAGTTGGAAAATATATATAATAAAGCTCACTTTAAAATATGTTCTTTAATTAAATTATACTAACTTCTAATTTTAAACACCTATCATATTATATACCTTAGAGCGACAAAATACCAATGGTAGAATGCAGTAAAAATCATATAATATAAACAATATCCTAAATTAAATTAAGAGCCTAAATTACATAAGAAGAGCATGATTAGACTTATGTAAAAGACACTAAAATTTAGAAGAAAATAAATTTAATTGCAACAAAGATATAGAAATGAAGAACAAAATAAAGAATCAATATATTAAAAATAAAATGTGAAACATGAACTACACTCTAGCCTTTCCACAAGAGAATTTAGCCTAAAATATGCATTGTTTTCACTCAAAGAAATGTAAAAGAAAAATAGGAAAATTAAGAAATAAGTGTTTTTCTCTTCAACAATTCCTTCCACAAGCTGATACTTTTTTTACTCCATTTGGTCCTCTATTTATAGTGAAAAAAATGACCCAAAATATGTTAAAATCGTGTACTAAAGAGTGGGAAAAATGACTGCAAAATAGGTGCAAAGTAGGAGACAGCAGTCAGATCGTGGCAGCTGCTTTGTTGGGGCGTGGGGAGCAGCATGACGACATGGCGCACATTGGTTGGCTCGGGTGGCTGGCGCGTCAGACGGCGTCAGGCGGCTGGCAGCTAGTGGGACCCGCAGCGTCAGATGCGTCAGGTGTGTCAGCGTGCGTCAGGTGTGTCAGCTTCGGCGCAGCTCGAGGCTGGAAGGTCACGTGGGCTCAGCTGAAACTTTGGTTTGGGCTCCATTTTGGTCCTAGTCTTGTCAAAAATACCACTTTATCATCATTCTTTTCAATTATATTTCTTTCTTTCTTCTTTCTTTTTGTTTGTGTCAAAAGTACATTTTATTTCCTGAAAATTAAGCACAAATTAAATCAAAATTAGTATTTTCAAATACAAAACATATGGCAATAAATCCATGAAAATATTAATTAAAACTCAATTAATTTTAAACTTTTAATACTAATAAAATGATACTTTTGAACACTAATCAGTCGTCTAAAGAAGAAATAAGGTAGGCCTAAGAAGAAACGCCATCCTTCCAATGGAGAGAAAGTGGTTGTAGAATGCAAGTGCAACATATGTGGAGGTCTAGGCCATAATAAGGCAACTTGTAAAGTTCGTGTTTGAAATTTATGGCATCGATGTTAAACTTTTTATTTGGGTACTAATGGTGTTTGTTAATCTTTTTATTTGTGTATTAATGGACTTTGTTAATCTTTTTATTTGTGTATTAATGGATTTTGTTAATCGAAATGGCATTGCTTATATAAAAGTCTAAGGAGAAATATACTATTGTGTATCATTAAATAACCATCAAAATGACATTGTTTATATGCAAAACTAAGGAGAAATCAAAATAAATGTTCTAACATATAGAAAAAGTCAAGGGTACACATTCTCGTAAAAAATGTCGATGCATAATTTATCCCTGAAGTACTGAATGTGGTCCTCGATGGCATATGATAAGGGAATGTCTCCAAGAATAAACTCCAAGTGCTTGATGGCGAATATGCCGCAATCTCCCTTGAAACCAAGAAATCGCATTTGTGAGTGTATTGAAAATTAAAGGAGAACAGTGTTATGAAAAACTGAAGTTAGTATGTCTAAATACTTGGTTCTAGACTGTGGGAAAATATTAGTGGACATGGGTCGCCAATCAAAGTTTGGAACAGTGATCTTCGGTCTAGCTATTTTCAACTTGGGGTGTCCTTTAAACATACTAGAAGCGTTGAGTAAAGATGGAAGCAACCTAGTCCAAGGCTCGATCAACTCAGACAACTTATTATGGCTAAAGTTGGAATGATCTGAGTCAAATACAGTGATCATCCAAACAGTGAAATTTATTTCGCAAAGGACCCAATGACGATTTTACAAGCACCAGTGGAAGTAGACCTCGTTGCAATCACCCCAAGGCTTGCTGTATTTTTTAGCATCTTCTTTCATGAAATTAAGAATGTCCTCATCCCATTGGTAAGTCTTGCTTTTGTTCTTGAAGTCCTCATATCTAGTAGGATTATACTGTGCAAATGATGAATCAAGTACGGTGGCTTTCACGGGGTACGTCTTCGACAACTCAAAAAGACGTCTCCATATAAGATAATTCGCAGCGTCGAGATGCTGCAAATATATAGAGTATCTTTAAGGAAGAGTGGATTGTTAAAATGAGATGAATGTGTTGACTGCAAATATAAAAGACTTACAGTTTCTGCCGACCATTCTTTTGCCACCTTCAACTTCAGGAACCAAATAGGGGTGCCATCACAACATTCCAACTTCCTCGGTCTGCTGTTGTCAATCTCACCGAGTACCCATCGGTTAAAAGTTGTCAACATATCTTGATCCAACACCTTTAAAGGATGGATCGTAACTGGGTCCTTGAACTTTGGTTTCTTGGCTGCTGGAGTATAGTCCTCGTACCTTATTGGTCTCTGTTTAGTGCGCTTACCTGTAACGAGAGAAATTAGTATCTAATCTCTTTAAAACATGTAAAAACTCATGGATTAGTAGTACCTAAGACCGTCTGCACTAGCTGAGAAGGTGTGGCTTCTCCAACAGGAGGCTTGTAACACGTGGGGAGAATGTCGTACTCTACATCCTCTGCTGGAGTAGGTGTAGGAGTAGGTATACCACCAAGTGTTGCCAGCTTCTCTAATATCACTTCTTGATTCTTAAGGACGATACCTAGAGTGGCCTTAACCTCGTCCACTACACCTGATAGTCTGGCCATCTCAACCAACAAAACCTTGTAAGCCCCAGGAGCAGGAGCAGAAGTAGGTTCTTCACTAGTATCTTGAGCAGTCTCCGTTGGGGCATCCTCCACAAATATGCCAGCCTCCACGGCTATCTCAGTCACCGCAACAGCCTTTGCCTTAGGATCATAAGGTCTTCCATCCTTTGGTGCAGGCTGGATCATATCCTGTAGCATCGCATACCTAGGAGTATCCCCCTCTATCCTCTGATATATGGTGTCGAAGAAGTCTCGCTCGTCTGGTAGAGGCCTTAGGATAGAAATGCATGACAGCTGTAATGGAAACAAAACAAGCAAATTAGAAACGACATAAGTTGATTAGTACAATTCAAAAGTTCTTGAGTTATTTAAATTTAATATAACTTACATGTCTCCTCGCAAGTACATCCTTCACATCCAAATGCTTTGGTTGGCCTGTGCTCTCCCACTGTAGCATCCTAGGAACTTGAATCCACAGGGCTTGGCATATTCCTTCTACAAATCAAGAATCGTCTTGTATGCCCAATATTGCAAGGCTAGTGGATACCCCTTGTAAGTGTACTTTGCCTCCACCTGAACACCCTTAGAAGACTCCACATCAGTGATCTTCTTTGCCTTCTTACCAGGTATTGTAGCACCAATCACTTTCATATCTCTACTGAATTGTTTCACAGTTGTATTGAATGAAAGGTAGCCCCACGAATACTTCTCAAAATAATCTAAATCCTCGACCATCGACAATGAATCTCACCAAATAACATTGATGTGAGGCACAAAGTAGCTACTGCATGCCATCCTCAAACTAATGGGTAAGTTGAGTTATCCAATAAAGAGATAAAAGGTGTTCTTGAGAAAGTGGTGAACCCCAACTGCAAAGATTGGTCCAAGAGGTTAGATGATGCATTGTGGGCCTATAAAATAACTTTCAAGACACCATTGGGGATGTCACCATATCATTTGGTGTTTGGCAAAGCTTTCCATTTATCGGTGGAACTTGAGCACCATGCTTATTGGGCTATTCAAACACTCAATATGGATTTGCAACTTGCAGGAGAAAAGAGAATGTTGTAGCTGAATGAATTAGAAGAGATGCGCTTATTCTCTTATGAAAATGCCAAACTTTACAAGGAGAAAACAAAAATATTGCATGACAAGAACATTTAACCAAGAGTGTTTGAAGAGGGCCAGTGAGTCTTGCTTCTTAACTCGTGTTTGAAGCAATTTTCGGGCAAGCTCAAGTCAAGATGGTCGGGCCCATTCTTGGTGGTTAAGGTGTATCCCTATGGAGCGGTGGATTTGCGTGAAGTAGGCTCCGGAAGAGAATTCAAGGTTAATGGACAAAGACTAAAATCAAAATAAAACACAATGCTAAGAAAGGAAAGAAAGAACTCCCTTAATTTACTCATAAAATTCCACATCAGATAGAGGACGCTCAGGCTCGGTGGGAGGGGTCCATGGTCCCAGGATGGCATTGGAAAAGTAGGGGAATTCAGGGAAGGGCTGGGTGAAATTGTTATGGAATGCTTGCTTCATGACATCATCATATTCCTTTGTGTAGGTCCAGAACTGGTGCAATTTGTCACATAGCAACCCATATCGAGCATCTTGTTGATCAAGACGAGTGTAAATGCCTGCATAACGCTTAGGACGCCTGGAACTAGCTCTAGTGGGCGAAGTAGGTGGGCTACAATCGGGGGAGGCTTGCCCTAAAACACCCTTTAGAACCTTGTTGATGTTCCCCCGAGAGAATTTTCTCGTATTGGCCACTAGTTCTTCAGAGGGGCCATCACCAATAGGAACGCTAGCTACTCGGCAGAGCATTGTGATGGTGGAGAGGAAGAAAAGTTTACCAGCAGACTTTGAAACCCTTTTCTGCATTGCTCGACGAATGATGGTACCCACATTAATGGTGATGGTTTCTTCACTCATCAAAGCATATAACAAAAGCAGACGATCTTCAGTCACTGTCTGATCATGAGTAATGGGATCCAATCGACGACGAAGGAAATCGTTCCATACTTTGGCTTGGGAGATAAGTCTTTTTCGACCACAATCACACTTCCCTTGGTCTGAGACCTTCCATTGGTTGCTTGAATGGTCAATGTCAGTAGGGTTTGGTTGATGTTTTCCTCTGAAAGGGTTTCCATGAAACAGGTCTACTCATCTGCTATGTCTACCAAACCATGTATCATTAATTGCTTTTGGAGAGCATTCAACGGGGTTCCCTTGTACCATGACTATGGAGTCGTCAATGTAACATCTTGGATTTCCTAATATGGCCTAGTACCTTGATTAGGGGGCTAGGAGGGCAATAATTGGTTTAACATATTATTTTGTGATAATATGCATGAATATGTGAGTTGTATTATTATATGGCTGTATTTGCATGCATGTGGGCCCGTTTCTTATTAGAAGGGAATTTTCGTAATTTTGACTCGTTAGGGGTATATTTGAATATATGATTATATATTTGTGATATATGATGAGACCACATTATTATGTGGATATATTTAGATTATTTGGCACGAGACGATCCTAGCAAGCAAAGTAGCGGTTTGGTCATAACAGGGTCAAATACCGGCCTCGAGGCGAGCCTAGGGGTAATTTGGTAATTTAGCACATGACTAGGAATTTTTGGGTAATGGGAATTTTATTTGGAGATAGTTGAGACTTATTTAAAGAAATAGTGAATTGTGGTGGTAAAAGACCAAAATGGCCTTAAGGGCAATAAGTGGCTAATTAGGGGCTTAAGGGCAAAATGGTCATTTTGGTGTTAAATTAGTGACTTAGTCACTTACCCTTGGATGAAGGAAACCTCAAAACAGCAACAAAACAAAGTTCCCTCATTCTCTCCTTCTCAATCTCTTGAAAATTTTCATTGAAAAGCTTGGGTTTTTGAAGGATTTGAGCTAGGAAATTGTTAGGGTAAAGCTAGGAAGCTATCTGTAATACCCCGAATTCTCCGATGTATTTAGCGGCGTGAATAGTAGGCCGGGAGGGCCGTACTTGCTTAATTATGTTATTAATTGATTAAATGCATGTATATGTTGATTATATTATGATATGATGTGAAATGCATGCATGTGAGTCCATATTTGTTTATACAGGGGTGTGATAGTAATTTGGCCCGTTGAGGGTAAATTGGTTATTTGAACGCATGTTGGTGATATAAATTGAGACCACATTATGATGTGGGTTTGTTCGAGCCATTTGGCATGAGACGATCAAGGAAATGTTAAATATCGGTTTGGTCATAACAGGCTTAAGCTCGGGGCTCGGGGTGAGTCTCAGGGTGTTTTAATGATTAGAGTGTTACCGGGCATTAAAGGGTAACGGGATGTGAAATATTGGTGTTTGAGAATTTTGAGATTAGCGGGAATTGGGAAGCGTTAATTATCATTAACGGTGTAGGTGGAAAATGTCAAAAATGCCCTTGAGTTGACTTTAGGAGCTTTATTATGCCTAGGGGTATAATGGTCTTTTGGTATGAGGATATATATAATGTATGGGTGGCTGTAAAATAGAAACCAAAACAGAGTTTGCTTCATTTTCTCCTTCCCGTACACTCATTTCCCTAGTTCTCTTCTTTGGAATTTTGAGCTTAAGTGTGGAGCTAAGCTAGGAAATCAAGGGGCTAAGGTTGTGGTTTTGGTTCAGCCATTGGAGAGGGTTCAATACTAAGTTTGAGGTAAGCTTTGATCTTTATTTTTTACTGGTTTTGCTCTGTTTTCAATCATGGTTTTCAGCTCTTGAGTTAGGTGTGGAAAATTGGAATTAAAGGAAGTTCTTGAGGTGTTTTACTTGGGTTATGATGAGGGAGATTTTTGAGTGTTGTTTAGGGGTGTTAATGGGTGTTTGAGAGAGGTTTGGGTGGTGTTTAAGTTGGGTTTGAAGGGTTGGTTCTAAGTGAAATCGTAGAGGAAGAAAAACAGGGGTTTTGGCTGAAATGGGCGTTGCGCCGCGGCATGGCCAGGGTGTGCCGCGGCCCTTGGGAGCTGCTGGGTTTGGCCGCCTCTGTTTGAGGGGCGGGCCGCGGCATGGCCAAGGAGGGCCGCGGCCATTAAGGGATTTTTGGCCAAAGAGAGTGTTTTGGCTCGGGGATGCAAGCCTAAGGCCTCGGGATTGAACCTACTACCCGGTTGAGTAGTGTTTGAGGTCCCGGAGGTTAGGTTTTGGTTTGGGAACCTTTTATTATTCATTTTATTGATGGAATCCCATGATTTGGTTATGACCAGGTAACCGCTAAAGGACCAAAAGGTCGATCGTTCTCAGGGTCATTCTTTTATCTGTTCTAGCTCGGACCAGAGGTAAGAAAACTGCACCCCAAGTGTGACATGCGTGGATATTCCTGAGGCATGTTGAATGTGAGAATATGGACATGGATTATATATGGAATGCTTAGCATATGTTGCTCATTTGTGCATGGCACTGACTTATTAGTCAGGTTTGACAAGAGTGCTAGTATCACTGTGAAGCTGTGACTTATTAGTCGGGTTCGGCAGTGGTATTGGGCATTGGTCACGATGAGCTGACTTATTAGTCAGGACGGCTTTGGCGTGTGTCACGCAAGTCAGTAAGATTGGATCCAATCGATTATTAGCATTGAATGACTCAAGGAGCATTAATGCCTGACCGACCCTGAGGGTCGATGAACAAACAGAGCTTGGAGGCTAGTGGCTTACTCAGCAGCCACTCTCCCGCTAAAATCATGTGATGATTCATTTGCTTGTTGAAAGCTTTATGGTCAGTGTGATTATAACGATAATCATTTGATAATGTTTATGTAAAGTGTTATGTTTTCTTGCTGGGCCTTGGCTCATGGGTGCTATGTGGTGCAGGTAAAGGGAAAGAAAAGCTCACCTAGCCTTGAGTGGAGAGCTGATGTGATGGTGTGTACATATGCAGCCGCTTGACTGCCACGGTCAGGGTGTTCTCAGAGGAACTAGGGGGTTTACCCTATTTTTTTTTTGCCGCTTAGGTCGGCGGGGTTGTAAATTTAAAACTGTAATGACCATTTTGTACTGAGAACCACTTGTAAATGTTTTGTTTAGCTCTGCAGAGCGGTTTGTAATAAAATCTCCATTTCCTTTTCATTGGTTTTATGCCTTAACCCGTTAATTACACTTAGAGCACGTTTTTGACCAAAGGACTCAGGCAATGAGTCAAATTTCCGGTCCACCGTTCACCGTAACTATTCTGGGGTAGCCAGGGCGTTACACTATCTCACCTAGTAAGGTAATGATTTCAACCTTGATCTCCCTGAGTTTCTGATTGTCTCCTGCTGATGCTCTTAGTGTTCTTGAGTTTCAAAAACTCAAGTGTTGATTTTGAGTATTAGTGGTGATTTTTGTTGGAGTATTGTGTTTTTGAGTTATGTTGGAGGTACTATAGCTGCTTTGTGGTCTGTTATAGGATTAGGACAAGTTTGGGGTCAGATTTGAGGTTTGATACTCGGAGAACACAAAGAGAAAAACCCAGAAAATTGGGTTCTCTGGCTTTGGCACTGTAGCGCCAAGTAAGTGGTGCTACAGCACAAGTCGGGTGGTCAGGTTGCCATTTCTGACTTTGGCGTCGTAGCACCTGGTAGGTAGTGCCATACTGTTTTCCATGACATAAATTTTTGTACTTTTTGGGGTTTTGGCCCGAGGGCTCGGGGGACGATTTCACCACCCTGTTTGGTGGGATTGGAGGTCCAGAGAGCGTGATATTGGTCTCGGGATTGGATTATGGAATTTAAACTCATTGAAACACCATTTATGGTTGTGACTAGGTTACCCTTAGGCTCGAGATAGGATCATGCTCAAAGATCATTTATATATATATAACTTGTGCTTGGACCAAAGGTAAGAAAACTGCACTCAATACGTGATATATGTGATTAGGGCTTGGCCCGGTTGTTGATTATAACTATGAATAGGGCTCGGACCCTTGAGAATGAATGTGATTAAGGCTATGTTTGTGCTCGTTGATTAAGCATACTTGAATGTTCTATGTCTGGATAATTTTTCATTGATTGTTTGAATTGTTTGCATAATTAGGGATCAGCTTCGTTAAGGAGCATGGTTATTACTATGTTTGTATTTAATTGGCTTAAATATGTGATCATCCTGTATGCATACTTGAATTATCTGAAGTATGCCTATGTGTATCTAAATCTGTATTTGTATATGCATCTATAGCGGGATATCTGAATACCTGTTGGAGCCTTGTCTTATTAGTCAAGAGAGTCAATAGCACACTACACTACACATTGATCGAAAGGCTAGGGCCCGATCAAGGATGTACTATTATGTTGACCGATCTTATGGTCGCTTGGAAAACAAAGCGCTTGGCTAGATCTATGGCTAGTTACTCAAATCTAGGGCAAAGGGCCTCAGGTGACTCTATGGTCACATAGCTAGGGCAAAGGGCCTTAGGTTGACTCTATGGTCATCTATCCAGGGAAAAGGGCCCCAAGTTGACTCTATGGTCATCTGATTAGGGCTGCAGGCCCTAGAATGATTCTATAATTATTTATTTGTACTTGTATGCATGCATAAGTAGGTTATTATTGTTGGGCATGCTAGATATACATCTGAATCTGTATATATTGTTCATGCACTTGTATTAAGTTTTCTTCCTAGGCCTTAGCTCATGGGTGCTATGTGGTGCAGGTAAAGGGAAAGGAAAGCTGGACCAGCCAAGAGTTGGAGAGCTTAGGTGTCGACGTGTACATATGCGGTCGATTGACCACCACGGCCAAGGTTTCTCAGAGGAATTAGGGTTAAACCCTATTTTTGCCGTTTAGGTCGGCGGATTGTAACTTTTGAGTTGTAATGACCATTTTGGAACTACAAACAACTTTGTAAACTTTATTATAGGATTCCATGTACAGTTTAATGTTTTAATGAAATATTCATTCCTTTTGACCGAATTTTTTAACCATGGACCATTAATCACATTTATATGCACGTTTATGGGCTAATAACTCGTTTAGCGAGTTAAGAACTATTTAAAATACATAGTGTAACAGTCATGGCTAACCAGGGCATTACAATCGGGGTCAAGCCAGTTAGCATAAAACTCTTTGACCACAACAACTGCAACCAAAGTTTCAGGGTGCGTACAAAACTCTTGCCAACCTCGCTGAAGTATCACGCTTGAAATGAAAGATAACATACCCTAAGTTGGGGTGTCTTATAAAGGAAAATCCCATTCATGAAATAATCCTTTAGTCTTGATTATTCTAGCAAATTTGGTTGCTGCAGTGTCCGAGGTAAACCGATCATCTTCTCCATGCTTGTTGCTAGACTTTTTCTTTTTCTTGTTTGCTTTACACTTTTCAGGCATGGTGACTTATCAAGTAACAATTTTTCAAGAGCTCAAGATTAGAGAAACCCAACAAGACAACAACTATATGATTCCACAGAGCAAAAGAAACCCAACAATTAAGACTTAAAGTGATCCAAATGGCAACAACCAGATCAAGTTAAAGCAACACCAATTTTTTTTTAGCACAAATCTGTAAAGAACGCCCTATACTAGTACTTAATAAAACATTCACATATCATTGGTTCATAAAGAAAAAAAACCACTTTTATAAAGGTCTCAGTGGGGACTTGCTTAAAACAATGCAAGTTGGGCCCATTAGTTTAAAAAGAAAATATGAGTTTTTATGCAAAGTTCAAAAGAAACAATACTAAATAATTAAGTCCCACTGAAAATTTAGAAAGTCTCTTAAAACATAACAAAATTAAAATGACATCCTAAAGTGATCGTTTATTTCGTCCATAGGATACCCCACGCCATACACCCTACGACGATAGAACTCCTCACGTCACCACGCGTGCCACAGAGAAATCCTATCTGCTACCTGGAAGGGAAAGTAAGGGGGTGAGCTAAAAGCCCAGTAAGGAAGTACAAACAATAAGCAAGTAAGGATACAACAAATACAACCACTATCATTCATCTTAAACATCATGACATCATAGCATATCATAACATTATCGTAAGATGACATCATAGCATATCATAACACTATCGTAACATAACATCATATCACATTCATACAACATTCATGATGAACATGGCCCACTAACTTGTCCATGTCACCCTATGAGGTAAACAAGAGTCTCTGGTCCTTGAATAACCTCGGCGCGTCCGCCCTAGGAGTTACGTCTTTATATCCTTAGTAACTCGGGTTACGTCTTTATATCCTTAGCAACCCATTTGATGTGTCGCGTTCATCACGCTAACATCCTTTCATAAACATAGGAGTTACTTCTTTATATCCTTAGTAACTCATTTGATGTGTCGCGTTTATCACGTTAACATCCATTCATAAACATATCATATTCATACAAGCCACATATTATCACATTATGGCATTCATAATTCATAACAATTCATTCATACAACAGTCTTACCATTCATAGCATAAAATCATAGAATCTATCTAACTTCCTTACCTCAGGTCTGAGCTAAGAAATTTCACAACCTCTCAATGAGCCTATACCATAACCAAAACAACATTTCTTAGGTTCATGAAATTACTATTTTGCCATTGCATACAACTCATGTGTGCATGGGCCATGCACACATAATAAGAGTTACACATAACATGCAATTATTCTTAACTACACATAAATCCATAAAAGAATAATGCTCATTTTACCTATTTTACATGCATGATCTTTCTATAAAAACTATATGGTTGAATAATAGACATAATTTTGGACGTAAAAGTAGATTTGCATGTAACATGCATACGTCGGAGCATTGCGTAATTGTGACGTTTTAAAAACGATAATTCTACATGTCTTACTTCTATCGTTTTTAAAAAATTAATAGACTTATAACATACTTTATTTTTCTTAAAATTTCTAGGTTGATTAAATTTCTCAAAACATTATTTTATTTTATAAAATAATTTTATTTAGCTTAAAAAATAAAATATGTGACAATTTCATTTATTATTCTCAAATTACAAAGAATTAACAAAATACTTGGAATTTAATTAAAATACCTATGATTAATACGCTTCTTTAGAAAAAATCAAATTTGATATTGGTTAATTGTGTTACATAAATGATGTGAGAAAAATATATTTTTAAGTGTGGGAAAATATATTTTATTTAAATTATTTAAGACTTAGTTATATGTAACATAAATCCATATATGACAATTAAATAATCATTTTTAACTTTTTAAACCAAACTTTCAGCCACTATTTAATTTCTTTAAAAATCACAAATAAATTGATTCTAAATATTTTTTTCAATCAAAAATAAAGAAAAATCATAACTTATCAAAATATGCATTCATACCATATTAAAATACCACTTTTAATATTATCATAATTTAGAGTATTAATTTTATTTCAAATACTCATCAAATTCATTTTATTGAAACATTTCACATTTTTTTACAAAAATTCCAGCAACCATTTTTATCTTTAAAAATCACTATATTCAATTTAAAACCTCATATTTTTCTAAAAATACAATAAAAATTCTGTAGGTATTTATTTGAGTAAAATATCATTTTATTGTGACTTAAAATACCATTTTTAATTTCATAAAATTAACATAACATCAAGGACATTACTTATGCATGCAAATCATTTTTTTTTTATCAAACTTTTACCCAATTATTTACAAAAAAACAGCAAGCTTAATTTCTCATGAAATTCATCTTTTATCTCAAAAATTTCACATAAAATCATACATGTCAAAAATCTCATCATGCTCTTATTATATACATAATTCTAAGAATATTAATAACATATTCACATGCAATCTTATAAAATCCCATTTTTCTATTCCATTGAATCTACACATGAAATCCAACAAAAACAATAACAATGGCAATAACATACATTAATTCATAAACACCATATTTCATACATGCCTTTATAATAACCTTAACATATTTCTATCATTTCTCCTTTTATGCATATCATGATTCATTGGTACATAAAATCACATACATCTTATCATATTTCTAAAATCATTATTATTTCAAAACATACAAGAAAATACACATGATTGAACTTTTTACCCCTAGGCCTAAACATTTAAGATCCACCATAAAACATCACAAAATTCCCATCTACCTTCACATAAAACCTAGTATGCATATATCATCATTTTTTTGCCATTTTACATAAATCAATGATTTAAAATAACCATAGCAATATAAACATAAAATATAATCCTCATATAAACCCCATTAAATCCATTTTCCCAATCATTCCCATGAGCCCTTTTTAAACAAAACATATTCCCTTAAAAATACAAATCATAATCACCAATCCTACAATAATCAAACCATTAACATCACCATCAACAACCTCAAAGATAAACCCATCAAAACCAATATATAGGCTAAGAAAAACCATTACCTCTCTTGATTGTTGAATCAAGAACACTCTAGCAAGAAAACCTTGTCACCTATAGAGGATTTCCAAACACCATACATCCAAAGAAAGAAACCACAAAATCAACCTTAGATTAGAAAAGAGGAGAAGATACAAATGCACATACGTGAAACTAGTAGATGGATTCTTACCTAGGGTTCGAAACCCTCTTCTCCTTCTCTTTCTTTTCTTCTTCTTCTCTAGAAAAATATGGCAGCCTTCCTTTCTCTCTCTCTAGCTCGCCTCCCTCTCTCTCTACCCTCTCTAGATGTCACGGCCAAAATGGCCTATTCCCTTCATAATCCCCTTTTTAACTTCTCATTTCCATAAAGCCACCACTAAAAGAAAATGGCAAGTTTCCTTTCTTCTCTATTTTCCTTTAATTTTATTTTAATTTTCTTTTATGATAATTGATTGGAATAATAGTGATTTCCCCAAATTGATTATCTTATCCAATCTAACTTTATTCACTAAAAAAAAATTGGAAAACATATCAATCAATCCCATAATGTGCTACACGCCACTTACTTGCCTCTTTTCTTCCTTCTTATTTATTTTTCTTTCATTTAAATAAAATCAATCAATTATATATAATATATGATAATTTAAAATGTGTAGAAAATCCACACATGTGCACCTTATTGCCATGTACTTGCACACACTAGATCACTAGAGTACATTACTATCTACCATGCACCTTAGTGCATTCAACCAAATCTCACATAATCACATTAATTGTCACACTTATTTAAAATTTAACACTAATGGTTAAATAAACATGTTACACAATTATTCACATATTAAAATAAATAACCAAACAAGCAATTAAATTCAAAAAGATTATACCAAACAATTTTAACAATTAAATAAAATAACAAACAATCAAATAAGACAAACAACAACTATAAACAACATTTAAATAAAACAATTCATCACACTTAACATTTAAATAAATAAAAAATAATAATAAATCACAAAATTTAAATAATCTAAGAAAAAAATTTGGTGCACTACCAAATCAATCCCAATCTGCTTGCAAGTTTCAGGTCACTTTTCAAAAGAAATGAGCAGCAGGAACCCCAAACTTTGTTCCAAATATCTCCCAAACAACTAGCAAAAGTGATCCAATGTAATCCATATCTCAGCTTATTTAATCAATTTCACATAGCACAATAGATACCCACAATTACAGCTCACCAAGTATACAATCGATCAAGGGGAATCACCCAAAAATTTGCTCAAATTATCAAGACAAATGAACACCATGGAACCAACAAATAGGTCTAAAATAGGATGCCCAAATGCCAACAATCTGCTGAAATCAGCTCCAAAATACCAGCACAGTTTATTCAAACTTTCCCATAAGACAAATCAATAGCATAAGCAATATTCCCTTAGTAAGATAACTCAAATAAGCTCAATATAACCAAGCATTAGAGAGCCAATGACATTTCTCACAACAAAACCCAATGACAACAGTAAAATCAACTCAAGGGAGCCTCAAAATGCAACTGAAATTAACTCAGGGCCTCACCAAAAATTTGGTTCAAATTGATCATATACTTTCACAAAATGGCAGCTACAATATCAATCTCAGAAGAGGCACCAAGTAGCTTCAATGATTAGAAGAAAAAATATTGCAACAACCATACATTAATCCTCAACTTGGTTGTACTAAATCAAAGACTCATCAAATTTACTCAAATAAGACTGCCAAACAACTTGTCAATAACACAGGTATGATCCCCCAAACTTAGCTCATATTCTCAATCAAATTGCAACTCAAATCAAACAATGACCACCACAAATAATCAGCTCAAAGTAACCGTAAAATCTCAGCAGTAGGGACCCTAAACACAACTCAATAGCATTAAAAATATTAGCACCAAAATCAATTCAAGTCACCCAAACATATGCATATTTTACCCCAAAATCTCAGCAGTAGAAACCAACAACTTTACCATATACAATGCTCAAATGGCCAACACATTACTTTCTCAAGATACCCACATCACAGTTAGAACACCTCCCATCTCAAAACAATTGAAACTTGGTATAGCGAATGAGCCAAAAATGTAAAATACAACATGTGAGAAAACGAGAGGCTTAGCTCAGAGATATTAGCCTGAATAACTTGAGGGCTCGGGTCATGCTCAATGTGGATTTGGTATGCGTGGTGTAGGGACGATGGGGATTTGACCTTCAGAGAACGAGGTTGGTGCGATTGTTGACTGGGTGGTGATCAGAGCTTTGAGAGAAGAGGCACGGTGATGGCCTCAGCCTGGGTGAAAGGTGGCATGCGATGATGGGGCCCTTGGAGGCGACGGGGTCGTGCAATTTGAGAACTTGGGAGGAGGTGGTGCGGCGACCTTGGAGCTCAGGCGTGTCTGGGCTCTGACATAGGGCAGTGGTAATGGTGGTTGTTCGGAACTGAGGGAGATGGTGGTGGGTCAGGTTGGGTGGTCTGTATAATGGAGCTCTCATAGGTGATTGGGTGGTAGGCGGCTAGCTTTCACGAAGGGTGCGACAGAGAGAGAAGTAAAAATCTAGGGTTTTTACTATTAGGGAAAGTAAAAGCAAAAAGTAATTAGCTAATTAATTTTAATTATTATTTTTTATTTTGCCAAGCCCTCGCCACTTTCCTGTGAGACATCGCAGGGCTCTCTGCCTCTCCACTCTAAGTTTAAACAAATTTTCTTTTGAAATCCCAATGCTATCAAATGTTGCCCACAAATGCGACCGCAATGCATTCACAGCAACTGAGAGAATGCAACTTTATACTTTAGTTCATCAACTTGAAATTCCTTGAAACACAAACATAATACCAACAAGATCAAGTGAAGGCAAGGAATAAAATAAAAAGAAATTAAGAATACTAAGAGTAAATCTAATAGAACTTAAATACATATATTTTTTTCTTTTTCTTTTTTCATTTGTTTTATTTTTTTCATTTCTTTTTGCTTTGGGTTGCTTTTACAATTAAATCCCCTAACTCTATAGCAACCCAAATTGTTACATCTTCTTCAAGAATCCTTCAAAGAGATTGAGCACTTTGTTCCGCTCAACCTCATTTCCCCAATAATTCTTAAGTCTTTGTCCATTAACCTTGAGTTCTCTTCCGGAGCCTTCTTCATGCAAATCCAGCACTCTGTAGGGATACACCTTAACCACCAAGAATGGGCCCGACCATCTTGACTGGAGCTTGCTCGGAAATAGCTTCAAACACGAGTTAAGAAGCAAGACTCACTGGCCCTCTTCAAACACTCTTGGTTGAATGTGCTTGTCATGACATATTTTTGTTTTCTTCTTGTAAAGTTTGGAATTTTCATAAGAGAATAAATGCATCTCTTCTAATTCATTTAGCTACAACATTCTCTTTTCTCCTGCAAGTTGCAAATCCATATTGAGTGTTTGAATAACCCAATAAGCACAGTGCTCAAGTTCCACTGGTAAATGGCAAGCTTTGCCAAACGCCAGACGATATGATGACATCCCCAATGGTACTTGAAAGTTTTTTTATAGGCCCACAATGCATCATCTAACCTCTTGGACCAATCCTTACGGTTGGGGTTCACCACTTTCTCAAGAACACCTTTTATCTCTTTATTAGACAACTCAGCTTGCCCATTAGTTTGAGGATGGTATGCAATAGTTACTTTGTGCCTCACATCATATTTAGTCAACAAACTTGCTAGTAGCTTATTCACAAAATGAGTGCCTTCATCGCTAATGATAGCCCTTGGGGGTGCCAAAACGGGTAAAAACATTCTTTTGTAAGAACTTTATGAAAACTTTAGAATCATTAGTACGAGAGGAAATTGCTTCCACCCATTTTGAGACATAATCCATAGCTACCAAGATGTACAAATTTCCATAAGATGGAGGAAATGGGCCCATGAAATCAATACCCCATACATCAAATAATTCAACTTCAAGAATATTAGTTAAGGGCATCTCATTCCTTCTAAAAATATTACCAATCCTTTGGCATCGATCACATCTCGACACAAAAACATGAGCATCTTTAAATAAGGAAGGCACAAAGAAACCACATTGAAGTACCTTAGATGCAGTGTGAGTTCCCCCCAAAATGCCCTCCACAAGGTGAAGAGTGGCAATGGTGTAGGATATCTTCCATCTCATGCTCGGGGACACATCTCCTAATCATTTGGTCGACACAATGTTTGAATAAGTATGGCTCCTCCAAAAAATATTGTCTCATATCATACAAATACTTCTTCTTTTGTTGGCTTGTCAAATCCGGTGGCAATAATCCACTAACCAAGTAATTAGCAAAATCTGCAAACCAAGGAACAACTTGAGAGTGGTTTACCTCAAATAATTGCTCATCCAGAAACGTCTCCTTGATGGGAACTAAAGAACTTTTTTCCTTATCACCTTCCATTCTTGACAAATGATCTGCCACTTGGTTCTCCACTCCTTTTCTATCTTGAATTTCCACATCAAACTCTTGGAGCAAAAGCATCCATCTAATCAACCGAGGCTTAGCATCCTTCTTTTCAATCAAATACTTCATGGTGGAATGATCTGTATAGACTATCACCTTGGTGCCCACCAAATAAGACCAAAACTTGTCAAAAGCAAAGACAATATCCAAGAGTTCTTTTCCTGTCATTGTATAGTTGAGTTGAGCACCTGTCAAAGTACGACTAGCATAGTAAATGGAGTGAAAACCTTGTTTCTTCGCTGCCCCATCACCGCTTCCACAGAAAAATTACTTGCATCGCACATCAATTCAAAAGGCAAGTCCCAATCTGGAGCCACAATACTTTGTGCAGAAACCAATCGACTTTTCAACTCTTCAAAGGCTTTCAAGCATGCTTCATCAAATTGGAATGGTGTATCCTTCTCCAATAAGTTGCAAAGAGGCTTAGATATCTTGGAGAAATCCTTTATGAACTGTCTATAGAACCCCTCATGGCCAAGAAAGCTTCTAATATTCTTCATTGAGGTGGGAGGTGGGAGCTTTTCAATAACCTCAATCTTGGCTCTATCTGTAATGACCCAAATTTCCTAATAAGGTTTAGGACCTTGATTAGGAGGTCGGGAGGGCCATAATTGATTTATTATTCCATTAAATTGTTATATGCATGTTTATGTGAATGATATTATTATATGATGATAAATGCATGCATATGGGTCCACTTTTCATTGTAAGGGCATTTTGGTAATTTGGCCGGTTGAGGGCAGATTTGTATATTTTCATTCATGTTGGTGAATTATGAGTAAGGCCACATTATAATGTGGATTTATTTGAGCCATTCGACAAGAGACGATCTTTGAATGCAAGTTAGCAGTTTGGTCATAACGGGGTTAATTTCGGAGCTCGGGGTGAGTCTCGGGGTAATTTGAGGATTAGTACATTACCGGGAATTAAAAGGGTAATGGGATATGGTTTATTAGCATTTGAGAATATTGGGAATAACGAGAATTGGAGGACGTTAATTATGATTAGTAGGATTAGATGGGAAAGGACTATTTTACCCTTGGGGGCTTTTAAGGAAAGAAGATAAGCCTAGGGGCATTTTGGTTATTTAAGCAAGGGATATGTGTTAAGTAGGAAGGATGTAGAAAAATAGAACAAAAAACAGAGACCTTTTCCTCTTCACCCGATCATCTCTCTTCCTCTCCCTTCCTTTGGATTTTTGAAGCCAAGATTGAGGATTCAAGTGTGGGAATCAAGGCTTGAGGGTTTAGGCTTGTGTTCAGCCATTGAAGATGATTCAATTTGAGTTTAAAGTAAGGTTTTAGTTCAATTTTCTGGTTCCTTGCTCTGTTTTTGTGTTAGTTTTGAGATTGGAGTTTTGATCGTAGGAGTGGAAATTTGATGAGGTTTTGAATGGTTAAAGCTTAGGTTTTGTTGGTTATATGATGGATAAGTTGTGGTAATAATTGGGAACTTTTCTTTGTGGGGTTGGAAGTGTTTTAGTAGGTTTTTGGAGTGAGTTCGAAGAGGAAAAATAGGGGTTTTTGTCTGGGTTTCAGGTGGAGCCACGACTTTGTTCCAGAGCGCCGCGACCCAAGCTTTATGAAGATGAAGGGTGGTGTTGAAAGGCCATAGGGTCGCAACATGGGGGAAAGTTGGCCGCGACGCGTGCTGATGGCTGGGAGTCAGGCACCTCTGTTTGGGTGGCGGGCCGCAGCATGGTGGAGTAGGGCCGCGACCCTTAGTGGCATTTTTTACCAGAATTGTGTTTTCATCGTGGGAATCCAAACCTTAGGCCTCAGGATCATTCCTACCACCTAGTTTAGTAGGATTCGATGTTCCGGAGGCTAAGTCTTGGTCTGGGAACCTTTTATTGATTGATTTTATTTATGGAATCCCATATTTGGTTATGACTAGGTGACTGCTAAGGGATCAATGGATTGATCGTTCTCAAGGATCGTTCATTTGTTATTTCTCACTCGAACCAAAGGTAAGAAAACTGCACCCCATATGTGACATGCATGGCTATTCATGAGGCATGTTGAGTGTTTAAATGTGGACATTGATTGCATATCAAATGCTTAGCAAATCTTGCTTACTTATGAATGGCACTGACTTATTAGTCAGAATCGGCAATGGTGTCAGTATTAACTATGAAGCTGTGACTTACTAGTCAAGTTCGGCAGTAGTATTGAGCACTAGTCGTATGCTATTGGCTTAAGAGTCAAGAACTATATTAGCATGTTTAACGCAAGCTGAAAAGACTAGATCTAATCAACATAAGCTTTGAATGACTCATCATGAGCATTAATTCTTGACCAACCTTAAGTTCAATGAAAACTAAAAGTGCTTGTCTAGTCTAAAGGCTAGTTATTTAGAGCCAGAGCCAAAAGGCTAAGGTGACCTACACGTCACATGGCTAGAAGGGTATAGGACCTCAGAGACAGACTTATTAGTCATCTAAACAGAGATAGACTTATCAGTCATCTGATTTCGAGAGTGACTCATTAGTCACCTATCCAGAGTGTGACTCATTAGTCACCTGTCCCAGAGAGTGACTTATTAGTCAACTATTCTGAGATAGACTTATCAATCATCTGACCGAGATAGACTTATCAGTCATCTGACCGAGACAGACTTATTAGTCATCTGACCGAGATAGACTTATCAGTCATCTAATCGAGATAAATCATCTGACCGAGATAGGCTTATCAGTCGTCTACACAGAGATAGACTTATTAGTCATCTAATCAAAGAATGACTTATTAGTCAGCTATTGAGAGAGACTTATTAGTTGTCTACCTCAGAGCGAGAGACTTATTAGTCATCTAATCAGAGCGCAGGATTCCACGAACATTTATTTGTACCTGCTTGCATGCATGAGTAGGGTTATTACTGCTAGGCATGCCTGTTGTGACTTAGTAACATGTTATTACTTGTTCATAAGCATATTGAGTATTCTTGCTGAGCTTCGGCTCACGGGTGCTATGTGGTGTAGGTAAAGGCAAAAGAAAGTTGGACCATCCTTGAGTTGGAGAGCTTAGGTGACAATGTGTACATATGCGGCTACTCGACCGTCACGGCCGGGGGTTTAAAGAGGAAATAGGGTTAAACCCTATTTTGTCGTTTAGATCAGCTCATTGTAAATATTTTGTTGTAATTAACCGTTAAATTATATTTTGGGATCTCAATATATATAGTAAACGTTTTAGTGAAACATTGTATCTTAACCAAAAATTTTAATCATGAACCGTTAATCATACTTAGTTACACAATTATGGCCAAATGATTCGATTAGCAAGTTTAGCACTGTTTAAAATGCACATCGTAACGGTCCCTAGAGATTAGGGCGTTACAACTTTGTATCAGAGTGATCCAAGCCTGAAGACAAGCTGGGCATGCACACTCGTCACTAAAGATAGCTTCACTCAGGGAATGGTAACTATTTCTTTAGTTATGTGTTTAACTGCTTAAATAGAATGTAAATGCTTCACCTACACATTTATTAGGGAGCATGAGATTCTGATAGAGCCTGGCTCTTGACTATTAATATGATTATATGATTACATGCTCCGTGAATATATATGTATGTATTAATTGCATGTTGGAGTTGGAGGCATGGTGTGAATGTTGGAAGAGCAGGGATTATGATTGATGTATGAATGCTATGGGCGTGTTTTTAGCACTGCAGTGGTTTATGATTGTAGTGTGGTATGATTGATCCCGTGGGAAAAGTTCTTGATATGCTCATCATATTAAATGGATCGAGTTATTGATTGTAGATTCAATCAGCAGGTATGCATCCAAGGCAGGTAATGAGGCCTGGTGGTGGTTATACTGGGGCTGGGAGTTACAGTCAGGGTTTGAGTTCTTCACCTACCCCACATAATTTCCAGTAGGTGCTTACAGATATGCAATTAAGATTGCAGAGGCAAGAGGAATAGATCAGGTGTTTGAAGCAACATCAGAATATGTTGGGGAACACCTCTTCCTTTGTTATGCTAGGAGTGGCACCAGTTTTGGCTCAGCCTAGGGTGGAGAACATATGGGAATTTCTCTGTGGAAGATTCCAGGAGTATGACCCTCCAGTCTTTGAGGGAGGCCTAGATCCATTCAGAGCTGAGCAATGGATGGGCATGATCAGTTCCATTCTTGACAATATGGGGCTGGTGGGTCACGATAAGGTGATCTATGCTACATATGTATTGCGGGATGATGCCCGGACGTGGTGGGAAGAAGTATCCCAGACACGAGATACAGCTGTGATGGACTGGAAAGAATTTAGGCAGCTGTTCAATGAAATATATTATTGTGATGCAGCCCAGACTGCTAAGATGAATGAGTTTATGAATCTGATTCAGGGCAATGCAACAGTAACCAAGTATGTTAATAGATTTGATGGGTTGGCCAAGTTTGTTTTGGATATGGTACCCACAAATGTAGTTCGGAAGGAAAGGTTTATCCAGGGATTGAATCCTAGAATAGCTCAGGGCGTCAGAGTCGCCCCAGTGCATGAAATTTCTACCTACACTTAGGTGGTAGGGAAAGCTCTTGCTGTTGAGAGCACATGAGATCAGATTGAGAAGAAGAGTGCCGGAGAGCACGGAGCTCAAGCAGTGACACCTCCATTTATTGGAGCGAGCAAGAAAAAGTACTGGAGGACTTATCCAAAATGCGCCCAGTGTAAGAGACTTCATCTGGGAGAATGTCGAGCAAAGGCATGTTACTTATGTGGAATGGTTGGGAATTTCATGAGGGATTGCCCAAGACGAGGAGTAGATGAGCAAAAGGGGATGGAGAGCTCGACTCCAGCTCGAGTGTTCATTCCGAAGCAGTCGGAGATTGAGACTGAAACTGAGGCTGGTTCCTCAGGGGTGGCAGGTCAGCTTTCTAGTTTGATTTTGTATTGTGCTGACTAGTTTTGGTGCGTTGCATCTGGAGAAGCATAGATTTGATATGCAAATTGCATGGTTATGTGGAGGTGAGTTAGATTATGGTGGAATGACTCATCAATTGGTTATGACTGACTTCAGTATGATCCTAGATTTGGATTAGTTAACTAAGTGTGGGGCAATGCTAGATTGCAAGAAAAGGATAGTAACTCTTGGGTTTGAGAGTGGGAAACCCTTGTGGTAGCTGACATTGTGCATGGATTTTTTATGCTTATGACATCTGTATTTAGAGCTAGAGATCTATTGCAGGAGGATGCATAGAACTCTTAGCTAGTGTGGTGGATACCACTTAGGTCGTGCCAGTGGGATCAAGACAGACTGGATTAGTCTGTGAGTTTCTGGATGGATTTCTAGGGGATTTTCCAGGGTTACCTATACATAAATTGATAGAATGATGATTGGATTGGTGCCAATGGAATCAGGTCTAGGGCACTGTAGTAAACGACTTCAGCAAAGTTGTAAGACCTAAATGCTTAGTTATTGAGTAAGATGGTATTCTCCAAGGTGGATCTTTGATCTGGTTATTACCAGCTAGAGATCAGGGAGAATGATATGTAGAAGACTGTTTTTATATTAGATAAGGGCACTAGAGTGCTGAGTATATTTTGAGGATTTGGTTAATGCCAAGTTGTTTTTATGAATTAGATGAACAGAGTATTCAAGGATTATCTTAATTGGATTTGTGATCGTCTTGATCAATGGTATGGTGATATATTCTTGGTTGAAGGTTTGCCAAGGTCAAGGAACGCCTTAGGGGCAGGAGTTTCCTTGGACGGGCAAGATTTATATATTCTTTGGGAAGGAGTTCTGAGTATTTTTATAGATCTGAACCAGTTTGTAGGGTGTTATGACACCTTAGTGATAGGAAAAAGGGATTGCCTATGTGTCATGTTTTTTGAAGGATATGACCAGGACTAGAATAGAATTACTGGTGGGCCAGGTGGCCAGCTTTATGCTTGAGATTATTATTTCAGAAAGGATCAAGGAAACAGTTAAGTGACCCATAGATGGGAATAATTGAGGGGAAAAGTCTTAGCTGGATTAGCTAAGGATTATACAATATCAAGTATGGGTTTTATTGTGGTGTAAGGATCGAATTCAGAATCCGATAGACACAGGGATTAAATGGGAGATTCTGGATGCATCTCATACTACCCTCTTATTTTCTTCATCCAGGCATCATGGAAATGTACCAGAGTTTGAAAGTTTTATAGTGATGGCCTGAGATGGAGAGGGACATAATGAAATACATGACAAAGTTCTTAGCCTGTTAGCAGGTCAAGGTAGAGTATCAGAAACTAGTAAGGTCATTGTAGCCTTTGAGTATTCCATAGTGGAAATAAGGAAACATCACAATGGGTTTCGCGGTGGGGCTGCCCAGGATAGTGGGTCAGCTTGATTTAGATTGGGTCATTATGGACTAGTATTTAAAGTGAGTTCACTTCTATCAATAAGGACGAATAACACAGCTGATCAGTATTCAGATCTTGGTGTGAGGGAGGTAGTGCGCCTCCATAGAATTCAAGGTCCATCTTATTAGATGAAGACTTTTTTATTACTTCCAAGTTTTGGGGAAGGTTGCAAAAGGCAATGAATATACAGTTTATTACTCTCAGACTGATGGTAAATCAAAGAGAGAAAGTTATCCAATTATTATTGGAAGGGCATCTTATAAGATGAATGAGATATTGTATCTGGATCCCGAGGTAGTTAAGGGGATCATTGAGGTTTTTGAAAATATTAGAGCTTGGATGCTCACTTCTCAGAGTAAATGGAAAAGTTTTGTTGAATTGAAAAGCAAGAACATGGAGTTCCAAGTAGAAGTTTGTTTCTTCCTTAATGTATCACCATGAAAGGGGTGAGGAGATAAGGGCAAGTTGAGCCCTAGATTAGTAAGACCGTTTGAATCCTGGATAGGATCGGTCATATTGCTTTGGGATTGGCCCTATCTTTGGCACTGTTGGTCGTATACAATGTAATTGTATTTCCATGTTGAGGACCTGGGTTAGAAGAGACTCATGTGTTGAGTGATAAGAATCTGAAAATTGAGGTTAAGTTATCCTGTGAGGAGTAGCCAATTCAGATCTTAACAGAAAGAATAAAGTTCTGAGAAGCAAAGCTATACCTTGGGTTAAGGTATGATATAGAAACAGTGAGGTCGAGGGAATGACCTGGGAAACTAGAATCAGTTGTGCAGAATTTATATTCCGGCCAGTTCAGATAAAATTTCGAAGACGAAATTTCTGCAAGAAGGGGATAGTTGTAATGACCCAAATTTCCTAATAAGGTCTAGGACCTTGATTAGGAGGCTGGGAGGGACATAATTAATTTATTATGCCATTAAAGGGTTATATGCATGTTTATGTGAATTATATTATTATATGATGATAAATGCATGCATATTGGTCCATTTTTCATTATAAGGGAATTTTGGTAATTTGGCCCGTTGAGGGCAGATTTGTATCTTTTCATGCATGTTGGTGAATTGTGAGTAAGGCCACATTATAATGTGAATTTGTTCGAGCCATTCGGCATGAGACGATCTGTTGACCCTCAAATTAGCCAACGACACGGAGTCAAATATATGCCAGGAAATAGCACGACGCCTGAAAAGATAATCTAATGGAAATGAAAAAACACCAAGAATTATAGTGGTTCGGCTCCAGTGATTGGTAATGACCTACGTCCACTTTGTGATATTGTTATTATAGAATCCTAAAGTTGTGATAAAAGAACTAGGGTTCTTGAGTTTCACAGACCTTAGGCGTAATACAATCGGATGGCAACAACTCACCTTACCTCCTTTTCTCTTAATCTTAAGCAAAAAAGCTAAAAAATGAATCCTCTCCCCAAAAAAGTTCATTCCTTGAGCTATTTCATGTGTATTTATAGGCTTCAGGAGGGTTACATATGATAACGTCTCTTATCTTATCCTTAATAACCGCATATCAAGGATAATTATGAAGAAATATTCAAATGTAGTTAATATTAGATTACAACTTAAAAAGGAAATAAATCGGGCTTCACGACCAGCCTGGTCGTGACAAACATTAACTCTGACAGGGAGGCGCACATCTGGTCAATAGCCAAACAACACCTCTGCCTTTTAATTCTGCCACATGTCAATCTATGTGTAAGCAATCTTTGCCACGTCATCAGTGACCTTTTTTGGGTAAACATTTGCCCCCCAAGTTTATTTATTGCAACCAGCAATAAGTAAACTTAGGAAAATAACCTTTCGTATGCCCCATGAAATTTGTTAGAACTGCCCATGCCTTTTTGAAAAACGTGACCAAACATGTCCAATCAGGTCCTTTCAGTTTCCCAAAAGTGTGTCTGATGGCTATTCCACTTCCCCATACTTAGAAAAAGTAACTCATGATTGCCTCTTTTAACGTGCCTTGGTCTCCATAAATAATCCTCAAGTTACCATTTTTACTTTTTACTCGCCTTTACCTTCTTGAAGAACGTTGAAGAAATCGCCCCTCAGAGCCCATAAACTTTCAGACATCTATACTCGGACGCCCGACAGCTCTCATCTTTGGACTTCAATCCTTACCTGAGTAAGTTTTACAACTTTCTTGTCCTTTTAGTTGCTATTCAAAACTGCCTTATGCGTGTTTTTGTTTCTGAAACCCTTCATGTTCTTGGCCGAAAATATATGGGGATTGTTTGCATGTTGACAGATGATTAATAGGGTAGTGAAATATTGTTTCATATGAGTTAGGAGCCAGTTTGGTAGTCAAGATTGTAGATTTAGGGCGTAAAATAGAAGTAAAAATTCGATTTTTAAGCTAGGTGAAAAATTGGGTTTTTCTCGCCCCTTCGGAGTCGAAAAAGCTTTTTCTCAAAAAACTTTTTACTTCCGCTTTTCAATCTGTTTTTCAAACTGCTCGTATAGAACTTAGTGTTTCTGTTAGAATGCTACTGGTCATATACGCGAGCAACGTTATTCCAACTTTCAACATAAGCTTTCAAGAAATGCGTCTTATCTCCTCCTTTCTCTATTTGCAGCTTTCATGCAAGATCCGTGGGGAGGAGAAAGACCCATCGACGAAGACTTATTGGCTCAGCTGCTTGAGGACGAGGAGCAACCATCATCACTAATACCTGACATTCCCTTTTCTCGTGCCACTTTAAACACTTCATCCGTCTTTATTCGAAATATGGCTCGAGCAAAAACGACAGCCCAGAAAAAGAAAACTCCCAATCCTTCAAATCAGCCTACTCCTCGGGTTAAAATTCCCTCGACCAGTGTTCGAGCAGAACATATTCCTGACCCCAACATCCAAACTCACGCTCAGCCCCGAAATGCCATTCAACTAGATGTTGAGTGGTATGTAGTATCTGAGAGCAGAGTGACGATCAGGATGATCGCCAACTACATCAAGAAATATGGACTCATAGGGGTAACATTAGTTCGACCCAACAAAGATTAACGGGCGAACCTGCCCGGAGGCGCCTTCAGCGCCTGGTCGAGGTACCACATTGAGGCAGGGGCTACCTTGCCTCTTCATTCATTTTTCCAAGGGGTGGCCAACTATTTTGGAGTTGCCCCTTTTCAAATAACTCCTAATGGGTATAGAATGCTTGTTGCACTCTATATCCTTTATAGTCACAAAAAATGGCCCGTGCCAACTCCTCATGAGGTTAACTATTTGTTCGACCTCAAATCTAACCCCAACCAAGAAGGTACATGGTTCTTTCACTTTTGTCACCAGGAGACTGGGTGCACCTTCTTGACTGATACCACACACATATTGAACATGGGGAGGTACTAACAGGAGTATTTCTTTACGACCGACATGATCGCGAACAATTTGGCCTTTGCTCAAGGAGGTAAAACCTTAGTACCACTGGTTGTTGATCTTTATTTAGTGTTTCCTCCACATTTTCTTAGACTTTTAATGCCTTTCAGGCCCATGGCTACGACCAGACCCCACTCTAGACATGGAGTTGAGATCAGCCCTCTTGGCCAGTATGACTGATGTGGAGAAAAGCGTCAAACATCTGGTCACGGAGGCTAACCTTATGTAACGACCCAAATTGGAGCCTTGATTAGTGTGCCTGGAGGGCAATAATTGTTAAAATGTATTAATTTACGTGAATTTAATGAATATGTGGTTAGAATGCATGTTTAGGTGAAATAAATATGCATGTGGGCCCCATTTGGTTATTAGGGGCAAATTGGTAATTTTAGCCCGTTGAGGGCATAAATGAAATATATGTGATGTTGTTGATATAATGGTGATATATTTGTGATGCACGTTCCGAGACGGTCCTAGGGAGCTAATTAGTTTAAAAGTCACAACCGGATTAAATACCCGGCTCGGGAGGAGCCTAAGGGTATTTTGGGAATATTATTAGGTGATCGGGAATTATTGCATAGCGATTAGCAATAGCAATGGTTTAGACATGTCAGGAGTAAATGGGGATTTTTAGGTACACTTGAGGATTTAGCGGGGTGTGTCAAAAGGACAAAATTGCCCTTGGGGTTTGAGAACTTGAGTTAGCTTAAAGGGTATTGAGGTCATTTTAGGCAGATGGATATGCCCAATTTGGGGGCTGGGACTCTAGAATCAGCTAGCAAAAGAAGATAGAAGAACAAAAAGGGAACCTAATCTCTCTATCTCTCTCTATCGATGCTCTCTTTCTTCCTCTCTAAGGTGACTAGTTTTGAAGGATTCTAGGCTAGAGTTCAAGGGGTTCAAGGCTGGGAATTGGGGGATTGACCCAGGGTCAAAGGTAAGTTTTATTTAGTATCTTGATTGAATTCTGCAGGGAAATATTAAGGTTAACAGCTGATTTGTGTGGTTGATTGGTGGATTCTTGGGGATGAAGCTTGCCTAGGTTCAGTTTGGGAATAAGAGGGAATTGCTTGGAGTTGGACTTGGAGAAGGGTCAGGGGTGAATTTCTACTTGAGGTAAGGGTTTTATGCATCTCTGTTATGTATTAGCTGATGTGGTTCAAGTTTCTGGTTAATTGGTTTAGGTTTTATAAAGTTTTAAGCCAATTTGTGAATTGGGGATTTGATTGTGTGTTTAGGCTTGTTGTTGATGTTTCTGAGTTTTTAGAGGGTCTATGTGGGGTTTTGAATTGAATTTGGGACTTAGGTATGCTTTGGGGTTGATTTGGGAGTGTTTTGGCTCGGGGAAAATGCAGGGGAAAACCCAGAATTCTGGGTTCGCGAAGGGGCGTCGTGGCCCTATTCTTCTGCCCCGCGGCGCTAGGTTGCATCAGGGAAGGAAGCCACGCTGGGTGCCGCGGCCCTTGAGGGCTAGTGCCACGGCCCTAGGCCATTTCTGGGTAGGGGAAAATTCATTTTTTAGGCTTTTTCTCAGGGGGCTCGGGGGACGCTTCCACCACCTTGTGTGGGGTGGGGGTCCGAGAGGTCCCGAGAGCTCGGGATTGGCTCCGGGAGATGTTTTTAAATCGGTTAGTTATGGGGATGCTATTTATGTGTTGTGACTAGGTTCTCGGAGAGGCTCGGATAAGAGGACCGTGCTCGAGGGTTCAGTGCTTAAGGAGCTCGGGACACAGGTAAGAAAACCACTGTCTTCCACAGAGCTTGTATGCAGGGCTGAGCCCTATATGTCTGTGTTGCAGGCGTAGCCCTTTGATTGATTTGTTCATAGTTAGTATTTTCTTTATTATGCTATGTATGCATATGTGTAAATTTTCGGCAAGAGCCGGGAATGGCGCAGGCCGAGGTCGGCAAGGCCGGAAACGGTAAGGGATTGGAAATGGCGTTAGGCACGTGGAGTGCAAGGCCGAGAGCAGCAAGGGGCCAGGAGCAGCGTTGAGCACGTGGAGTACGAGCTGCTAGGGCAAGACCCTAAAGGATACCTGGGATATCCTCATGGTGTGGACCGCGAACCCAGGGCATGGTAAAGCACCTAGGACGGCATGGCCGTATGTGTTTAGCCTGTTGATGGCCTGTTTAACTGATAAGTGTTTGTTGTGCATATGTTATCTACTTGTGAGGGTTTTCTTGCTGGGCTTCGGCTCACGGGTGCTCTGTGGTGCAGGTAAGGGCAAGGGGATAGTCAACCAACCATGAGTACGGAGAGCGTGAAGCGGTGCGTACATGTTTGGCCTGCCTGGCTGCCACAGCCAGTGGTTTTGGGAGATGGTTGTATTAATGTTGTAAATATTTCTAAACAGTATCTTGGGATCCCAAGTGTCAAACACTCAATGATTTATAGTAAATGGAATTATTTTCAAAGTTTATTTCACTGTTTATGATTTAATTACACTTTTGACATAAAACTTCGATTAGCGAGTTAAATGCATGTTTAAAACTCACTTAGTAACAGCTCTAAGGAGGTAGGGTGTTACACCTTAGGCTAGTCGGCCTTTTAGCCCCTCATCAGGACATGAGGGAGTCAACAGCGGGGAGTGCTACCAGCGGAGAAGTTCCCGAGCAGCACCCGGACGTGGAACAAACTCCTCCAAGGAGGGCCACCGAAGTAACAATCAGGGAACCTTCCAGCACTCAGCGGGCTGCCGCTCCCCCTGTCCCAAAGGAAAAAGGGAAAAAGAAAGCTACCGAACCCCTCGAGCCCTCAATGAATCTTCAAACGAGAATGGTACGGATCTCTCGCTCTTAGATAGCTTGCCAACTCCCTGTCACTTATTTGATGGGGACGACAATTTTAAGTACGCTCCAAATTTAGATTCATCCTTCTTCATGCCAGAGAGTGAGTATAAGACTAGTAGAGTTTATAATGTAGCAACCAGTAATCATAGCTCGGATATTTCACTTACAATTTTTTCTGTTTCTTTTCCTCGCGTGAAATATTTACTTGTTTATACTGTCTCACTGCTCGAATGTTTGCTTCTGTTTCAGATATGGACTCCGAGTGCGTGTTCGATATATACAGCGCCCCCGAGGCTCCCGCAGCTCCCTCGAGCAAAAAGAAAACAAGCAAGGGGCATCCTGGGGAAAGCAATAAAGTGCCTCAGGCTAATTAGCCTCGCACTGCAGGCGTCCCAGAGGATGGAGCCTCAGCCAACGCAACTCCACCACCTTCTCCCCATGAGCAACAGACTCCCCCTGCTCTTGCCGGGTCGACTCCATCTCCAGCGGCCCCAATTGACCAGATTCAGCAGGCCGGTCCTGCTTCCACCGGGGGCGACATAACTAGTTGTGCCTTTAGATCAGTCAAGGATAGGGTCGCAAAAATTGTAAAGCACGACCGCTGCCGAGAGGCGATGGCTGCGACAGAGACAATGGATGTCGACCAGATCCTAACCCGCGCTTTAAATGAATTTTCCAGTGTAAGCTTTCTTTTTCTGTAGAGACGGCTTCTTGTATTCTTTACAGTCAGCCTAATCTTTGCTCTGTCCGCAGGCATTTCTAACCCTTACCGCCGGCCGGCTACGCTCGGGTACTATCACCGAGCAGTCTAAATCCTTGGAGCAACAACACGCTGATGAACTCAAAGCTTCCGAAGTCAAATATGCCGAACAGCTTGCAGCGGTGCTCGAGGAGAAGAATAAACTGGCTGAGGAGTTGAGGGAGAAGCAAAATTCTCTGGATAAAGCCATCGAGTAGAGGGACCAGTTCAAAGATTCTAACCGCATTAACTACCGCGAGGCTAAAAAGCTCGAGCAGGAGTTTATCGCGAGCAGGGAGGAAACTACAACCTTGGAGGGCCGGATCAAGAAGCTTGAGAAAGCCAATGCCAGCAATTTGGAAAGGTACAAGAACGCCACAAGTAAGTGTTTTTATGACTTTTAGAAACACAACCAAGGGCTAACTTTAACTACCTTCGCGAACGTGCAAGGCAAGCCGATCTAGCCCGCTGCACTGCTCGACTGGTAGAGGAGGAGAGGGCAAGAGTACCTACTTCGCCCGAAATCTCCTTGGCGACCAGCATGGACGGGGCGGATAATGAAACTGCAGATGTCATCGATCAGGGCCCCCCTCAAGATCCTCCGACCCCTTAGTCTTTTTCTTTTAATATTTCAAGTACCCGACCTACGGGTCTTAATGTAAAGACATTAATTTTTTATTGCTGCATGGGCAGCTATTTTCCTTTAAATTAGACAATTACATCCGAGCAGTAGTGCTCGCGGTGTAAAGTAATTCGTTTTTGATATTATAACACCTTTTTAATTTTATTATAATATCTGTTCGCATGACCGAACTTAGCATAGCACTTTGGATTGGTTTATCAAAATATAAAATTTGAAAAATACTCTAAGTACCCTAGCATGCTTTCACTTATTTTGCTCATGTGTTTACATACCTTTTAATGATATGCTTTGCTTAATTGTACCTTATATGCCCCCCAAGTGATCGAGGAGCTTTAGGTCCTTGGTCACTTGCTTTGACCAGAACCTGTATGAACATTACTGCTCGTAGCAATATAATTGGGATTAAAATATAACAAAACAACACACGTAATGAGCAAATACTTGTAATAAATACAATAATTGGCAAGAAATGACTGGCTACGCACAGTCCCTTATATTTCTCATAACAAATGGACTAAACATGTTTGTACGAGTGATCAATAAGATCTTACACTTATAATCAACCAGTCACATAAAATGACCAACCTTTTTTCAAAACTTGTAAAAAGTGAAAGTAATACAAGCCAATTCTTTAAGAAGAATTATTTATTGGTAATACTTGCGCAGGTGTTCTCCATTCCAATAGCGAGGAACGAGATCTCCGTTTAAGCGTGCAAGTTTATAGGTGCCTGGGTGAAGGACTTTGTCAATTTGGTATGGTCCTTCCCAGTTAAGTCTGAGTACTCCAGCAACTTGATCGAGGGTTTTTAGAAAAACTCTTCGGAGTACAAGACCTCCAACATTGAACTTTCTTTCTCGCACTTTAGAGTTGAAATACAGGGTGACCTTCTGCTGGTACATAGCTACTCGGAGCTGGGCTTGTTCATGTTTCTCATCGATTGAGTCCAGGGATTCCATCAATAGCTGGTTGTTCGAATCTTGATCGTATGTTATTCTGCGATGCAAAGGCGGATCTAACTCAACAGGAAACATGGCTTCTGTTGACGCGGTTCTTCGCCAACAGGTAATTAAGAGAAGAAGAGAAAGGGATTAGTGCTGAAAGTAGAACCGTCACAGATATGAAATCTTAGAGAATGAACTATGTGACTCAAGACACGTTTTTTAAGTGGTTCAAAGGTTAAAATCCTTCTACTCCACTAGTCAATATTATTGATGTATTCTGGGTATTTGGTTTACAAAGTATATGACTCTTCAGAGACTATTTTTTCCAACCCCTATCAACTCCTAGGGTCCCCATATTTATAGGAGAAGGCACCTGGAAGTTGGTAAGGAGGTCATCTCGTGACCTTACCATTGGTCATATCAACTCTGTAACATTTATGATTAATTCCTAAACCTGACACATAAGTGTGGTCTAATCAGTATGTAAGGAGATAATGGGCCGCACGGCCCAACCCAGCCGTGGGTGTCTGAATGCGCACGTTCCTGATGCGTGCCCGGAAAGTCAGGGAGATATCGGACACGTGATGTCAGATATAGGCACGTTTATCTTGCGTGTGTTGACTTTACAAAGGATCAGAGATCCACGAGCATCAGCTCGCACAATGAGCTGCTTTACCGACCCAACCTTCGGCCTTAAGGACTCCTTCCCCCAGTGTTGGGCAGCATTGGCGAGTTCTTGAGGATACCTCGAGCTAAATGAGCCACGACCTGGGAAACAAAATCTCTGACCTGGGGAAGTTCTCAGACTAACCTTGATTAGTCCGAGGCTCGACCTTCTAATCAGCCCGTGGGAAAACCAGGGCGTACATCTGCCCCCCAAGCTCCTGCTCGTGGTATATGACGTCATATATAGAAGACCACAGTAGAGGCTTTTAGACTTCCCTACAACCCTTCACATTCCACTTTTTGTGCAGGCGTCTAATACGTGGAACGCCGTGGGTGGTGACGGTACGTTTTACGAGAACCGCATTTAATGGCCTAGCCTATTGCCCAGCCGTCGTTTCATATTTCGAGTGGAAGGCCTTGGATGCCTCACTAGGGTCATCCAAGAGCCTTCTTCACGTGATCCTTCCCTTATATATAAAAAGGGGGTGGCCATCCTACGCACGGACCACCCGTTCATTTAGAAATTTCCCCAAATCTCTTTCCTTTTTCCTTCTCTGACTTTCAGAAGAATGAAACCCTCGACTCTACTGCCACCATTTTCCTTGTTCTCGAAGCTCAGGCGCACGAGTTTCTCCAAAGCTTTGGAAGCTACTGTATTGACGAGGCTCCTACCAACGCAACACTCACGTTTTCCATCCAGCCATATACTGTAAGTTTTCTGACCCTGTTCATTTTGAAAAAGAAATGCCACTGTAGCTTAGGTAAAAAATTTTACTGTAGCCGCATGCAAGGGTTTTCTGGGTTGCGTGGGTAGGAGGGTGACAGCCCCTTTTAGGCTAGGGCACACTTGTTGTAGGAAATTTCCTTAGAGTATGGGTTTCAAGATGCTTCTTCAGGAACAATTTCTGGTTAGGATTTTTAGGAACTTTGGGTGCAAAACCGGGTAGCTTAGGGGATACGCTTCAAAAGCGGTTTTGCATCGTTCTGCCTGTTGGAACTTCCCCCCCAAGGCAAATTTTTACTCTGAGCCCCCTGACACACGAATTCCAAGTAACATGGGATCTGTTGGGAGCATATGCGCATGTTCATTGAACCGCGTGGTTCCACTCTCCACGGGCTGGGCTTACCTTATCTCGTGTAAATAATAATTGCTTTGTCCTTCTGCTTGGGTCGCCTTTTCTAAAGTGTTTTCTTTTGTTCGATAGGCGACCAGATGGCTCCAAAAAGGGACTTGCCTCAGAAGAACGTGGGAAGCTCGATCTCCCAGCAAGAGAAAGGAAAGGTGGTGATGCCCAGCTCGCCGATCCCCCACTTTGGCCCGGCCGTGGAGAGACAAGTCGAGGTGGCCCCCGACGCATTCTTTGAGGCGGAGAGGATCGCCTCAAAGGTGACCAACCAGGTGAAGATCAATAAACTTTTTCTCACCCACAAGATCCCACTGGGGAAGGCCTCAGTCATAGCCCGACCTGCCGCGGAGGGCGAGCTGAGCTGTACGCCGCTAGACGAATCGTTCACGGCCTGGAGCGGTGAGCACTTCAAGGCAGGGGCCTTCCTCCCCCTGGACCAGTACTTCGCCGACTTTCTGAATTACGTGGGGCTGGCCCCATTTCAGCTCCCCCCTAACTCCTACCGTCTGCTGGCGGGGTTGAGGTACTTGTTCAAGAAGCAGGAGTGGGAGGTCCCTACTCCTGCTGATATTTTATATTTCTTTTGCCTCAAAGCCAGCCTGGATCACGGGGGCGAGGTGACGGGTTTTACTATTTAACCCGTTTTCCAAATACGGCGGCGGTCATCGAGCTGCCAAGTCATCCAAATGACTTTAAGGACCAGTTTTTCATGTCAACTGGGTTCCGGAACTGTGAGCACCACTACTTTAATCATCCTCGTAAGTGAACCCTGACCCTAGCTCGCCTTTTGAGTTTTGTTTAATTTTAGCTCCCCCGTACTCCATTCTGACTCCATCCCAACCTTGCAGTCATCTACACGAGGACCGAGAAGTCTGCGACCCTCGGGGGTCAATACGAAACACTGGTGGGCTTGCCCCCCAGCGAAAAGGACTACCGCGTGCTCGTGACGGACGAGACGATGGTGTTCTGCAAACTGGTTTTTCCAAATCAGACTCTAAACCTGAAGAGACCCCGGGGGCCGCCCCCAGCTCGCGCAAACAGACCTATCCCCGTGGAGGAGGTCGCGGAAGAGGAGGACGAAATAGCTGAAGTTCCGCTCATGTGGAATAGAAAGAGGACCTTGGAGGTCGCTCAGGGGATGGACAAGGAGAGGATCCAAGCCGGAGCAGCCGCGGGTCCTTCCGGTCAAGGTAACCCTTATTTGTTTAAGAATGTAGATAGGGCCACTGCAGACCCCCGGCTGGTTAGGTACAACCCTAGGCAGATCGTCCATCGTCACGGGAGGGACCCGGACCTGAATACACTCCTGCTCCACTGTGTTGACCGGCTCATGCTGGATCACCAAGAGAGCCGGCCTAGGGGTACCATAGTAGTAGATAACACCCTAGCTTTTAGGTCAATCCTTTTTTAGGAGTATGGGACCAACTTACGCACATGGCCATCACTTCAGAGGGGTACCTATGCCCCGGGGCTAAGACAATATATAGAAGAGTCAAGCCCCGAGTCTGAACCGGACCTAGAATCCGCACTAGTTTGTGAGATAATTGTCCTAGGCTCTTCTAGCTCGGGGGATAGGGCTCCCTTAATATTCGTATACTTTTTTGCTTTTAACCTCTGCACGTTTTCTAACTTGTAATAACCATGTTTTTGTCTTTGGCAGAAGAGATGTCTCAGCCCGGGGGTAATTTGCGGGGTGTAGTCTTCGGCGGGAATCCCCCAGCAGGGCCAAGGCTGAAAAGGCTCCGAGAGTCCAAGAGCATGGCCGGGGCCTCCACCAAATCCCCGGCTAAGGGGAAGGAAAAGACCCCGCCGTCCCAGGTCGAGGGGGTGATCCTTCCTGTTCCCGGAGCAGGCCACATGCCCCCGCCACCCCAGCGATCTCCACCATCCACCCAGGACGTGGTACTGGAGATCGGGGCTCCCGTGCTCCCGGACGTACGCATACCGGTCAACTCCCATGATTTGGGAAAGATCGCCGAAGCATTCCGCGGGACGGTGTATGAGTCGGCGAGCTATGCCGTCAGCCGCTTCTACAAGCTCAAAGAGAAGGATCTCCAGGTTATCGAAGCAACGAGCCCGGTCCGAGTCATAGAGTCTTCGCTGGACATGACTTTAACGGTAATCTGCCCCACTCTTTTAAAGCTGTAACACTTATACAAAGCCTTGTTTTTCCACTTAGCCAACTTATCCTTCCTTTCTTGCAGGGCATTGCTGCCGCTCATCGAGGTATCGCCAGGACCAAGGCTCAGCTCGAGGAGATGGAGGCTGAGCGCCAGGCCACCCTTCAGGAAGCTCAGGCGGCGAAAGATGCGCTGGCGACTTCGAAGGCCGAGCTAGAGAGGAGCCGCTCAAAGAACCGAGAACTTGAAACCTCCCTTGCCACTTCGCGAGCAGATCTCGAGGCAGCGAAGACCGAGGCCCAGACTGCCCTGAAGGCCGCCTTGGAAGCTGAGCGGGCCATCTCGGAGCAGTCCCTGCAGGACCTGTTCTATCACTGCTGGGCTCATAACCCGGATGCTGATTTCTCTTTTATGTTGCCGGACCTCTGGGCTTTTCTGCTGCCGAAACTCCAAGCCCGCCTAAACAAAGAGGCACCACCCTCGGAGACTGGGGAGGCCTCTGGCGCGGTGGAGCATGACGAGACCGCGACCTCCAAAGGACCAGCTGATGGGGCTTAGGGCACTTCTCTTTGGGCATTTTTAATTATTTTTTATTTTCTTTGTAACCTTTTCATGAGGTGTTTCCACCTCGAGACGATTTACTTGGCAATCTTAACTTATATATATTTTTTTATATAAGCTTAGCTCATGCTAACCGTTATTTATATCCCGAGCTCTTTAAGAAGAACCACGATCAATAAATTTAAGTTAACTTCTAAGTTTTATGACCCGGTTGAAACCAGGAACTTATTTTGAAAACTTAGTTCGTGTTAACTTTTATCCATATCCCGAGCTCTTTAAGAAGAACCACGATCAATAAATTTAAGTTAACTTCTAAGTTTTATGACCCGGTTAAAACCAGGAACTTATTTTGAAAACTTAGTTCGTGTTAACTTTTATCCATATCCCGAGCTCTTTAAGAAGAACCATGATCAATAAATTTAAGTTAACTTCTAAGTTTTATGACCCGGTTAAAACCAGGAACTTATTTTGAAAACTTAGTTTGTGTTAACTTTTATCCATATCCCGAGCTCTTTAAGAAGAACCACGATCAATAAATTTAAGTTAACTTCTAAGTTTTATGACCCGGTTAAAGCCAGGAACTTATTTTGAAAACTTAGTTCGTGTTAACTTTTATCCATATCCTGAGCTCTTTAAGAAGAACCACGATCAATAAATTTAAGTTAACTTCTAAGTTTTATGACCCGGTTGAAACCAGGAACTTATTTTGAAAACTTAGTTCGTGTTAACTTTTATCCATATCCCGAGCTCTTTAAGAAGAATCACGATCAATAAATTTAAGTTAACTTCTAAGTTCTATGACCCGGTTAAAACCAGGATAGGACTTAGTTCGCGCTAACCCTCACCCATAGATAAGAGTCAACACCTAAGTCGTTAAGGAGACCTGGTTATGTCCAGGTACCATATGCCCCCCAAGTAACTGGGAAATGGTCTTTCGTGGTTACTTTTAAAATCACACTTGCAAATAAAAAGAAACATTCGATTCTTATTTATACATAGAAAGTGGCCCTCCAGGACTTACAAGTGGATCATTGATAGTATTTCTTTAAGTGGATGGCATTCCAAGTCCGCAGGATCGCCCCTCCATCAAGTCGAGCTAACTTATAAGTTCCCTCCTTGATGACTTCGACGACCTGGTATGGTCCTTCCCAGTTTGGTCCCAAAACCCCATCTTTGGGATCTTTTCCGGCCAGGAAAACTCTCCTTAGGACCAAATCGCCAACGCTAAAGACGCGTTTTTTGACCTTGGTGTTGAAGTAGCGAGTGATCTTTTGCTGATAATGGGCGAGTTGGAGTTGCGATTCCTCCCGCTTTTCATCAATCAGGTCTAGGGAATGGCACAGGAGTTCGTGGTTTCGGTCTTGGTCGTAGGATTGGACTCTATGCGACAGAACTTTAACCTCCACGGGGAGGACTGCTTCACTCCCGAAGGCTAGGGAGAAAGGAGTGTGACCCGTGGGAGTTTGATGCGAGGTCCGGTATGCCCACAGGACCTGGGGGAGCTGGTCTGGCTAGACCCCTTTTGCCTCGTCTAACCTCTTCTTGAGGCTTATCTTTAGAGTTTCGTTCACAGCCTCGACCTGGCCGTTCGCCTGGGGATAGGCCACGGACGAGAAACTCTTCACAATTCCGTGCCTTTCACAAAATTCGGTGAACAGATCGCTGTCAAATTGGGTGCCGTTGTCGGAGACGATCTTCTTAGGAAGGCCAAATCGACAAATGATGCTTTTCACCAAAAAAGTCGAGTACTTTCTTTGATGTTATTGTCGCCAATGGCTCTGCTTCGGCCCACTTGGTGAAGTAGTCAATGGCTACCACGGCGTAACGGACCCCGCCCTTCCCGGTGGGCAAGGCGCCCACTAGATCTATTCCTCAAACGGCAAATGGCCAAGGAGCCGAGATCATTTTTAGCTCGACCGGAGGAGCTCGGGCAACCACGGCGAATCGCTGACACTTGTCGCACCTTTTCACATACGAGATTGAGTCTTTGGACAGAGTCGGCCAATAATAACCTTGCCTGAGAACCTTTAAGGCCAGGCTTTGCCCCCCATTGTGGTCTCCGCAGAATCCTTCGTGAACTTCCTGCAGGATGGCCTTCGCTTCGCTTGGAAGAACGCACCGAAGGAGAGGTAGGGAGTGCCCACGTCGGTACAACACTCCTTCGACTAGCGTATATCTAGGAGCTTGATAAAGGACTCATCGTGTGTCGTTACGCTCTTCGGGTAACCTGCCTTCGAAGAGATACTCAAGAATGGGAGTCATCCAGGTCGGCCTAAAATCAATCATCTCGATCTCAACCCGATCTCCCTCTATACTTGGCTTTTCCAAGAATTCTATTGGCACCAACCCCAGGGTTTCTGCCTCTCCCGAGGTGGCGAGTTTGGCGAGAGCATCTGCGTTGGCGTTCTGCTCCTGAGGTATTTGTTCGATCGAACCTCGCCCAAACGTGGACAACTCAGCTTTTACTTTTGCCAAGTAGGCAGCCATCTTTGGTCCCCGCGCCTGATATTCTCCCAGATGCTGGTTCACCACGAGCTGGGAGTCACTGAAGCACTGGACGAAGTTCGCCTTTAGCTCGCTAGCTACCCTCAGCCCAGCCAACAAAGCCTCGTACTCTGCCTCGTTGTTAGACGCCTTGAACCCGAACTTTAGCGCCGAGTGGGATCTATGTCCCTCGGGGGATATCAGGATGATTCCGGCCTCGGAGCCATTCTTGTTAGATGAACCATCGACGAAGATCTTCCACGACGAATGTGGGGAGGCGACCTGAGGCAAGCCTTCTGATGGATTCTCCTGGAATCCCGTGCACTCCGCCACGAAGTCGGCCAAGGCTTGACTTTTTATGGCAGTTCGTGGAGTATAGAAAATCTCGAACTGATTGAGTTCGATCGCCCACTTTAGCAAACGTCCCGATGCTTCAGGCTTTTGCAACGCCTGCCTTAGAGGCTGATCGTTCATGACGTGTACAGAGTGGGACTGGAAGTACGGCCTGAGCTTTCGCGAGGCCGTGATTAGGCAGAACGCCAGTTTTTCCATCAGTGGGTATCGCGACTCTGCTTCAGTCTCTTGTTGATGTAGTAGACTGGCTTTTGAACTTGGTCCTCTTCTCGCACTAGCACGGCGCTTGCTGCATCCTCAGTGACGGCCATGTACAGATAAAGAGGTTCTCCTGCCCTGGGCTTGGACAGCACGGGCGGCTCAGCCAGATGCGCCTTCAAGTCGAGGAATGCGCTTTCGCATTCTACTGTCCACTCAAACTTCTTGTTTCCCCGGAGCAGGTTGTAGAAGGGCAAACACTTTTCGGTTGATTTGGAAATGAACCGGTTGAGTGCTGCCACTCTTCCTGTGAGGCCTTGGACGTCTTTCCGCGACCTGGGGGAAGGAAGCTCGAGCAGTGACCTGATTTTGTCGAGGTTTTCCTCGATTCCTCGGGTATTGACTATGAACCCCAGGAATTTCCCTGATGCGACACCGAACGTGCATTTATGAGGATTGAGCCTCATGCCGTATTCTCGTAGTATTTTAAAACATTCTTCCAGGTCGAGAACATGGTTGTCGGCAGTCTTTGATTTGACAAGCATGTCATCAACATACACCTTCGTGTTCTTTCCGATCTGGTCCGCGAACATTCTGTTTACTAGCCTCTAATAGGTAGCTCCGGCATTCTTCAGACCGAATGGCATGACTTTATAGCAATAGACATTCATTGGGGTCATGAAGCTGGTATGCTCCTGGTCCGCCGGGTTCATCGCGATCTGGTTGTAGCCTGAGTACGCGTCCATGAAGGACATGAGCTCGTGCCCCGCTGTGGCATCTACCAGCTGATCGATCCTTGGCAATGGAAAGCAATCCTTGGGGCAGGTTTTATTCAGGTCGGAGAAGTCAATACAGGTCCGCCACTTCCCGTTGGGCTTTGGAACCAGCACGGGATTAGCGACCCAAATTGGAAATTTGGCTTCGCGGATAAAACCACACTTTTTGAGCCGGGCCACTTCTTCTTCAAGGGCTTCGGCTCGGGTCGTTCCTAAACACCTCTGCTTTTGGGATTTGGCAGGAACACTTTTATCCAGGTGGAGTGTATGCATGATGACACTCGGACTAATACCCACCATGTCCTCGTGGGACCAGGCGAATACGTCCAAGATATTCTTCAGAAATGCAATCAGCTCCGCCTTTCTCTTGTCGCAGAGGTTCTTCCCAAGCTTAACCGTCCGTGACGGATTTTGTTCGTCAATGTTCACCTCCTCGAGCTCCTCAATAGCCTGGAGCTCGGATCTATCCTCACCTACTCGGGGGTCAATGTCCTCATTTAGGGCGATCTTTTCCTCTTCGGAAATCTGAGGTTTTTCAATCTCGGGAGCCGCCTTGGATCCCTGAGATTTCTCTACGTCCTGAATGGCCATTGCCAGCTGCCCGGGTTTTGACTTTCCCTGCATGGAAATGTTGTAGCATTCCCTGGCAGCGAGCTGATCGCCCTTTATGGTACAGACTCCTGTTGAAGTAGGGAACTTCATGGCGAGGTGTCAAATGGAAGTGATGGCCTCGAAAGCTATGAGCGCAGGTCGGCCCAAAATGGCGTTGTAGGCGGCGGAGCAGTCAATGACCACGAACTCAAGCAGCTTGGAGACTGTCCGAGACTCTTCTCCTAGGGTGATCACCAGATCGATCGAGGTGGCCTTTAGCTCGGCGATCCTTCTCTCGAAAAACCATATAGCATCATCGAGGTGGCCTTTAGCTCGGCGACAGTCAGACCCATCTTTTCTAAGGTGGATCGGAATAAGAGGTTCACCGAGCTCCCATTGTCCACCAACACTCTCCTTACTTTCCGGTTGGCGAGCTGGACTGCTACGACCAAGGGATCATTATGAGGGAATTTGACATGGCCTGCGTCTTCCTCTGTGAAAGTTATCGGTTGTTTCTCTAACCGTTGCTGTTTTGACTGACGTTGCTCCGGGATGAACTCCGCTCCGTTATGAGCCTTTAACTCATTCACATACCTCTTTTGTGCGCCTCTGCTCGTGCCAGCCATATGCAGCCCTCCAGAGATGGTGGATATCTCTCCCTCGATCACGGGAGGAGGGACGTCCTGATCTACCCGAGGCCCGGGCTGATTGGCTGGGACTTCTGGAGTTGGTCGACCCGCTGGGACCTTGTTTCGTGAATATTGCGCCAAGGGGCCTGCTCGGATGAGAGTCTCAATTTCATCTTTTAGATGTCTGCAATCGTCGGTATTGTGGCCGATGTCGTTATGGAAACGGCATAACTTTGAAGTATCTCTCTTTCCCTTGTGGTGCTTCAATGGCTCCGGCCTCTTCCAGGGGACCCGAGCAGCGTTGGCCAGGAAAATATTTTCCCTGGACTGGGTGAGCTCGGTATATGTTGTAAACACGGGCTTGAATTTGTCCACAGACTTATTCTTCTTTTGACCGTGCTGGCTGTTTTCACCGTTTCCCTTTCTTTTGCCCCCGCCGGGCTGGTTGTTTTGCGCGTCGCCGGGAATTGCCACCGCGATCTCCGTCCCTGCCCCTGCGGGTTGCTCGGGAACCTGGCTGGTCCCCGCGGCTGAAGCTTCAGCGTCCTCTAAGTTTATCCATTATTGGGCTCTGTTAAGGAATTCGTTAACCGAGCTGACTCCCTTCCTTTGAATATCTTTCCACAGGTCTCCTCCGACCAGGATTCCGGTTCTCATGGCCATGAGCTTAGAGCTATCGTCAGCGTCCCGAGCTCGACCAACGACATTCGCGAATCTACTCAAGTAGGCTTTTAGCGTCTCACCGGGCTGCTGTCTTACGTTAGCTAGGGAGTATGCCTGGATTCGGGCGGCTTGGGAGGCGCGGAATGCCCTTTTGAAGTCAGCTGAAAAAGTCTTCCAGGAACTGATTGACTGTCTTTTACTTTGCTTGAACCACTACCTGGCAGGTCCGATCAGTGTGGAAGGAAAGATCAAGCAACGCAGCTCCGGGCCAATGTTATGAGCCATCATTAGGGTGTTGAACATTCCCAAATGATCCGACGGGTCTCCGTCCCCGTTGAACTTTGACAAATGGGGCATTCGGAAACTAGATGGGTAGGCCGTCGCTGCTATATTGGGGGCGAAGAGTTCCATTTCGTCGCCAGAATCATACTCGTCTTTTTCTTTTTCTGTCAGGAGCTTTCTCATCAGCTCCTCCATCTGAGTTAGGCGCTCAAGGGTTCTGTCTTGAGATCCTGGGTTATTCTGGGGCTGTTCCACAGCTCCGGACCCATTGTACACATTAGGTGGGTTGTTTCCCCTCCTGTCTTGAGATAGGTTATTTGGGACATTCCCTCCGTTACGTACTTCGGATCGGACCCCCGCCAAGCGGGCCTGTCTACCATCTTCGGTTCGATCGTCTCTGTGAGAGTTGAGGTGATCTCGGAGGTCACCTCCTTATGTAGTCTGGATACTTTGTGCCGAACTCAGTCGCTGACGCAGGTCTCCTCCCGAGAGATCACTCCGGCGACTACCGGTCCAGTGGCTCCTGCTGGATAGGCTTGGAGTGCGTCTTTGGCGGTTACGACCTGATCCTTCCCCTGGCACCCTGCTGCGCCAGGAAGGCCCAGCCGACGGCGGGTCTCCCCTACTACTCCCGTAGGCTGGGACGTCCCGAATGGGCTGAGGAGATGGGTATCTGATTGGAGAAGGAGGATGCCTAACTGGGGAGGCGATCCTAGTTCTGTCCGTACGGATCAAATTTGGCGGGGGCCTTTCGGCCCTGCCAGCTTGCTGGTCCTGCACAGGGCGAGCTGGACGAGGTGTAGGACGGTCTTCTGGGACGGGCTGGCGTTGCTGGCCCGCCCCGGATCTCCTTCGAGAGTTTCCTCGACCTCTCCTGGGCGCCCTCGAGGAAGGTTGAGAGCTAGGGGTTGACGTCCTCACTGAACGGCTGTATTCCTATTGTCTGACCCGAGGCATTTCCCTGAAGTTTGCCTCTTGATGGTGCGATGAAGGGGCGGAGTTGGCTGCATGAGGCCTATCTGAACGGCTATGTCTGGACCGATTACTCCGGCGAGACTTAGGAGTCTCACCTTGCCTCTCTCCAACGTTAACGTTGGTTGTGAAAGGGGGTAGTCGGGCCAGAAAATCCTGGATGTGTCGACCGGCTATTGCTAACTGGCTCCTCAGTTGAGCATTCTCCATTTCCACCGCAGTATAATAACACGGGTTTGGATTAGGTGGCCGGGGTGCTGAGCTACTAGTGTCGTCCTGGCCCGCCGGATGCTTTCCTGGCCTCTGCTGGACTTCAGGAATTTGCTCATCAGGGATGGCAACATGGTGGGCCTCCTGCCCATCATGAGGTTCCGTTTCGTTGCCATGCCTGGATCGAGTGGTCACCATAGTTGGATGTTTGCGGTAACACTAATCGAACTTGCTCTCAATGAAAGCACCAAACTGTTGACGCGATTCTTCGCCAACAGGTAATTAAGAGAAGAAGAGAAAGGGATTAGTGTTGAAAGTAGAACCGTCACAGATATGAAATCTTAGAGAATGAACTATGTGACTCAAGACACGTTTTTTAAGTGGTTCAAAGGTTAAAATCCTTCTACTCCACTAGTCAATATTATTGATGTATTCTGGGTATTTGGTTTACAAAGTATATGACTCTTCAGAGACTATTTTTTCCAACCCCTATCAACTCCCAGGGTCCCCATATTTATAGGAGAAGGCACCTGGAAGTTGGTAGGGAGGTCATCTCGTGACCTTACCATTGGTCATATCAACTCTGTAACATTTATGATTAATTCCTAAACCTGACACATAAGTGTGGTCTAATCAGTATGTAAGGAGATAATGGGCCGCACGACCCAACCCAGCCGTGGGTGTCTGAATGCGCACGTTCCTGATGCTTGCCCGGAAAGTCAGGGAGATATCGGACACGTGATGTCAGATATAGGCACGTTTATCTTGCGTGTGTTGACTTTACAAAGGATCAGAGATCCACGAGCATCAGCTCGCACAACGAGCTGCTTTACCGACCCAACCTTCGGCCTTAAGGACTTCTTCCCCCAGTGTTGGGCAGCATTGGCGAGTTCTTGAGGATACCTCGAGCTAAATGAGCCACGACCTGGGAAAAAAAATCTCTGACCTAGGGAAGTTCTCGGACTAACCTTGATTAGTCCGAGGCTTGACCTTCTAATCAGCCCGTGGGAAAAACAGGGCGTACAGCTTCATATCCATAAGCCAAAGAGAATGGAGTATGACTCATTACTGTTCGGTGGGAAGTTCTGTACGACCAGAGTACTTCAGGCAATTGTTCTGGCCATTCCCCCTTAGCTTCTTCTAGCATTTTCTTCAATGTATCCTTCAGCATTTTGTTGACTGCTTCAACTTGTCCATTTGCTTGGGGATGAGTGACTGAAGAGAAGCTCTTGATAATACCATGTCGCTCACAGAAATCTGTGAATAAATCACCGTCAAACTGGATGCCATTATCTGAGATGATCTTCCTTGGCAATCCATAGCGACAAATGATGTTTTTTTATCACAAAATCTAGCACCTTCTTGGTCGTTATGGTTGCCAGCGGTTCAGCTTCGACCCATTTGGTGAAGTAGTCTACGGCAACCACCGCATATTTGACACCGCCTTTTCCTGTGGGCAAAGATCCGATAAGGTCGATACCCCAAACTACAAACGGCCATGGGCTTTGCATATGTTTAAGCTCACTAGGGGCTGCTCGTGGGATTTTGAAGAATCTCTGGCATTTATCACACTTCTGCACGAATTCCATTAGTCTTCATTCATCGTTGGCCAGAAATATCCTTGCCTTAGGATCTTTTCTGACAAACTTTGCCCCCCAACGTGGTCTCCACAAAAACCTTCATGCACCTCTTTCATAAATGCTTTGGCTTTCTCCTTTGTAATACATCTAAGGAGTGGCATTGAGTATCCCCTTCGGTATAGGATTCCATCGACCAGGATATACCTAGCAGCTTGCCGCTGAAGGGTCCTGGCTTTGTTTCTGTCCGTTGGTAACACGCAGCTCGATAGATATTCTACATATTGTGCCATCCACGTATCCACCATCTGGATTACCAGAGTGGTCTCTGCTGTTTGGATGCTTGGTACGGATAGTTGCTCGACTGGCACTATGTTCAAAGTATCAGCATCCTTCATACTTGCCAATTTTTCCAAAGCGTTCGCGTTGGAATTCTGATCGCAAGGCACTTGCTGGAGACTATATTTGTCGAACTAGGCTAGATCCTTTGTTTTGTTCAAATAGGCGGACATCTTTAAGCCTCGCGCCTGATATTCTCACAGGACCTGATTCACCACCAGCTGAGAATCACTATAGATGTCGAGCGCTTTTATATTCATATCCTTGGCTAACCGCAATCCAGCGAGTAGTGCCTCATACTCGACCTCATTGTTAGAAGCAGTGAAGTCAAATCTGATTGCACAGTGAAATCGATGCCCTTCTGGCATTATCAGTATTACTCCTGCCCCAGCGTGGGATTTGTTAGAAGAACCATCCGTAAATAATTTCCACGTGGGAGCTTGGATTTGACATTCAGGTTCGCTGGGCTCTTCAATCTTCTCGCCACTCCTAAGTTCAGTGACTTCTGCGATGAATTCAGCCAAGGCTTGTCCTTTTATCACTGTTCGCGGAAAATAAGATATGTCGAACTGCCCGAGTTTGACTTCCCACCTTAGCAATCTACCTGCAGCCTCTGGCTTTTGCAGGACTTGTCGAAGAGGCTGGTCAGTCAAGACCGTAATTGGATGAGCTTGGAAGTAAGGCTGCAGCTTCCTAGAGGCCAAAAATAGGCAATGGGCTAGTTTCTCGATGGGCGGGTACCGCTGCTTTGCTCCAATCAGCCTTTTACTTACGTAATAGACAACCTTCTGCACACCTTCTTCTTCTCTTACTAAAACAGCACTAGCAGCGTATTCTGCGATTGTCAGGTAGATAAACAAAGTTTCTTTATCGACCGACTTTGACAGGATGGGTGGTTGCGCCATATGTGTTTTTAGTGCTTGAAAAGCCTGTTCGCACTCATCTGTCCATTCAAATTTCCTATTGCCTCTTAGTAGATTGAAAAACAGAACACACTTGTCAGTCGATTTCGAAATGAATCAACTGAGAGCAGCAATCCTCCCGGTCAGGCTTTGAACATCTTTAATCTTTACTCGCGATTTCATCTTGATCGGAGCTTTAATTTTCTCGGGATTGGCTTCAATTCCTCTTGAGTTAACTATAAATCCCAAGAACTTCCCTGATCTTACTCCGAAGGAGCATTTAAGGGGATTTAACTTCATCCGATATTTATTCAAGACGTTGAAGCATTCCTGAAAATCCCTTACATGGCCTTCTACTTTCTTTGACTTGACCAGCATGTCGTCAACATAGACCTCCATGTTTGTGCCGATCAGCTCCTTGAACATGTGGTTGACGAGTCTCTGGTAAGTCGCACCAGCATTTTTCAAACTGGTGTTTTTCAAAACGAAGGGCATCACCTTGTAATAGTAGAGCCCAGTATCAGTCTGAAAGCTAGTGTGATCCTCATCAGGGGGATGCATACTGATTTGATTATACCCGGAGTACGCATCCATGAATGAGAGGATCCCATGCCCTGCAGTGGCATCGACCAGCTGGTCGATCCTTGGGAGTGGGAAACATTCTTTGGGGCAGGCTGTATTTAGGTCTGTAAAATCCACGCGCGTACACCATTTTCCATTCGACTTGGGCACTAGTACGGGATTAGAGACCCACGATGGATAAAATGCCACCCTGATGAACCCATTCTCCTTCAGCTTCTCGACTTCCTCTTTCAAGGTCCTTGATCTATCTTTGACGAGCAGCCTTCTTTTCTGTTGTCTGGTGGAAAGCTCTTGTCGATGTTCAGGACATGGCTGATGACTGCAGGATCTATCCCGACCATGTCTTTGTGCGACCAGGCAAAGACCTTCTGTTTCCTCCTTAAAAACTCCACCAGTGCTTGTTTTGTTGTTGTCTCTAAGTTTTTACCGACTTTCACAACTCTGGTCGGATTTTCCTCATCGAGTTGGACCTCTTCAAGGTCCTCGATGGGTCCCACTTCTTCTTCAAAATCCCCAAAGTGAGGATCTAAGTCCCTATCCTCACTTTGGGCAACGCTCTATTTGGTGAGATTATCACCCGAGTGGGCCTGAACATCAGTCGCCGTTTGCAACTCCTTTCTGGTGGCATCTCTCGATACACCCTTCTTTGGCTTGGTGATCGAGGCGTTGTAGCACTCCCTCACTTCCCTCTGGTTTCCCAATATGCATCCTATCCCTGCGTCCGTTGGGAATTTCATAGAGAGGTGCCATATGGAGGTGACAGCTCGTAGGTCAACCAAAATTGGTCTCCTTATCACAGTGTTGTATGCCGAAGGACAATAAACTACTATAAAAGTAGTGAGTAATGTCCTATTAGCAGGTGTAGTGCCTGTTGTGACTGGGAGTCTAATCGACCCTGTTGGGGCGAGCCTCCGGAAAAACCATAAATGGTTTGGTTGCATGGCTCCAGGTCTTTCACGGATAACTTCATCCTTTCCAGCGAAGACTTGTATAGGATGTTGACCGAACTTTCTATATCGATCAACACCCTTTTCACCATCATGTTTGCAATCTGTACGTCCACGACCAGCGGATCAGAGTGTGGGAATCGCACGTGCTGAGCGTCGTCGTCAGAGAAGGTGATCAGTTCCTCCTCTGTTCGAGCCTTTTTTGGTGCTCGATCCTCAACACTCATTATCTCGATGTCCTGGTCATGGTGCAGGGTTCGAGCATATCGTTCCCTCGCTTTCCCACTATCTCCTGCAAGATGTGGGCCTCCGTAGATGGTGAGTAGGGTACCTGCCACAAGAGCTGGCTGTAAAGGTGGTGAGCATTGGCGTGCAAGCGCTGACTCGTTGCCACCTTGAGCCTTTCACTGAGAACCTCTCGCAGCTCGCAAAATCTTCTTAAATGTCCCTGCCTTATCAGGAACTCAATTTCGTCCTTCAGCTGGTTACATTCATTAGTGTCGTGCCCGTAATCGTTGTGAAAACGACAGAACTTTGTGGCATCTCTCTTGGAGATATCTTTCCTTATAGGTGCGGGTCGTTCATAGGGCACGCTGGAGCTGGTCGCCTGGTAGACTTCAGCTCGGCTTTCAACAAGGGCAGTGTAGTTGGTGAATCTCAGTTCATACCGATTACCTTTGGGGCGCTTATTCTCGGAGGTTGAGGGTTCATTGTTCGCCCGCTTCCCACCATTTCTACCATTGCCGTTGCCTTTGCCATTGCCATTGGGTTTTTCAAACCCATTGGCGGCTTTGACGGGTTCTTCCTTGGGCCCCTTATCCTTCGTTGGCGATTTCCCTTCGTTGGCAATCGCGTCTTCGAGCTTGATGTACCGATCAACCCGATCTAAAAATTCTTGGGTGCTTCTTACCCCATTATTTCTGAGGTTGCTCCAGATGGGTGAATGGCGTCTAACCCCAGCAGTTAGGGCCATCATCTTACCTTCATCGCCCATAGTTTTGGCTCCAGCTACAGCTCGCATGAAGCGCTGAACATATTCTTTCAAAGGCTCTCCCTCTTTTTGGCGTATCTCAACCAATTGTTTTGCCTCAGTGGGGTGCACACGACCCACATAAAACTGTCCGTAGAACTCCTTTACGAACATTTCCCATGATACTATACTAGCAGGAGGGAACTTAAAGAACCACTCCTGGGCAGTGTCAGACAGTGTTGCCAGGAAGATGCGGCAGTGAGCATCTTCTGACACCTTTTGTATATCCATTTGTATCTCAAACTTATAAACGTGAGATACTGGGTCTCCATACCTGTCAAAATTTGGCAGTGTTGGCATCTTGATCTTACTGGGGGTTTCAACCACAACAATCCTCTGTACGAAGGGGGTGCCTCTCCTCCGATCGTACTCAATGTGGGATGTTTACCCCCCGACCAGCTGCTGCAGCCTGGTTCAGGGCATCGATTTGAGCCTGAACAGCTTCTGGGATTGCTGGGGCCTCTGGTGCCGGGGGAATGTACTCATCGTGTCTTTCTCAACGGTCGTTAAGTACGTCCCTCATATCATCGTCTCTTCGCCGCTGCTCGCTGGCTCCCAGCCGACTAAAGACATTATTTTACTTGGGCTGCCCCCCAGCGTTATGACCCGCTGGTCGGTCTTCCCTAGGTGGGGGGCTCCTGCCTCCACCTCTTTCTTCATTCCTCCGACCAGTGTTTCTTCTGCCAGAGTCAGCTTCATTGTAGTCGTGGCCATCTCTGAATCGTGGCTGACTATGGTGCGACCGACTATTTACTTTGTTGCCTCCTTGGGCTGGCATTTCTCGAGTGTTAGGGGGAGGCCTGCGCTGGTCGGTGGGTCCCCATGCATTGTTATACCGTGGGGGGGCCCTAACCGCAGAGCCTGTCTCTGAGTTCCTCCTGTTGGCAGAAGGACGTTGCCCCCTTCTCAGTGGATGTGGCTCTTCATCTCCTGGGCGTCTAGGGCTGCGGGGCAGTTGCCCGACCCTATTTTTCCTCTGGCGCAGGGGATTGCCTCGACCAGCCTGAGATGGAGGCTGCTGCTCAGGATCCCTAGGTGGGACATCATCCTGAGCCACAGGTAGCTGCTCCGGCCTTTGAGGGCTTACTGGCTGGAGCGGAGGACTAGGATTGGGACCCCTTTGAGGTGGCCCGTTTAGTGGCTGGTCTGGCTGGGAGGCTAGCGCAACCTGTTTTCTAGCCAGCTAGATGGCTGTTTCAAGGGCGGCCATGGCATCCCTCTGTCGACGATCCATCCCAGCCTGCTGCTCACTCAGCTCTTGACGCTGGCGTTCTATTTCTCTTTGCTGTGACGCCATGATCTTTGCAGCATTCTCTTGATTGGCCCTCAGGTTGGCCAACTCATCCTGCAACACCCCCAGTGTTGCCTTCAATGTTTCAGAATCTAACTCTTCCTCATCAAACTCCAAATGCGGTTCATCCTCAGCCACATTTGGGGGAGGAGGCTGGGATGATGCAGCGCCAGCGGCCTGTCTAGTCTTCTTGGATGTTTTTTCCATTAGATTCTTTCATAAGCTCTCAATGAAAGCACCAGAATGTTGACCCTCAAATTAGCCAACGACACGAAGTCAAATATACGACAGGAAATAGCACGACGCCTGAAAAGATAATCTAATGGAAAGGAAAAAACACCAAGAATTATAGTGGTTCGGCCCCAATGATTGGTAATGACCTACGTCCACTTTGTGATATTGTTATTATAGAATCCTAAAGTTGTGATCAAAGAACTAGGGTTCTTGAGTTTCACAGACCTTAGGCGTAATACAATCGGATGGTAACAACTCACCTTAGCTCCTTTTCTCTCAATCTTAAGCAAAAAAGCTAAAAAATGAATCCTCTCCCCAAAAAGGTCCCTTCCTTGAGCTATTTCATGTGTATTTATAGGCTCCAGGAGGGTTACATATGATAACGTCTCTTATCTTATCCTTAATAACCGCGTATCAAGGATAATTATGAAGAAATATTCAAATGTAGTTAATATTAGATTACAACTTAAAAAGGAAATAAATCAGGCTTCACGACCAGCCTGGTCGTGACAAACATTAACTCTGACAAGGAGGCGCGCATCTAGTCGATAGCCGAACAGCACCTCTGCCTTTTAATTCTACCACGTGTCAATCTATGTGTAAGCAATCTTTGCCACGTCATCAATGACCTTTTTTGGGTAAACACGATCTTTGAATGCAAGTTAGCAGTTTGGTCATAATGGGGTTAATTTCAGGGCTCGGGGTGAGTCTCGGGGTAATTTGAGGATTAGTACATTACCGGGAATTAAAAGGGTAATGGGATATGGTTTATTAGCATTTGAGAATATTGGGAATAACGGGAATCGGAGGACATTAATTATGATTAGCAGGATTAGATGGGAAAGGACTATTTTACCCTTGGGGCTGTTAAGGAAAATAGATAAGCCTAGGGGCATTTTGGTCATTTGACCAAGGGATATGTGTTAAGTAGGAAGGTTGTAGAAAAATAGAACAAAAAACAGAGACCTTTTCCTCTTCACCTGATCATCTCTCTTCCTCTCCCTTCCTTTGGATTTTTGAAGCCAAGATTGAGGATTCAAGTGTGGGAATCAAGGCTTAAGGGTTTAGGCTTGTGTTCAGCCATTGAAGATGATTCAATTCGAGTTTAAGGTAAGGTTTTAGTTCAATTTTATGGTTCCTTGCTCTATTTTTGTGTTAGTTTTGAGATTGGAGTTTTGATCGTAGGAATGGAAATTTGATGAGGTTTTGAATGGTTAAAGCTTAGGTTTTGTTGGTTATATGATGGATAAGTTGTGGTAATAATTGGGAACTTTTCTTTGTGGAATTGGAAGTGTTTTAGTAGGTTTTTGGAGTGAGTTCGAAGAGGAAAAACAGGGGTTTTTGGCTGGGTTTCAGTTGGGGCCGCGACTCTGTTCTAGTCTGGATATAACCAGATGCGCGAGCTAAGATAGTTTGGACGTAACCAGATTAAAAAATAAAGTGTTTGGATATAACCAAAAGGGCGAGCTAAGATAATTTGGAAGTGTCTGGATACGACTAGATACGTGAGCTAATGTGATCTGGATATAACTAGATTAAAAGTATATGTGTATGGATTACGAACCAAACACGACCTATATAGGTTTGGAACAAAGTAGCTAAAACTAATTGACACAAGTTGGGAAAAAGATAAACCTACTTCGAGCTAAGTCGAAATCGAGGCTGGAGTATTTTACAACAAAAAAAAATAGTTTCGACCTCATAACCTCAAGGAGCTACTTGAGGCAAAGGAAAAGCGACTAGAAAAGGCAAGATATAAATAAACTACCTATCTTACATACCACTTAAGTAATTTCGAGTGCGTGGTAAAAGTAAGATCCGACCTTGACAAAAAACGAGATTAGATATGGATACATCGAGCAAACTGTGCATGAATGCATAGAAACTCGAGCTGAAATCCGACAAATGTTTGTATGAATAAACAAACATAAAGGAAAATTTTAATATAAATTGCTTAAAATATTTCGATTTGAGAAATGTAAGGCAAAAATATTAAAGTAAAGCCGAGCATAACATTAAAAATATCAAGAGTAAGCTTGGATACACAAAAAAATAGCTCTTTTACGAGCTGTAAATTGTTTCTGCCCCGAGAGCATAAAAAAGAAAAGTTCAAACTATTACAAAAATTTTAAATGGGACGCAGCCCATGATTGTGCTCTTAGGAAGCAGAAGCTCCCCCCCTCCCGGCGGCATTCACCTCATTGGCTTTCTTAGCCTCCTCCTCAACTTCCTCCGCCTCCAGCCAAGCTTACCACCTAGCCACGAGCTCGCCCTCCAGGGTACCCAAGAATCTTGTGTCAAGATCGGAATTGTTGGCCCAAATCCTGTACATGGCCATGTCCACTGCTTGATCCTTCCTTTGCTTGAATTCTTCGAGGAGGCGAGCTTTTTCAGCCTCCATTATGTCGAAGGTGGCCTTTTTCTCCTCCTCGAGCTTGGCGTTTAGCTTTTCAAGCTCCTCGACCCTTGAGTTCTTCTCCTCAAGCTCTCTAATCCTTGAGTTCTTCTCTTCGAGCTCAACCACTAGCTTCAGCTTGGCAGCTTTGAACTCGTTGGTGAGCTTAAGCTGGAGATTCTTTGACTCCTGAGCATAAGACATGCTCGCATGAACCTCGTTGTTCAGCTTGTAATTCAGCTGAGCAACTACAGCGAAAGCCTAATACATAAACAAATTAAGTCAGAACATGTTCCAAGTAAAGCTCAAACGAATAACAGAGTAAGAAAAATTACTGAGGAGATGAGCTCGGTACTCTTGTCGTAAAGGACATTGGAGTCCTGAGCGTTGATCAGAAACTGCCATTGAGGAGCCCCAAGATTGATGAAGCTTTGACTCACTTGAGACAGGACATCCAAGCCGAGAGTGGCTCCGTGAGTCCTCACAGCACTGTCGATGACATACTCATCAGAATGAGTCAAAATCAACAGTAGGCACTCTCGAGTGGGAACTGGCTTCTTTGGAGCTGGTGCGATCGTTTGAAGGGTTTGGGTGGCAGGAGGCAGGGAAGGAACAACTTCCGTAGGAACCCCAACCTGGGGGTCGGAGGTCACAACTTGGCTCGGGCCTTGAGGGCCCGGAAGAGGAGGAGTCACCTTAGTTCTTTTGGGGACTTTAGCAGGCCGACCAACTTTTTGTGATGCTCTCGGGCGCTTGCTTTGCTTGGCTCCCAAGCGGCTATTGAGCAAGTTTTCGAGGTCAGAATCCATGTCACCTGCATAATCAAGTCACACATTAGTGTACGAGATTAAAAATATTAAAGTAAATGTGAAGCAAACATATAATGGAACCAAAGGGACAAGTGATGAGAAAACTAACTGGAACTCTCCCCCAAGCTCGTGGTCGGCGACCAAGTTATTCCCTTATCTTCAGAAGAGGCTGGGCGAGTCCCTTCCCTATACGTGGAAGTTAGCCTCGAAAGGTCCCTATAATTGTTTGTTCTGTATTGAACGACTATACCATCCCACAGTTCATTCAAGCTATACATGGTTTGGTATTTCCCCAACCAGCTATCGAATCTATGGACCCTATCATCTACCCAAGACCATACATGGAAATTATTCCTATGATTTGGGAATAGGATCAGGGTGTCGGGTCTATATTTTAGAAGTGAATGAGACCACAAGGCTGAGCTAAGAATGACTTTACCTTTGTCACTCGAGCTCGAAGCCTCGTCGTTTGCATCATTCCCCGAGCATGGACTCCTGTAGTGGCGGGCTGGGGATCGGGCCCTTGAGCTCATTGATCTCTACCTCGGAGGAAGTTTGATAGTGGGGAGTGGTACATGCTCCCACATGGTGTACTTTTGGTAGGTGGCGTCGTCCATCGACTAGCCCTGCTCCAGAAGGCCGCAGGCTCGAAGCTTATCTTCATGAAGAAGATAAGACAAGGAGCGCCTACAGTATGGCAACTGGAGCAGAACTTCCTTGTGCTCTTTCATTGCATCCGTAAGGGTAGGACACTGATAATTGGCTGAAGAATCGATTATATTACAATTAGTTCGAGCCTAAACATTAATCGAGCATGAAAGGAAAGGAGATCATATACTTGCGGATTCGTCGAAATGAATAGAACTTTGAAGGAGCCAGGCCATTTGTCCAAAAGAAGGCCAACTTGAAGTTGGGGGGATGGTTGGGAATGTCCTTAAAGATCTTCCTCTCCTTGGGATAGCTCGACAAGTAATAGAAGCCATCTCCTCCCCGAGCTCGGGAAGGGTTGCTTTTCAGGCAAAAGAGATACAAGATCTCTCTTGGCGAAGGTCTTCCCACTTCAATTCGTGGTACAGCGACCTCAGGGCTGACAAGACCCTGTATGAATTGGTCTGGAGCTGGAAGGGCGTGAGCCCAACAAAATCCATAAATTCCTTAAAAAAGGACTTCAAGGGCAATAGAGCCCCTGCCTTCATATGCTTGCGACTCCAGGCCGTGAGATTTAGTTTATTGTCAGGGCGGCCATCACCCGGGGCATAACAACTTTGCTTGTTGGAGGTAGGAGCTCGACACCTTAGCGAGCCTGATAATCCAAGGTCGTGATGGGCCAAGATGTCAGAGATTTGCCATAGTAAAGAAATCGAGCTCCAGTAATGCTCGGCCTCAAAAAATTCCTCCGTTGAGGTAGGAATGGCAGTTGGTTGTGAGGTGGATGGAAGATTTGATGACTCCTCCATCAACGAGAATACAAGATCACCAGGCTTGAAGGCAACAGTTACTTTGAGTGTAGGGTCGAGAGGGATCGGTCTAAGGATAGATAGCGACGCGAAGTTTTTTCCTTTTCCTCTCCTCTACCTCGTCGATTTGACGTCGGAAGTGAGCTCGAATATCTTCTTGCTCACACCTCACTTTATGCTCGCGAATTAGCTGCTGATTTCGAGTGAAGGGTGATTAAGGGCTTGGAGTTGTCGGAGAATAGGGAGTTGCGAGCACAGACCCCCACCATTTTTCAAGATTCTGCAACATCTAGCAAGAAAGAAAAGGATGAGGGCCAGCACACAAGAAATAAGAGTAAAATTCTAGGCGATTCGAGCTCGAAGGCCCGAAATCACGGGATAAGCTCGATCGAGATCGAAATCTCGAAAGAACGGGTCTAACTCAAGGAAAACCCCGAGCCATTGTAAGGCTCGGGCTTCGAGCGTGTATTTGACGTGGAGAAGGGAAAGTGGATTCATTTTAAGAATCCTGGATTTTCAGGCAAAAAATTGACGGTTATTCAAAAAAGGTGATAATTTGGGAAACGTGCAATTTAAAACCCTAAATCAGTACCCCATTTCTTGGTCTACACGATACATTACCCGTAAACAAAAAATAACAATAAAAGGCTACATTTGCATCCTCTACACTAAATCTGGGTTTGAAACCCATAATATGAGGAATTTTTTGAACCCAAAGTCTGCGCAGTATTAGCTAAACTATATGGTTGAAGTTACTAATTGCTACAAATATCCTAGTACAAAACTAGTAAATATGCTCACGATGCAACAGGAACACAGAAATGTAAAAACAAAATATATATAAATATATGGGATCAAGAACAGAAACTTACACATAGTGGTTTGCAGATACAGAGAGATTGACGACTGGAGGAGTGGTTGCAAGAATGATCTCACGGAGTCGAACAAGCCAAAATTGTTTTGCTTTCTCGGTTTGGAAAACATGCAAGAACATAACAAAGTCTGGGTTCTGATCTTTTCTCCTTTTTTCTCTGAAAGTTCAAAATGCGAAAGTGAGGGGAAGAAGATGATATGGGCATATTTATAGGCCCTAAAGAATGTCAAACGTCGAACTGATCTGGATCGTTGGCCGAATTCGGTATTTGATCGAACGAATTGGTACAGACGTGACAATAGTGGCATAAAGGTGGCAAATGAATAGATGTGGGCATGGTACAAAAGCACTCAAGTACTCTAGTTGAGCAACCCCCGGCTGACGCGTGTCCATTCTTGAGTACATTAGACGACTCAGTTTCCAAGGAGGGCCAAAAGTTTCCTTCTCATAAGATTCGAATTGATACTTTTGAGGGGGGAAAATGTTACACCTATATTTCGAGCACGAGGAATTATGATCTCGAAATCTAGGCTCGTTAGGTGTAAGCTCGAAATAAGCACAGTCATCATTTGATCCACTATTCAGAGAGAGTTTCGTTGTAAATGACGACCTCGTGAGCTCGAGCAGGGTGTAGCCTTGAAGATGCTTCGAGCTTATGAGATAGGCTCGCAACTCGCAATATCAAGGGTTCAACACTTGTATAAGTTGATGCATCTCTTGCCCTTATACAAGATGGTTCGAGCTTGAGAAGTGTAAGCTCAAATGTGATGACTTCGTCAATGGTTACTTGTTGGGAGCATAGGCGAAGCAAGATGACGAGCTCGTGATAGACAAATAGTCTCGAAGGCGTAATGAACCCAGTATCTAAGCTAGTCGGTTACGTGTGAATGTATTTATTGTTGTAAAATCCCTATGTTTAAGGGATATGATGTAATTAGTCATCCGATCCCACTTTCTATGGGATATTATCATGCACGTAGCAAATCATGCATTAATTGGCATTGTATTATTTGATTTACTGAATACCTTCCCGAAATATGTGGGAACGAATTCTGAAACCTCCTCTATAAATAGAGAAGGAACCTCCATTTGTAAGGGACCGAAATTTTGAGATCTGAAGAGAAAACTCTGGGCAACTATTCTCTGAAAGTTTCCAGAAGACTCCTAAATGCTAATAACACAGACTCGTGGACTACGCAGATTTTAATTGCTGAACCACGTAAAAATATCTTATTTTCATCTTCTTATTTCATTTCCTCTGGTATATTTTTGTTTAATTGCTCTCCTTTTTAAGTTGACGAAAAAACGGCATCAACAATTTTCAAGTAGATCTAATATTAAACAAATTAATATGAGATAACCTAGAACATGTTTCTAAAATTTAATTCAAAGAGAAATAATGATAAGAATACTTACATTATACGCAACGGAATAAATGAGTCATTCCTTCAGTTTCTCTAACCTTGTATCCTTTCTGTCGCAGAGTATTACCGAGAAACCGAATCGATCTTCAATTTTCTTCACAACCTTCCAAAGTATCCTTAGAATCACCTAAACTCGAGTGGGCAATTCTCAACAGATGAGATAGATATAGAGAGAAGAAGAGAAAATAACAATAAGGCATAGAAAATGACTATGTTTAGAGAGAATCTACAACCTATCAGAAACTTGTGTTTCAACTTGTGTTTTCAAATCTCTCTTAGCATTCCTTTTATAGACCCAATTCTGTCATTTATTTAATTAAAAAATCAATAAAATAATAGTCAATTAACAGCCCTAGGTAGAAATTATCATGTGCTTTAGACCCGTGAAATTTCCCATTTGATTATAAGTCTGTTGGACTTAAAATCAAGGCCTGTATTATTTTATATTGATTCAATTAATTAAATAATTATTTAAATCATTTACCAAATTAATTATTTATAATTTGAACATTGATTTAAACTTATTTATTAATTTAGATGCCAATTTATCTTAATTAATAAATTTGCCTAATTTATCTTTTCTTCTCAAAATTACATAACTCTGTGAAACTATCCAAAATTGACCTGATCAACTTTGATAATTCTAATTGATAATTAAATTGAGACTATCTAGATGATTTTATCCAAGGTACAGCGGGGACCATGGGCCTATGAAATCAAGCTCCAATAAGTTATCATAAATCTAACAAATAAATTTACTAACTTATTAATTCCTCGTGACTCCACTAAAGACTCGGAATTGCACTCTTGAATTCATAGAACGCTCTATAACAAATATAAATACGCTATTAATTATCCATTGTTACAACCATAATTGTCACTCAATCCTCTATAGACGGTCTACAATGAGATGGGACTATTATACCGTTTTACCCCTCATTGTATTTTATCCTTAAAATACTTAGTTCCTTGTAAATGATATTTCAGTAAACTAATATTAATTACCGAAATGAGATCTCTATCATTTAGCACCTTGAACCAAACTAAAAGGAAACCATCGTTTCACTTCTTCATCAGAAGTTATAGATGTTCTTATCTATGATTAACACTCCCACTCAATTATACTACCGAGTTCCCAAGATGTAAGTATGGGCTAGTCTGTAGGGTAAGCTGGTGATAGACCCAAAACGGATATGTTTTAAATATTTATAAATCGCAAGCGCACGAATCGTTCTAATAGAATAGTGATCGTGTAAGCAAGGATGTCGAACCCAAAGGAGTTGTCTAAAATCGAAAAGAAAACTATTTTAAACCAAAATTAATAAATTATAACCTAGCTCCAAAGATTAATGAGAATTTGTAACAATAAAAATAAAATAAAAGATAATAATAAAGAAATTAAAGACAATATATAAACATAAATTAATAGAAATCAAGATGGTAAAAGAAATATTATTAAGACAATAGAATCTACAAAATATAAGTTCAATAATATTTAAAAGTACATTGATTCCCAAGTTTTAGTAATAGTAGAAATTAATCAAACCATCACTTATTCAAATTAGATATTCTATTCAAGCACAAGTTTTTATAAAAATATAGGATCTATCTTCACTTTTAAAAATTATAATTTCAAAGCATTTAGTGTAAATCAATCTAATGAAATAACAAATAAATCAATGAACATTATTTATAAGGCAAAACATAATATTTTTTGTTCAAAGCATTGGATGTGTACAATTTAATGACACATTTTACACAAAGAATATTATGTTTTTGCACTAATGAAGAACAAAGTGTAAATATGTTCTAACAATCTAAACTACAAGATATTCAAGATGAAAGAAAATATTTGAAGAAGAAAATCCATAAACTTTATTGCACAAAATGGGAAATTAACATACAAAATAAACACTATCTAGTTACATAGTTTCATCACCACCTTAATAATCTTAAAAAGATTAGAAACTCATAACTAAAATAGCAAATACAGTTTAAAAATAAAAAAACATAAATAGGAAAATATGGAGGAGAAACCCCCAAATTTTTTCTCTAAAAAACTCATAGGAAAAATGACCAAAAAGAAAAAAAAGATGAAGAGAATTGAGAGGTTTTGAAAGTGTAGAAACTTTGGTATGGTAACCTCTCTAAAATATGCACCCAACTCCCTTATTTATAGCAAAAAAAAGTGTATTAAAATAATCAATTTAAATTAATTAAATTGATTAAATTAATTAAATTAATAATAATATGGCAAATAAGGGTAAATTATAGGGTGTAATGATGATGTTTTAAGGTAAAATGTGTAGAAAAGTTTGGGTAAAAAAATGGTATTTTTGAACAAAAGGACAATGGGACATTGTTGGGCTCAAGACACAAAAGGAGCTGGCTAGAACCGTGGGCTGGCTGGGCAGAGTTCAGTTGAGGCGTGGGATGCAGCTTCTGGGCGTGCATGGTGTACTTGGCTCGGAAAGGTGCTGATTGGAGTAGCTGCTGGGTTGATTGGGCCGAAGGAAGTCTGTTGGGCCTGGAGGTTGTAGCAGGTGCACGGCTGGAGTACGGGTTGCATTGGCTAAAGGAAATTTGTTGATGGCTGGATGAAGTGATTGAAGAGGAACCGTGGGCTGGGAAGGAGCTGAATCAGTGGGCTTCGAGTGAGGCTTGGGCCAAAAGCCTGGGCCTTTAGCTTTTCAGAAATGCCATATTGTCCTTATTTCTTTCAGCTTTAATTCTTGAAAATGCCACCTTTCCTTCATTTTTCTTTCTTTTCAAGAGCAAAAATGCCATAAATTCCCTACAAAATAAATATAAAATAAATCATAATAAAATATTTTCAACTATAAAATAAATCAATTTAATTATTTGAAAATATTAATTATAACTTAATTTATATTTAACATTTAAGTTCAATAATACAACATTTTTTACCTCAAACTAAACAACAATAATTCAAATAATTAACTACAATATTTTACAACAAAATAACTATAAAAATACACAAAAATCTATAAAATTAAAATAAACCTAATAAATTCAAAATTACTTAAAAACTTAAGAATTAAGCAACAATTAGCACATAAAAAGTGGTAAAATAACTCCATTTTATAGAGTTATCAGCTGGTAACGAACAAGTCAAAGAACTCAAATAATACAATTAGTTAGAATACTAACCACTCAGAATTGAGATTGAATTGACATATGGTCAACTATATGATATGACTAGAATAGATAATAACGGTGTGTTTACTTATCCTATTAATTATCAATATTGGTCCATTTCGATGTAACAAATACATCTGATCTTATCTACTTTGCTAATGTTCTGGAAAGAACATAACAGTGTGATGTGTAACTAGAACATATCGTAGATTGGCAAGACGGTGTAAATCCTATGCACTGACTAATCTTAATACTAACTTATTTTGAACATATAATCATATTTATATTCCACTATGATTACGTCACTATAAATATGATTAGCTATATGCTTGGCATTTAATAGAAGTTTATATTAAACAAATAATCATGAAAATAAAACATGCGAGCAAAGTGATTGACCAAGTCAAAAAATGATTTCTATTCTTTTATTGATAATAAAATGAGATTACAAAGAAATTGGGTTTTAATTAGGGCATAAAACGCTAATAAACTCCCACTTGCACTAATTGAAACTAATGTCTTAATTCTATTAATCCCATTTCCTTGATATGCTTATCAAATGTAACTTATGGTAGTTTCTTTGTAAACGGATCTGCAAGATTGTCTTCAGATGCAATCTTCATAACCTTCACATCTCCCCTGGCCACATATTCTTGTATAATGTGATACTTCCTTTCTATATGCTTACTCCTCTTGTGACTTCGAGGTTCTTTCGAGTTGGCTATCGCTCCTGTATTATCACAAAACAACACAAGCAGTTTATCCATGTCTGGAATAACATCAAGATCCGAATAGAACTTCTTTAGCCAGACTATTTCCTTAGCTGTTTCTGACGCGGCTATGTACTCAAGCTCCATGGTGGAATCTAAGATTGCAGACTGCTTTACGCTTCTCCATATCACAGCTCCACCCCAAGAGTAAACACCATTCCAAAAGTAGACTTCCTGTCATCGACATCAATTTAAAAATCTGAATCGGTGTAGCCTACAGGGTTCAGAACACCACCCTTGTAGACTAACATATAATCCCTAGTCCTCCTTAAATACTTCAGGATATGCTTAACTGTTATCCAATGTTCCGGTCATGGGTTTGACTGATACCTGCTCACTACTCCCACTGCATAGCAGATATCTGGTCTAGTACACAACATGGCATACATCAGACTTCCAACTGTTGATGCGTAAGGAACTTTTCTCATTGAATCTTCCTCTTTAGGAGTCTGGGGAGACTGCTTATTTGAAAGATGAATTCCATGGCGGGACTAGTAAACGTCCTTTCTTGGAATTTGTCATTGAGAAATGTTCAAGCACTTTATCTATGTAAGCTGCTTGAGATAGAGCTAAGAGTCTGTTCTTTCTATCCCTAATGATCTGGATACCTAGAACATAACTTGCTTCACCCAAATCCTTCATCTGGACTTGAGTGCTCAGCCAATTCTTCACATCTGATAATTTCTTAACATTGTTTTCAATGAGTAAGGTATCATCTACATAAAGAACCAGGAATACCACTATTTGATTTGCTTTTAGTTAGTAAACACAAGGCTCATCAATATTTTGTTCAAAGCCATAGGTTTTGATTATTTTATCAAACCTATGGTTCCAGGAACAAGAAGCTTGCTTAAGTCAATAAATGGACCTATTCAACCTGCAAACTTTTCCTTCTTGTCCAACTACTTTAAAACCTTCTGGCTGATCCATATAAATGACTTCGTCAAGCTTCCCATTAAGAAAATTTGTCTTGACGTCCATTTGACGGATCTCATAGTCGAGAGCGGCTGCTATGGATAGGAGGATGCGAATGGATTTGAGCATGGCTACCGGACTAAAAGTTTCCTCATAGTCCACGCCTTCTCTTTGGGTATAACCCTTTGCCACTAATCGAGCTTTATAAATCTCGATATTTCCATCAACACCTCATTTCTTCTTATAGATCCATTTGCACCCAATGGCCCTAAAGTCACTAGGCTCTTCCACAAGATCCCAAACGGAATTTGAGTACATGGACTCCATTTCCTGTTTCATGGCTTCGAGCCATAGTTCCTTTTCAGGGCTAGCCATTTCCTGTTTGAAAGACAACGGATCATCGTCACCAGTGTCACCAACAACCATATTGGTTTCACCATCCAAACCATAGCGAACTAGGTTCCTAGAAACCCTCCCGCTACAACGAGGTTCAGTGATTGTTTGCCCAGGAACAGTGGTACTTTCTTCATTTAAATCGACTTGCATCAGTTGGACATGAAGAGTGGGAATTTCATCATCAACTCACGTTGATGACGATGGAACATTGGTTGGAGTCAATTCTTTAACCTTCTCCTCTAAAACTACTTTGCTGCGTGGTTTGAAGTTTTGGACATAGTCATTTTCCAAAAAAGTAGCATTCATAGAAGTAAACACTTTCTTTTCTGAATGACAATAGAAAAGTCCACCCTGAGTACCTTTAGGATAGCCAACAAACATGCAAACTTCAGTTCGCGATTCTAGCTTTCCTTCCTTTTTCCTCATGACATGGGCGGGACACCCCCAGATTCTACAATGGTGTAAACTACGTTCGCGACCATTCCAGCATTCTAAAGGTGTTTTGGGGATTGATTTAGATGTTACTACATTGAGAATGTCGTTCGTGGTTTCAATTGCATGTCCCCAGAATGAAGTTGGTAGAGTTGAGTAACTAAGCACGCGTCTAAAAATTTCCAATAAAGTTTTGTTTCAGCATTTCGCTACACCATTTTGTTGCGGAGTACCTGGGGCAGTAAGTTGTGATAAAATCCCAAGTTCATTTAAATGATCTTAGAACTGCATATACAAATATTCTCCACCCCTATCAGATCGCAAGATCTTTAACGTTTTACCTAATTGGTTCTGAGCCATAGCTAAGAATTCCTGAAACTTTGAAAATGTTTCTAATTTCCTATGCATTAGGTAAAGACATGAGTATATAGAGTAATCGTCAATGAAAATGACGAAATACTCAAAACCACCCCTGGCTTGTACATTCAAAGGACCACAAACATCTGAATGCACAAGTCCAAGTGGTTCTTTGGCCCTATCACCCTTTGCAGAGAATGGACGCTTGGTCAGTTTGCCTTCTAGAAAAGATTCACAGACAAGTAATTTACCTAAGGTGAGTTCCCTCAAAGGCCTGTCCTTTGTAAGTCTTTGAATCATATCATAGCCAATGTGACCTAGTCTCAAGTGCCATAAATACGTCATATTATCACTATCGGTCTTTTAACGTTTATTGGTCCTAGGTTTATCTACTTTGAATAAATCATTGTTAAGAGCGAGGGGTTCGTTAGGTCGTAGAATATAAAGCCCGTTTTCCAAACATGTATTACACAATTGTGATCCATTGAAGGAAATAGATATATTAGAACTTGTGAAAGTCATAACAAATTGTTCTAATTACAACATGGAAACTGAAATTAAATTTCTATTAAAATCCAGAATAAATAATACATATTTAAAATTAAGCATTTATTTCCAAACTTCAAACGAGCTATTCCTCTAGCTTGGACCGCAACGAACGATCCGTTCCCAACTCTAAGCTTTAAGCCACCTTCGTCCACTTCCTCCCATAATTCAAGAAGTTGTAAAGAGTTACAAACATGGTTAGTAGATCCAGAATCAATAATCCAAACAGATTTATCATTCTCTAAAACACATGTTTCCAAGATAAATGAACTGTAATCATTACCTTTGTTTTTAGCTCGTAGAAACTTGGGGGGAATCATGTTTTCAATGCCCCTTCTCTTTGCAGTAAAAACACTTACCTTTACCTTTCTTGTTTTTCTTGTTCTTCCCCTTAGGCATCTTTGCATTTGGTTGTGCACTCGTCTTTGCAGCCTTTGCAGGCTTAGGGTTGTTGATTTTTCCACCTTTCCTCTTGTTTCCAGCTTTCGAAGACGAAGCTTGGTTAGCTTTAGCCTTAGCTGGATCAGCAGCAGTAGTAGTAGTCATCTTCTTTTCTCCTCCCTTACTTGGTCCACCCATGATAGAATCAAAAGTCTGAAGCTCGTTCATGAGCTGCGTCAGACCATAGTTGAGTTTATTCAACACATAGTGGTGAACGGTAGGAAAGCTCGAGAGAGACTGTTGAGGATTAAGCCAACTTGAGTTTCCTCATCTATTGTTGCTCCATGCAGTTCAGCTTCCTGAATGTAGTTTGTCATTTTGATAAGTTTATCATGGACATGTTGAGAAGGTGTCATCCAAGCATTAGCATATTTCTTGGTGGCCTCAAAACGAGCCTGTGCTGACTTGGCACCAAACATGTCTTGGAGTTTATCCATGATTTCGTAGGCCATCTCGACATTCTCCATCTTTATCTTGAGAATGTCGACCATACTAGTCAACATGTAGTACCGCGCCTTGTTGTTAGCCACCTGCCAACGCTCATACTTATCCCTCACAGACTTGGTAGCTCCTTCAGCTAGAACTTCCGGGGATTCCTCAGACATGACGAACTTGGAATTGTCACCAATCAAAACAATGTTGATGGTTTGCTTCCATTTAAGGAAGTTATCTCCTGTGAGTTTCTCCATCAAAAGTTGAGAAAGGATGGGAATTGACATAACTATACTTAAAACTACAAATTATCAATAAAATAGAAATCAATCACATTTTCTCAATAAAACTCATATTCACACAAATTTCAAGAAATAGCACAACATATACCAAACTATGTAAGATATGAGAAAAAAATACAAAAATAATCATATCTCTATTTCTTTAGGTTTTTAACTAATCTATGATATCTTTGTCCCGGTTGGCGAGAGTCAAAAATACCACTAGTTAAATAAAGTTGTAAACTCATTTAATAATGGACACCATTATTAACAACCTACTATTCGATCAAAATAAGAAAACAAAATCTCTTATTTTATGAGCTAGACCAATGGTTTCGATAATCATAGATTTAGTCCTAGTAGTCATCGTAGGGTTGAGTCTAGTAGAATTTGACCTATAATTATCTATCTTTCGAAATTTAACCTTGTCAAAATAACTAATGAACACCTTCTGTAGGGAGACGAATCAAAGCGTCTTGAGGCCCCATTAAGATATTGACTTTGTTAAACCAACGGTGGAGATCGAATATAATTCTTAAAATAAGCTCATTATAAAATTAAAATTAGTATTTTTATTATTATCGAAAATTAATGTCTGGTTCTCCAAAAATTGTAAGATTAGAATTTTTAAAACCAAAGTCCTATAATTTCCTATTAATTCTAAAGCGTCACATTGAAACATATTCAATTAATTTAGAATTAATTTGTTGCTAATCAATATTTAGGTTTAACTAATATAATGAACCTATGCAATTAAGTCCAACTTAGGTAAATGGGCCTTAACAATTGGGCTTATATGGAGGAGGGTTGGGTCCAGTATGTCGTTCCCACTACAAATGCCCACAAACTTCCATACAAGGTCCAAAAGACAGGAATTTAAACCTTCGTTTTATTAATTGTTATTAATTGATTAGGCACACTATAGTCATGCAAAGCAAATGGACCATCACAGGTGGAACCACCCACAAGAGATGAATTTAAACTTTACATTTTCTAATGGACCCAAATAAAACCTATCATTTTATGAATATTTTATTTGGCAAAATCCATATATCTACCAAACATATGGGCTATCATATGCATCTAAACCCAATTGCAAAAATATCACATATAGTGCAAACAAACAGCTATAATTGGATGGGCCTAATCATGTTACTGTATGAGCAATTCTATGAATTTATGCAAAAATACCCCAATTTATTTCATTTGAAAAAATACCACAATTAATTGTCTAGAATTTATCAAAAAAATTTGAATTAATTAATTTTTTACAAAAATAAGTCAATTTAAATTAAATTTATCAACAATTAACAAAAGTTAATTTAAATTTCATTTATCAACAATCAACTTGGTTTAGGTTAATTTGAAAAAACAAATATCAATTTAATTTAAATAGGAGTTATCAACAATTAACCAAAGTTAATTTAAATCCCATCTATTAAAAATATTTTATTAATTGGTTGAAAAAAATGATATTTTTCAAAATTTAACCAATTTTAAATTTTAAAATCAATATATTAACTGTTTTTCAAAAATATATTGTGTTGTTACAACAATAAGCTAATATTTTAACAATTTAAAAAAATATATTAATAATTATAACAACCCTAGAATATCTTAAAATAGTTAAACAAATTCAAATATCCATGAAAATATCTAACTAACAGATTTCAAATTTCAAATAATTTAAATATTAAAAACTATAAAATAAACAAATATTTATATTTTCAAATAAAGATTTAATAAAAATATCAAGTATTTAAAAGAAAATATCTTATATCTTATATCTTAATTATAATATTTTAATATATTAAAATATTTAAAATTAAGTAGTTAGTCTATTTTTAAATTTGAATTTGAATATTTGTAAAAATATCTGATTATTTAAATCTCAACTAACAAAAATATCTTATTTTAAAAAACATTTTTAAATGGAAAAACAAATCTGATATTTTTGGCTTTGATTATAAATAAATAATTTTCACATTTTAATTTCTTTAATTTTAAAAAGAAAAATCACGATGAATCACCTAAACTAGATTGGACAATTCTCAACACATGAGATAGATACAGAGAGAAGAAGAGAAAAGAACAATAAGTCTTAGAAAATGACTTATGTTTAGAGAGAATTTAAAACCTATCAGAAACTTGTGTTTCAACTTATGTTTTGACTTGTGTTTTCAATTGTCTCTTAGCATTCCTTTTATAGACCCAATTAGGTAATTTATTTAATTAAAAAAGCAATAAAATAATAGTCAATTAACAACCTTAGGCCCATGAAATTTCATATTTGATTATAAGCCCATTGGACTTAAAATCAAGACCCGTATTATTTTCTATTCATTTAATTATTTAAATCATTTATCAAATTAATTATTTATAATTTGAACTTTGATTTAAACTTATTTATTAATTTAGATAGCAATTTATCTTAATTAATAAATCTGTCTAATTTATATTTTCTTCTCAAAATTACATAACTCTGTGAAACTATCCAAAATTGATCTGGTCAACTTTGATAATTCTAATTGATAATTAAATTGAGACTATCTAGATGATTTTATCCAATGTACAGTGGGGATCATGGGCCTATGAAATCAAGCTCCAATAAGTTATCATAAATCTAACAAATAAATTTACTAACTTATTAATTCCTCATGACTCCACTAAATACTCGGAATTGCACTCTTGAATTCATAGAACGCTCTATAACAAATATATATACACTATTAATTATCCATTGTTACAACCATAATTGTCACTCAATCCTCTATAGACGGTCTAGAATGAGATGGGACTATTATACCGTTTTACCCTTCATTGTATTTTATCCTTAAAACACTTAGTTCATTGTAAATGATATTTCAATAAACTAATATTAATTACTGAAATGAGATCTCTATCATTTAGCACCTTGAACCAAACTAAAAGGAAACCATCGTTTTACTTCTTCATTAGAAGCTATAGATGTTCATATCTATGATTAACACTCCCACTCAATTATACTACCGAGTTCCCAAGATGTAAGTATGGGCTAGTCCGTAGGGTAAGCTGGTAACGAACAAGTCAAAGAACTCAAATAATACAATCAGTTAGAATACTAACCACTCAGAATTGAGATTGAATTGACATATGGTCAACTATATGATATGACTAGAATAGATAATAACTGTAACGCCCTGGATAGCCAAGACCGCTACACTGTTGTTTACCGAGTTTTTCGGAAACGAATACAAACAGAATAATAAAAAGATAAGAACTGTAGAAGTGCTGAAATGTAACTAAACAAACAGTGTTTTTACGTGGTTCAGGCGTTAACAAGCCCTAGTCCACGAGTCGATGTTATTATACTTGGAAAGGATTACAGTAAGATGGCTGGTGTACAAGAACTTCACACACTCACAATGTTTCTCTCGGGTTCTCTTGAAGAAGATGAAGCTAGAGAGATTTTAGTAGAGTTCTTGCTCTGTGATTTGTTGGCCGTCCCCCTTCTTGTAAAATGAAGGGGTCTTTATAGCTAGGGTTTCGGATTAGGGCTTTTCTCTACGTACATGAGTCTTAATTACACCAGCCATAAATAGGGGATACAATTACTGTAGTAGCATGGCTACAAGACTCTATGTGGGTATATTTACGTGAAAGTATGGGGAATACACAAAGTCAGCCGTCTTTTCCAAGTTGTCAGCGGAACAGTAGGCGAAAAGGTACCCTTAGGCGTGCTGGGATGTGTGCGGCTTTGACCTGTCGGGCGTGTCAGGCGGGATCCTGTGTCAGGTGGATATCATTCCAAATATGCCTCCTCCATGACTCGACCACTTGGTTTTGTTCCGTGCGAGGCACGGAACTGTTTCCGCGAAGACCGCTTGAAGAGCTTCTCCTGGAAGGGGCTTCCCCGAAGGATACCCCTTAGGGAGTCCGGGAGGGTTGACGAGTTTCCGTGTCGTATTTGCTTGGAAGAGTAATCCGGACACTAAACAGCAGAGGCGAAGCCTTTCTATCCATCCGCGAGCTCTGGTCACCTACCGTGAAAGACATTGGTAATTCTGCTTCCCCGAGGATATCAATCTAAACGCTATCCGGAAATCTGGATAACAACTGTGTACTTATAAAGGTGCAGGACTTGCTAATCAAGTCATTAGTTTGAAAACGTATCACTAAACATGTAAGATCTAAGGATAAAAGGTTTTGGTCTCAAAAGACTCATTTCATATATTCAATCTGTAGTAAACATGGGATCCTTTACAAAAAATGAAGTTAAAGAAAGTTTACAGACTCCCAAAAGTACATGAGTAACCACTAGCCATACTAAGGCAAACTAGACAATCTCCAGGTTCCAAGTCCTTGCCTAGACCTCAACCATGGCGGCCGAGCACCTGGCTATGTTCATTCCGCTCGCTGAGCTCTCCAGTCAGGGTTGATCTAACTTGCCCTTGCCTTTACCTGCACCACGTAGCACCCGTGAGCCAAGGCCCAGCAAGAAAACATCATAGATAATTCAAACAATAACAACAGACAAATAGCTCAATAAGCATGCATACACATCAGATATTCAGCATATACAATCCAATACAAGTTACATTCTATCACATATAATATTCATATCACATAATATTCAGGGCCGATGACTTAGGCCACACCCTCTGTTTAACCCACTGACTCTGGCCAGCTTAAACCAAGCTCAGTGCATAATAAGCTATCCTTGGCTACCAGTGGTCGAGCCGTGCTCTGTGCGCTAGTGAGACCCTTGGCACCCTTAGGCCATTGGTTCACTAAATGCCTTGCATGGCATAATACCATCTTTTCAAGCTTCTACAATAGGGAGCCCTTAGTCCCGTCACATATATTCAACCAGGTGCAGTTTTCTTACCTTTAGTCTGTACGGTTATCAGATTACGAGTAACGCCCCTCAAGCACGATCCGTCCCTGAGCCTAAGCTTTTATCACCTAGCCACAACCAAAGTATAGGGTTTCATAAATACTAAAATATAGGTTTCCAGTTACAAAACTAACTCCCAGAACTCCTAATTCCACCAAGCACGGTGGTGAAACCAAACCCGAGCACACTAGACCACTTTCCCATGCTTAAAACCCTCAAGAATTCATGTGTGCAACCAAGGGTTGCGGCCCCCAAAGCCTAGCCGCGGCCCTTCCCCAAAACAGAACCTATTCCCTCACTGAACCACACACACACCGCGGCCCTTGCCTTGGGCGCCGCGGTGCGCCCCCTTGGCCGAGCCCCCTTGGATTCTTTGCATGCTAGGACCGCAGCACTCTAGAACAGAGTCGCGACCCTCCTCTTCGAACCCAGATTTTTCACCATTTCAAAGCTCAAAACCTTACCTTAAACCATCCCAAAACTTCCCAACTCTCAACCAATTAATTCCCAACTTCTTTGTTGACCCAAACTCTTAAGTCTCCTTGTTTTGATGATTAAAAAATATTTGATTATTATTTGTTACTAATGATTTGTTGATTTTGTAGCAAAAACCAAAGTGAATTAGCACTTCAAAGTCAAACTTATGACCAAGGGCAAAATGGTCATTTTACCAAATTTTCCGAAAATGACCCGAAATGGACTCAAGACTCAAGAAACTCAAGATAAAGGTTTAATTTCATTTCTTAGTCTTGTAAAGTGATTGCAAGTATACTTTAAGTCATAAGTATAAAATTTGGCTCACTCACGTACTAAAAAATGGTGATTTTTTTAAAATGAGAAATAAATATCCTAAATTCACTTTTAAGAAAATACATCCTGATACGGTCGTAACGCAATTGGAATTTTTGAAATCGGATAAACGAGCTAAAAGTTTATAAAGAATTGAAAAACGGGAAAATAGGCATAATTCGGATTTTGCTCTCTGTTTGCCATCCGGAATTCCGGATTGGCAACCGGAATTCCGGTTGCTTCCAGACTGGAATTCCGGTTCCCCATCCAGACTTCCGGTTCGCGGCAGACAGCTTCGAAAATTAACCCCTAACGGCTAGTTTTTTCCCAAACTCTATATAAACTCGTTTTCCACTCAAAGTTGGAGGTTGGCTGAGCATTTATTACTTATACCAAACCTAATCCATTGATTTCAAAGAGCTCTCAAAGTTTAACTCATCCAAACACATATTCACACACTTGAGCCAAAATTTGTATTTATTTCTTCTAAGTGTGCTTGCTAATCATTGTAGGTTTCTCATTGTATTATCATACTTCTAGAGTGATTTTTGCTTGTAATATCAAACACATTCCCATATTGAGATTGAGGTGAGGTTGGCACCGGTTTTGTAAACAACCCGGTTAGAGTGAGATTGGCACTTCAACAATCCGAAAAAGAGGTTGATAGTCCTTGGTGGTGGAAAACTATTGTAAGAGGTTTGGAAATACCTTGGTGAAAAATTCCCAGCTGTAAGGGTTAGTCAAGCCCGCTAACTTGGCTCGATAGTTGAACTCAAAGCTAGGTCCATAGCTTTGAAGATCAAGGACGTAGGTGGCTTAGTTCTACCAAACCTTGTAAAATTCGAGAGTTTGCAATTTCTTAACCTTCAACTCTTTACATTACAAGTTTGATTATTTGCTATATCTATTTGATTGCCATATTATTTGCTTTTACTTGATAAATTTGATTTATTGCATAATTAGGCATATTAAGTTTTAAATTTATGAAATTAGTTTAAATTTCCAATTCACCCCCCCTCTTGGAAACATATCTTGGGTTAACATTCTTTAGCATAATGTAAACAACATAATTCCCAAGAAAACACAGCCTAGCACACTCTAACCACCTCCTTTCAACTTCTAAAACCCAAGTGCTATAAACACTCAAACCAGCCACCTAAACTCAATTTAAACCTCTAAACCAGAAGTTAAAACTCACCTTTGCTGTAGAATCACTTCACCAAGTTGTGGGCAAGTTAAGCTCCCCAAGTTCCCTTCTTTAATTCTGCCTTAAAACACCAAAACTATACTTGTTTCAACACTTAATCAAAGTCCTGAATTCTAACCACAGAGAGGAAAATTAAGAGCTTACCTTAACCATGTTTTGATGCTTGATAAATCCCTAAGCTAGACCCCCAAATCCACACCTCAAATCTCATAATTCCAGCTTGTTTCCCCCTTAAGTTCTCTGTGTTTTCTTTCCCCTTTGTTTCTCTTGAGCGTGAGAGAGAGCTGAAGCTAAATTAAAGTCGGTTTATGTTTCCTTCTAAAAGATTTCTAAGGTCTATCTCACATATTAAATCAATCCCGAGGCTCAGAGTGCCGGAACCGTCCCCGAGGCCAAAATGGTAAAATCCCCCAATATTCCCGCCTAGACATTCTAACCACAAATATATCTCCATATATTTATTTTCATGTCCCGATAACCCAAATCACTACCCGCTATCTAAAAGTACCCCTGACTTGTCCAAAATCATATCTTAAGCCCCGTTGTGACTTTTTCCGCTATCTGGCCCTAGAATCGTCTTGAGTCGTGCTCAGCGAACCTGTCCACATAATAATGTGGTTCTCACATATATCACATATCATATTACCACATATTATAATCAATTATCATATAAACATTATTAGACATATAATTACTCATTAAATCACAATTATTCCATTAATGCCCTCCTGGCACACTAATCAAGGCCCTTAAGCCTTATTAGTGAATTTGGGTCGTTACAACTATCCCCTCCTAATGAGAATTTCGTCCTCGAAATTTACCTGAATAGCTCGGGATGCTGATCCCGCATCGCCGTCTCTAACTCCCAGGTCGCTTCTTCAACCTTGCTATTTCTCCATAATACTTTCACCAACGGAATTGTCTTATTCCGTAGAACCTTCTCCTTCCGGTCCAAAATCTGAACTGGTCTCTCCTCATAGGACAAGTCTGTCTGCAGATCCAAGTCTTCATGCCTCAACACATGTGTCGTATCAGAAACATACTTCCGCAACATAAAGATGTGAAACACGTTATGAACTCCTGATAAGGACGGTGGCAAGGCCAGCCTATAAGCCACCTGCCCAACCCTCTCTAAAATCTCGAAGGGTCCAACAAATCGAGAGCTCAGCTTTCCCTTTACTCCAAACCTCCTCACACCCCTCAACGGTGAGACTCGCAGAAACACGTGGTCCCCAACCTGGAACTCCACGTTCCTACGCTTAGGGTCAGCGTAGCTTTTCTGTCTGCTCTGCAAGGCAAGCATCCTAACTCGAATCTTTTCAATGGCCTCATTAGTCTTCTGAACCATATCTGGCCCCAAATATCTTCTCTCACCCATCGCATCCCAGTGAATAGGCGATCTGCACTTCCTTCCATATAACATCTCATAAGGAGCCACCCCAATCGTGGACTGATAATTGTTGTTATATGAAAACTCAATTAATGGAAGATACTTACTCCACGAACCCTCAAAGTCAATCACACATACCCTAAGCATGTCCTCCAGTACCTGAATCTTCCTCTCAAACTGTCCATCAGTCTGAGGATGAAAAGTTGTGCTAAACTTCAACTGAGTCCCCATGGCTCTCTGCAGAGCTCCCCAGAACTTAGAGGTAAGATAGGGTCTCGATCAGACACAATAGACTTTGGAACCCCATGGAGACAAACTATCTCCCTCACATACAACTCAGCGTACTGTTCCACAATATAAGTTGACCTAACTGGTAGGAAATGAGCTGACTTGGTGTATCTATCCACTATCACCCACACCGAGTCATGAAGTCCAACTTTCCTGGGTAATCCTCCCACGAAATCCATCGTAATATCTTCCCACTTCCACTCCGGGATACCCAAAGGCTGAAGCAACCCCGCTGGTCGCTGATGCTCAGCCTTAACCTGCTGAAAGGTCAAACATCTAGATACATACTCAACTACATCCATCTTCATCCCGGGCCAGCAGTATAATGTCCGTAGATCCTGATACATCTTCGTGGTACCCAGATGAAGTGAGTATGGCGTAGTGTGGGACTCATCCAATATCTCATGCCCAATCCCCTCAGCTGCCGGAACACATATCTATCCCTGACACCAGAGCAAACCTGTCTCTGAAATTGAATAATCCTTAGCTGTCCCCGCTAAGGCCTGCTGCCTACTATCCTGCAACTGCACATCAGTCAACTGACCCTCCTTGACCCGCTCCAACAAGATCGACTGCAAAGTGATATTTGCTAACTAGCCTACCACCAGTTCTATCCTTGCCCTAACCATCTTGTTAGCCAATTCTCTCGAGATTTGAGTAGAACTATACATCTGTCCTGGGCCCCTCCAGCTCAATGCATCTGCCACCACGTTGGCTTTCCCAGGGTGGTAAAGGATATCACATTCATAATCCTTAACCAACTCCAACCAACGTCTCTGCCTCATATTCAGATCCTTTTGCGTGAAGAAATACTTCAGACTCTTATGATTAGTGCAGATCTCGCACTTCTCTCCATACAAATAATGACGCCACACCTTCAGTGCAAACACAACTGCCGCTAACTCCAAATCGTGAGTCGGGTACCTCTGCTCATACTCCTTCAGCTGTCGAGATGCATAGGCTATAACTTTCTCAATCTCAACAGCACACAACCTAAGCCCAACCTCGATGCATCACAATAAACCACGAACCTCCCTTCCTCCGAAGGAAGACTCAACACAGGCGCAGAGATAAGTCGTCGCTTTAATTCTTGGAAGCTGTTCTCACACTTCTCTGACTAGATGAACCTCTGATTCTTTCTTGTCAACTTTGTCATCGGCGAAGAAATCTTCGAGAACCCCTCTACAAACCACCTGTAATAGCCAGCCAACCCAAGGAAACTCCGTACCTCCGAGGCATTCCTCGGCCTCGGCCAATCTCTAACTGCTTCTACCTTGGACGGATCCACCTTAATCCCTTCTGCCCCAACTATATGTCCAAGAAAGGTCACCTCTGATAGCCAAAACTCACACTTCTTAAACTTGGCATACAACTAATGCTCCCTCAACCTCTGTAAGACCTGTCGGAGATGCTGCTCATGCTCTGTCTCTGAACTGGAGTATACTAAGATATCGTCGATGAAGACAATAATGAACTGGTCCAAAAAGTCCTTGAACACCCTGTTCATCAGATCCATAAAAGCTGCTGGGGCATTGGTCAGACCAAAAGACATGACCAAGAACTCATAATGCCCATAACGCGTCCGGAAAGCCGTCTTTGGTATATCCTCATCTTTGATCCTCAGCTGGTGATAACCAGATCGAAGATCAATCTTTGAGAACACCGTCTTACCTTGCAGCTGAATGAACAAATCATCAATCCTTGGCAGAGGATACTTATTCTTAATAGTCAACTTGTTCAATTCTCTGTAATCGATGCACATCCTCAAGGTCCCGTCCTTCTTCTTAACAAACAACACTAGAGCGCCCCATGAGGAGTAGCTAGGCCTGATGAACCCCAAATCCAGAAGTTCTTGCAGCTATATTGTAACACCCTAAATTGCTAAATAAGGTTTAGGACCTTGATTAGCGTGCCTAGAGGGCAATAAGTGAATTAATATGATAATATGTGAATTTAAATGAATATGTGATTAGAATGCATGTTTAGGTAGTATAAATATGCATGTGGACCCAGTTGCATGATAGGGGTAAATTGGTAATTTTAGCCCGTTGAGGGCATAAATGTGATAATTATGTTATGTGACTTGTACCACGTGGATGTGGTGATATTAATATGATGCACGTGCGGAGACGGTCCTAGGGAGCTAGATAACTCAAAAGTCACAATGGGATTTTATACCCGGCTCGGGAGGAGCCTAGGGGTATTTTGGGGATTTTGTAATTTAGTTATTGTGAGATAATGGTAACTGGTAATTTGGTAACTTGTGTAACTGTTAGTAACTGCTGAGAGTAACAGGTTTTGATGGAGAAATGGTAGAATTGTAATGGATAAGAAAAGACAAGAGAGCCCTTGAGGTTTAGTTAGGAAAGGATATGTAAGGAAGGGTAAAATGGTCAATTGGCTAGGGATAGATAAGCTTGAGTTGAAGGAAAAGGGTGGTTCACGTATAATACTTGGTGATAGTGGTTTATGCTGAATTTTGAGATTATAAGGCTTGACTTGGAGCTGGTAGCAAGGAAGCTAGAGGTTGGACTCTTCATACAAGGTAAGGATTCTGTGTAATTGTAAAGTTCATTTCTGTTATGAATTAGGGAACTTTAAGTGTGGTTTGGGTTTAGGTTTAAGCTTTTAACTTTCTGGTTTGAATTACTAAGGCATGAAACTCAAGAGTGGATTTTTGGGTGTCAATGAGTAATTGAGCTAGGTTATGATGTTTATAGATTTTTGAAGGGTCTATTTGGGGTTTTGAATTGGTTTGGGGGCTTAGGTGTGAGTTTGGGTTGATTTGGGAGTGTTTTGGCTCGGGGAAATGCAAGGGAAAAACCCAGATTTCTGGGTTCGCAAAGGTGCGCCGCGGCTCTGCTCTTGGGCGCCGCGGCGCGAGGCTGTTCTTGGGCAAAGGAGGCTCTCTGACTTGCTGGGCGCCGCGGCCCTCTAGGGCAGCGCCGCGGTGCTAAGTCATTTTCAGAACACAAGATTTTGCAATTTTGAGCCTTTGCTCCGGGGGTTCGGGGGATGTCTTCGATGTATTGTTTTAGGGATTTGGGAGTTCCGAGAGTGTGGGATTGGTCCCGGGAAGTGGTTTTAGATTGGTTAGTGATAAAGGATGTTTCATGTGTGTTGTGACTAGGTCTTTGGAGAGGCTCGGGGTAGAGGACCGTGCTCGCGTCTTTGCGACATCGAAAGCTCGAGATACAGGTAAGAGAACTATAGCACCCGTGTTGCAGGGCTTGGGCCCATTGAATTGTTGCAGGGCGCAGCCCTAGATTATATTTTTGCTAGGCTATAGCTCTAAATGTACCATTATATGTTTGATTGTTGAATGCGAATGCTATATGTAGTTATAGCTGAAAGAACGGTGAAAGGCCGAGAACGGCGAAGGCTGAGAACGGCAGTGGGGCCGAGATTACCACTTAGCACATGGAGTGCTCATGGTTAGGGTGAGACCCAGTGGATACCTGGGATATCCATACGGTGTAGACCGAGATCCCAGGCTTTGATAACGCTTCTGGGACGGCATGGTCGTATATGTGTTAGATTATATGGACTGTCTGACTAGACTTGAGATAACTGCTGTAGTGATTGAATATTATGCATATGTTATGTACTGTTTGAGTTCTCTTGCTGGGCTTCGGCTCACGGGTGCTCTATGTTGCAGGTAGGGGCAAAGAGAAGGTCAACCAGCCATGAGTACGGAGAGCGTAGGGGCAGCGTGTACATGTTCGGCCTGCCCAACTGCTTTGGTTGGGAATATTTTTGAGAAATGGCTGTATAAACCCTAGTTTTAATGGTTAATTACTTGTAAACTTGTTTTGAGTTGTAAATATTTTATAAACTGAACTATGGGATCCCGAATGTTGAACTCTCAAACTTTTAATGGAATAGAGTAACTTTTTAAAGACTACAGCCTAGACTTTCACTTAATCACACTTTTGTTTTAAAAAAAACCTCGTTTAGCGAGTTGGTTGCACGTTTTAACTTCACTTAGTAACGGCTCTAAGGTAGTAGGGCGTTACAACTTGGTATCAGAGCGAGCCAAGGTTTATTGGTTCTGGAGATTGACCGAACATGTACGCACGCTGCCACTAAAAAGCTCGACTCAGGGTTGATTGGATTGGTTGATTATTATGCTTGAATATGTGCTTGGTTAATATGTTTTCCTGGTAGTTTATAAAGAGCATGTAAAGTGAGATGATATATGCATGATGCCAGGGCAAGGCCCGCTGTGTGTTATATGCTATTTGTATTATATTTGGATTGTGGATTTTGGTTGATTGGTGAGAATGGGGGGTGGAATTGGATTTTTTTATCATGCCTGATAAGCGGTGTCACTGATTGCAGGCATATAGTTGTAATGCCTCAGCAATCGTCCAGACTCTGCGGTAATCGGGCCGAGGATGACAATCAGGGTCAGGACCCTCCACCTGCCCCACAGAACTGGCAGCAGATATTGGCCGAAATGGAGGCTAGACTGCATAGAACAGAGGAAGAACTCCGTCAAATGAGGCAACAAGCCCCTCCCCAGGTTGTAGGGTTGCCGATACAACAGAATGTGCCGTCAGTGTCGGTTCAGCCTGTGACTGAGAACAGGTGGGAACCCTTGTACGAAAGGTTCAGGAAGCAACAACCTCCTACCTTTGAGGGTGGGTCGGACCCACTGTGGGCAGAGCAGTGGATGAACATGATTTCTTTGATCTTGGACTTTATGGGGGTTGAAGGAGGTGAAAGGATAGCTTGTGCTAGTTATATGTCCAGGGACGATGCCCGCATCTGGTGGGATGTGGTGAGACAGCGGAGGAATGTTGCAGTCATGACATGGGAAGAATTCAAGAGTGTCTTCAATGAGAAATACTACAGTATAGCAGTCTGAGCTGCAAAGGTTGATGAGTTTATCAACCTCACTCAGAACAGGTTATCAGTTACAGAGTATGCCTTGAGGTTTGACAGACTGGCGAAGTTTGCGCCAGACCTAGTGCCGACAGATGCGGCCAAGAGAGACAGATTTATACGGGGATTGAATGTAATGATCGCCCGTGATGTGAATATTACATTGGTTCTAGAGACTTTTACATATGCACAAGCAGTGGATAAGGCCCTTACTGCTGAGAAGGCTGAGGATCAGATATGGAAGGACAGCGTTGTTAGGCGCAATGCCAGGAGGACGGTGCCTCCTTTTGTTGGGTCTAGCCGGGGTAGTGGCCCCAGTGAACAGAAAAGAAGGGTTCCAGATTCATTCACTCCTCCAAGTTCTGATAGGAGAGTGCGAGGTTCTGTTGGTGGCCGTCAGGGCAGTGGTGACTACTGGAGGAGCTTTCCAGTGTGTCCTTGGTGCAGCCGACGACATCAGGGTGAGTGCCGGATTAGGGCATGTTTTGTTTGTGGGAGTGCCAACCATTTGAAGAAAGACTGCCCACAAGTTAAGAAGGAGGAGCCAAAGCTGGGAGACAGTCTTGCTCCCGCCAGGGTATTTGCTTTGACTTAGACTGAGGCAGAGGCTAGTCCCTCAGTTGTGACAGATCAGATCTCTAGCGTTGGTTCTTTGTATACTGCATTTATTCATTCAGGGGCTACCCACTCATTTGTATCTGCTAGGGTGATAGATCAGCTTTGTAGACCTAGTATTGTGTATGCTAGGAATTTTCAGACTTTGTTGCCAACAGGAGAACTGGTAGTCTCTAGGAGATGGGTTAGAGCATTACCAGTAGAGATAGATGGTAGGGAACTGTTTGTTGATCTGGTTGAATTAGATATGGATGATTTTGATATGATACTAGGAATGGATTGGTTAATGAGATATGGAGCAACGATTGATTGCAAGCGGCATATGGTGACTTTCGAACCGGAAGGTGAGGTGCCTTTCGTGTTTGTGGGGACGGTGAATGGACCGCGAGTGCCTATGATTTTAGCACTGAAGGCTAGAGACCTGATGCAGGAAGGCTGCATAGGATTCCTGGCGAGTGTTGTAGATACTTCTAAGGTGGTGACAGTGGGACCGAGTGAAACCAGATTGGTATGTGAGTTCCCAGACTTATTTCCAACGGACTTGCCAGGGTTGCCGCCACAGCGGGAGATTGAGTTTGTCATAGAGTTGGCACCGGGGGTGGAGCCAGTTTCCAGGACTCCCTATAGAATGGCTCCAGCAGAGTTAAAAGAACTGAAGATTCAGCTATAGGAGTTATTGGATTTGGGGTTCATCAGACCGAGTTTCTCGCCTTGGGGTGCTCCAGTGCTATTTGTTAAGAAGAAAGATGGGTCGCTTAGGATGTGCATTGATTACAGGAAGTTGAATAAGCTGACCATTAAGAACAAGTATCCACTACCTAGGATTAATGATCTGTTTGATCAGCTTCAGGGGAGTACGGTGTTTTCAAAGATCGATCTTTGGTCAGGCTATCATCAGTTGAGAATTAAGGAGGAGGACATACCGAAGACAGCTTTTTGGATAAGGTACGGGCATTATGAATTTCTGGTTATGTCATTTGGATTAACCAATGCCCCAGCAGCTTTCATGGATATGATGAATAGAATTTTCAAAGACTACCTGGATAAGTTTGTGATTGTGTTCATCGATGATATACTGGTGTATTCCCGGTCAGAGACAGAGCATGAGCATCATCTGCGTCTAGTACTGCAACGATTGAGAGAGCATAAGCTATATGCTAAGTTTAGCAAGTGTGAGTTCTGGTTACCGCAAGTTACATTCTTGGGCCATATTGTTAGTAAGGAGGGAATACTGGTTGACCCAAGTAAAATAGAGGCAGTGAGAGATTGGCCGAGACCGAGCAGCGTTCCTGAAGTCAGAAGTTTTCTTGGTTTAGTAGGGTACTACCGACGGTTTGTGGAGGGATTCTCCAGAATTGCTACTCCACTGACAGAGTTGACAAGGAAGAATACTAAGTATGTGTGGACGGATCGATGTGAGAATAGTTTTAAAGAGTTGAAGCGACGATTGATTACTGCACCAGTGTTGAGTCTGCCGACAGAGAATGAGAAATTTGTGGTCTACTGCGACGCTTCTAGACAGGGTTTGGGATGTGTGTTGATGCAAGCTGGGAAAGTAATAGATTATGCATCAAGGCAGTTAAAGGAGTATGAGGCTGCAGTGGTATTCGCGCTTAAGGTGTGGAGGCATTATCTGTATGGTGAAAAGTGCGAGATATACATTGATCACAAGAGTCTAAAGTATTTCTTTACCCAGAAAGATCTGAATATGCGCCAAAGGAGGTGGCTAGAGTTGGTAAAGGATTACGATTGTGACATTTTATATCATCCTGGAAAGGCTAATGTAGTGGCTGATGCATTGAGCCGGAAGGGCCCAGGTCAGTTGTATAGTTCAAGGCAGATATCAGACAGACTAGCTAAGGAGATGGCCAGAGCAGGTATAGAGTTAGTGGTTGGTAATTTAGCCAACATAACTCTCCAGTCCACGCTCCTTGAAAGGATTAAGGAAGCACAGGGAAAGGATCCCCAGTTAGTTGAGCGTAGGGAGAATGTCCTGGCTGGAGCGATTAAGGACTTCTCTATCTCGGAGATGGGCCTACTGAGGTACAAGGGTCGGATTTGTGTTCCGACTGATCCAGTTATTCGACGAGAGATTCTAGATGAGGCTCACACCACTCCCTACTCTTTACACCTGGGTACTACGAAGATGTACCAAGACTTGAAAGTTTTATACTGGTGGTCAGGCATGAAGAGGGACGTGGTGGACTATGTGGCAAGGTGCCTAACTTGTCAGCAGATTAAGGCTAAACATCAGAGGCCAGCAGGGTTGTTGCAGCCTCTAGGGATTCCTGAGTGGAAATGGGAGGATATTGCGATGGACTTTGTGGTTGGATTGCCGAAGACCGTGGGTCAGCATGATTCGGTGTGGGTGATTGTAGACAGGTATACTAAGTCCGCCCACTTTTTATCTGTGAGAACAACTTATACTATGAAGCAGTATGTTGAGCTTTATGTGAAGGAAATTGTTCGATTTCATGGGGCTCCGAGGTCGATATTATCCGACAGAGACCCCACCTTCACCTCCAAGTTTTGGGGGAGCCTGCAGAAGGCAATGGGCGCACAGCTATGATTCAGTACCGCTTACCATCCCCAGATAGATGGGCAGACTGAGAGGACAATCCAGATACTGGAAGACATGCTTCGAGCCTGTGTGTTAGATTTTAGGGGATCTTGGAGTAAGTATCTTCCATTGATTGAGCTCTCGTACAACAATAGTTATCAAGCAACTATCAGAGTGGCTCCGTATGAGATGATGTATGGAAGAAAGTGCAGGTCACCGATACACTAGGATGAGACAGGTGAGAGAAGATATCTAGGTCCTGAGATGGTTAAGAGGACCAATGAGGCAATTGAAAAGATTAGAGCTCGTATGCTCGCCTCCCAAAGTCGTCAGAAGAGTTATTCAGATCTGAAACGCAGGAATGTGGAGTTTCAGGTCGGCGATCATGTATTTCTCAGGGTTTCACCTCTGAGAGGGGTGAAACGATTCGGTGTTCGGGGCAAGCTGAGTCCCAGGTTTGTTGGCCCCTTTGAGGTTCTGGAACGAGTTGGTAAGGTAGCTTACAGGTTAGCGATACCTCCAGCTCTATCAGGGGTTCACGACGTGTTTCATGTGTCAATGCTTCAAAAATATGTATCAGATACTACCCATGTGTTGAGCTATGAGAATTTAGAGTTGGATCAGGATTTGTCATATGAGGAGAAGCCTGTTCGGATCCTTGACAGGAAGGACAAAGTCTTGCGGAGCAAGACCATCGCCTTGGTTAAAGTGTTGTGGAGGAACAGCAAGGTTGAAGAGGCAACGTGGGAGCTTGAGTCCGATATGCGGGAGTGGCATCCCGAGTTGTTCAAGTAATTTCGAGGACGAAATTCTTGTAAGGAGGGGATAATTGTAACACCCTAAATTGCTAAATAAGGTTTAGGACCTTGATTAGCGTTCCTAGAGGGCAATAAGTGAATTAATATGATAATATGTGATTAGAATGCATGTTTAGGTAGTATAAATATGCATGTGGACCCAGTTGCATGATAGGGGTAAATTGGTAATTTTAGCCCGTTGAGGGCATAAATGTGATAATTATGTTATGTGACTTGTACCACGTGGATGTGGTGATATTAATATGATGCACGTGCGGAGACGGTCCTAGGGAGCTAGATAACTCAAAAGTCACAATGGGATTTTATACCCGGCTCGGGAGGAGCCTAGGGGTATTTTGGGGATTTTGTAATTTAGTTATTGTGAGATAATGGTAACTGGTAATTTGGTAACTTGTGTAACTGTTAGTAACTGCTGAGAGTAACAGGTTTTGATGGAGAAATGGTAGAATTGTAATGGATAAGAAAAGACAAGAGAGCCCTTGAGGTTTAGTTAGGAAAGGATATGTAAGGAAGGGTAAAATGGTCAATTGGCTAGGGATAGATAAGCTTGAGCTGAAGGAAAAAGGTGGTTCACGTATAATACTTGGTGATAGTGGTTTATGCTGAATTTTGAGACCTAGAAATAGAGCAAAAGAAAAGTAGAAGAAGGAAGCTGAATTTGAGTCTTGGAAGGAGAATCAAGGGGTTTGAAGTAATCAAGATCAAGCTTAGGCCAAGGTTATTCAAAGGTAAGGATTAGAACTTTGCTTTGTTGAATTTAAGTTTGAATTTTCAGAGATTGAATGTGGAAATTCAAGGATAGTTATGGCTGTTTTGTGGGGGTTCAGCTTGTGGGATTATAAGGCTTGACTTGGAGCTGGTAGCAAGGAAGCTAGAGGTTGGACTCTCCATTCAAGGTAAGGATTCTGTGTAATTGTAAAGTTCATTTCTGTTATGAATTAGGGAACTTTAAGTGTGGTTTGGGTTTAGGTTTAAGCTTTTAACTTTCTGGTTTGAATTACTAAGGCATGAAACCCAAGAGTGGATTTTTGGGTGTGATTGAGTAATTGAGCTAGGTTATGATGTTTATAGATTTTTGAAGGGTCTATTTGGGGTTTTGAATTGGTTTTGGGGCTTAGGTGTGAGTTTGGGTTGATTTGGGAGTGTTTTGGCTCGGGGAAATGCAAGGGAAAAACCCAGACTTCTGGGTTCGCGAAGGTGCGCCGCGGCCCTGCTCTTGGGCGCCGCAGTGCGAGGCTGTTCTTGGGCAAAGGAGGCTCTCTGACTTGCTGGGCGCTGCGGCTCTCTAGGGCAGCGCCGCAGTGCTAGGCCATTTTCAGAACACAAGATTTTGCAATTTTGAGCCTTTGCTCCGGGGGTTCGGGGGATGTCTTCGATGTATTGTTTGAGGGATTTGGGAGTTCCGAGAGTGTGGGATTAGTCCCGGGAAGTGGTTTTAGATTGGTTAGTGATGAAGGATGTTTCATGTGTGTTGTGACCAGGTCTTTGGAGAGGCTCGAGGTAGAGGACCGTGCTCGCGGCTTTGGGACATCGAAAGTTCGGGATACAGATAAGAGAACTGTAGCACCTGTGTTGCAGGGCTTGGGCCCATTGAATTGTTGCATGGCGCAGCCCTAGATTATATTTTTGCTAGGCTATAGCTCTAAATGTATCATTATATGTTTGATTGTTGAATGCGAATGCTATATGTTGTTATAGCTGAAAGAACGGCGAAGGCTGAGAACGGCAATGGGGCCGAGATTACCACTTAGCACATGGAGTGCTCGTGGTTAGGGTGAGACCCAGTGGATACCTGGGATATCCATACGGTGTAGACCGAGATCCCAGGCTTTGATAATGCTTCTGGGACGGCATGGTCGTATATGTGTTAGATTATATGGACTGTCTGACTAGATTTGAGATAACTGCTGTAGTGACTGAATATTATGCATATGTTATGTACTGTTTGAGTTCTCTTGCTGGGCTTCGGCTCACGGGTGCTCTGTGTTACAGGTAGGGCCAAAGAGAAAGTCAACCAGCCATGAGTACGGAGAGCATGGGGGTGGCGCGTACATGTTCGGCCTGCCCAACTACTTTGGTTGGGAATATTTTTGAGAAATGGCTGTATAAACCCTAGTTTTAATGGTTAATTACTTGTAAACTTTTTTTGAGTTGTAAATATTTTATAAACTGAACTATGGGATCCCGAATGTTGAACTCTCGAACTTTTAATGGAATAGAGTAACTTTTTAAAAATTACAACCTAGACTTTCACTTAATCACACTTTTGTTTTAAAAAAAACCTCGTTTAGCGAGTTGGTTGCATGTTTTAACTTCACTTAGTAACGGCTCTAAGGTAGTAGGGTGTTACATGTATCTTCAACTCTTTCAGTTCTGCTGGTGCCATCCTGTATGGTGTCCTGGATACCGGTTTTGTCCTCGGTGCCAACTCAATCTCAAACTGTATCTCCCTACGCGACGGCAACCTTGGCAGATCCTCAGGGAAGACATCCAAAAACTCGCACACCAATCTGGTCTCTCTCGGCCCTGCCGGCATAACTCTGGTGGTATCCACCACACTAGCCAGAAAACCTATGCATCCCCCCTACAACAGGTCCCTGACTCTCAACGCTGAAATCATAGGTATGTGGGGTCCAGACACCTCACCCACAAAGACAAAAGGGTCCTCGCCCTCCGGCTCAAAAGTAACCATCTTCTTCCTACAATCAATCGTAGCCCCATACCTAGCCAGCCAATCCATTCCTAGAATCATATCAAAGTCTCCCAAATCTAATTCAATCAAATCCACCGAAAGTTCCCTACCATCAACCATCACTGGCAGTGCCCTAATCCACCTCCTAGAGACTACCAGCTCCCCTGTAGGCAACAAAGTCCCAAACCCCGCAGTCCGATACTCACTGAGTCTACACAGTCTATCAATCACTCTACTAGAAACAAATGAATGTGTAGCACCAGAATCAATCAATACTGTAAAAGGAAAGCCAGTACTAGAAAGCTGACCTGTCACTACTGAGGGACTAGCCTCAGCCTCCGCCTGAGTCAAGGTGAATACTCGAGCTGGAGTCAAGCTATCCACCCTTCTCGCTTCACCTTTCTTCACTGTTGGGCAGTCTTTCCTCAGATGCCCCACTGCTCCACAAACAAAACATGCCTTGGCCCGGCACTCACCCAGATGGCGTCTTCTACACCTTGGGCACTCTGGATAGGACCGCCATGCCTCACCGCCACCCTGACGGCCACCCCGACCTCTCCTATCAGAACTAGGAGCGGCCGACGTGTCAGGAGTCTTCCTCTTGAAGTCACTGGGGCCTCCGCCCCTACCTATCCCCGAATAAGGAGGCACCGCCCTGCGGCCCTCACGCCTTACCGCGTTCTCCTTCCATATCTTATTCTTCGCTTCCTCTGCGGTAAGAGCCCTCTCTACGGCCTGGGCATAAGTTGTTCCTCCAGGTACCGTGGTAATTCTAACATCTCGGGCTATCATAGCATTAAGCCCTCTGATAAAACGATCTTGCCTAGCAGCATCAGAAGGCACAAGATCTGGTGCAAACTTCGCCAGCCTATCAAATTTCAGGGCATACTCAGTAATAGTCATACTGCCCTGTACCAAACTCACAAACTCATTGACCTTTGCTGCCCTAACAGCAATGTTGTAGTACTTTTGGCCAAACAAATCCTTGAAACCATCCCAAGTCAGTGTGGCAACATCTCTGGTCTGCGATGCCACTTCCCACCAAATACGGGCATCCTCCCTCAACATATAAGTTGCACATGCCACTCTATCCTGTCCCTCGATCCTCATAAAATCCAGGATTACTGTAATCATGGTTAGCCACTGCTCGGCTTTCAACGGATCCGGTCCTCCCTCAAAGACTGGGGGTTACTGCTTCCTGAACCGCTCATATAACGGTTCCCACTTGTTAACAACCTCCCCAGGCTGCACAGCTGGTATCACTACAGGTGGTAAAGAAGAGGCAGCACTCCCTGATGGAGCCTGTTGTTGCAGAATGCGAATCAGCTCGTCTTGGCTCTGTAATTAAGCCTACATTTCAGCCATTAACTGCTGCCAGTTCTCAGGGACTGGTGGAGGTGTCTGGCCCTGGTCATTGCCCCTGGTCTCGGACCCAGTATCGGCTAGTCGTGAAGATTTCCTTGGACGCATAGCTATCCAAGTCAATCTGCAAATATCGACTCGACAGTCAGACCACAATGGCAGGGTAAAAACTTCTCCAAAACTCAACAATAGAACATAATCAATCACATGTAACCAACACATATAAGCATCCATGCACCATGAACAGTCAATCATCCATATACTCATTTACATGCACGGCAATGTTGATAAACATGCCTCAATATCTTCACACAGTAATCAAGGGCCAGGCCCTATCAGTATCTCATGCTTCCTAGCAACTCAATGAATATTAACATGCATAGCTCTTCTCAGGCACATAAGCACACACATACACATTACCAAACCCTGACTTGAGCTTCTCTCCAGCAGCGAATGTACATATCCAGGCTGTCTTCAGGAACCCTTAAACCTAGGATGCTCTGATACCAAGTTGTAACGCCCTGGATAGCCAAGACCGCTACACTGTGTACTTATAAAGGTGCAGGACTTACTAATAAGTCATTAGTTTGAAAACGTGTCACTAAACATGTAAGATCTAAGGATAAAAGATTTTAGTCTCAAAAGACTCATTTCATATATTCAAACTGTAGTAAACATGGGATCCCTTACAAAAAACAAAGTTAAAGAAAGTTTACAGACTCCCAAAAGTACATGAGTAACCACTAGCCATACTAAGGCAAAACAGACAATCTCCAAGTTCCAAGTCCTTGCCTAGACCTCAACCGTGGCGGCCGAGCACCTGGCTATGTACATTCCGCTCGCTGAGCTCTCCAGTCAGGGCTGATCTAACTTGCCCTTGCCTTTACCTGCATCACGTAGCACCCGTGAGCCAAGGCCCAGCAAGAAAACATCATAGATAATTCAAATAATAACAACAGACAAATAACTCAATAAGCATGCATACACATCAGATATTTAGCATATACAATCCAATACAAGTTACATTCGATCACATATAATATTCATATCACATAATATTCAGGGCCGACGACTTAGGTCGCACCCTCTGTTTAACCCACTGACTCTGGCCCACTTAAACCAAGCTCAGTGCATAATAAGCTGTCCTCGGCTACCAGTGGCCGAGCCGCGCCCTGTGCGCTAGTGAGACCCTTGGAACCCTTAGGTCGTTGGTTCACTAAATGTCTTGCATGGCATAATACCATCTTTTCAAGCTTCTACAATAGGGAGCCCTTAGTCCCGTCACATATATTCAACCAGGTGCAGTTTTCTTACCTTTAGTCTGTACAGTTATCGGATTACGAGCAACGCCCCTCAAGCACGATCCGTCCCTGAGCCTAAGCTTTTATCACCTAGCCACAACCAAAGTATAGGGTTTCATAAATACTCAAATATAGGTTTCCAGTTACAAAACTAACTCCCGGAACTCCTAATTCCACCAAGCACGGTGGTGAAACCAAACCCGAGCACACTAGACCACTTTCCCATGCTTAAAACCCTCAAGAATTCATGTGTGCAACCAAGGGCTGCGGCCCCCATAGCCTAGCCGCGGCCCTTCCCCAAAATAGAACCTATTCCCTCACTGAACCACACACGCGCCGCAGCCCTTGCCTTGGGCGCCGCGGCGCGCCCCCTTGGCCGAGCCCCCTTGGCTTCTTTGCATGATAGGGCCGCAGCGCTCTAGAACAGAACCGCGGCCCTCCTCTTCGAACCCATATTTTTTACCATTTCAAAGCTCAAAACCTTACCTTAAACCATCCCAAAACTTCCCAACTCTCAACCAATTAATTCCCAACTTCTTTAGCATGATCTAAACAACATAATTCCCAAGAAAACACAACCTAGCACACTCTAACCACCTCCTTTCAACTTCTAAAACCCAAGTGCTATAAACACTCAAACCAGCCACCTAAACTCAATTTAAACCAGAAGTTAAAACTCACCTTTGCTGTAGAATCACTTCACCAAGCTGTGGCCAAGCTAAGCTCCCCAAGTTCCCTTCTTTAATTCTACCTTAAAACACCAAAACTATACTTGTTTCAACACTTAATCAAAGTCTAGAATTCTAACCACAGAGAGGAAAATTAAGAGCTTACCTTAACCCTGTTTTGATGCTTGATAAATCCCTGAGCTAGACCCCCAAATCCACATCTCAAATCTCATAATTCCAGCTTGTTTCCCCCTTAAGTTCTCTGTGTTTTCTTTCCCCTTTGTTTCTCTTGAGCGTGAGAGAGAGCTGAAGCTAAATTAAAGTTGGTTTATGTTTTCTTCTAAGAGCTTCCTAAGGTCTATCTCACATATTAAATCAATCCCGAGGCTCGGGGTGCCAGAACCGTCCCCGAGGCCAAAATGGTAAAATCCCCCAATATTCCCGCCTAGACATTCTAACCACAAATATATCTCCATATATTTATTTTCATGTCCCGATAACCCAAATCACTACCCGCTATCTAAAAGTACCCCTGACTTGTCCAAAATCATATCTTAAGCCCCGTTGTGACTTTTTCCGCTATCTGGCCCTAGAATCGTCTTGAGTCGTGCTCAGCGAACCTGTCCACATAATAATGTGGTTCTCACATATATCACATATCATATTACCACATATTATAATCAATTATCATATAAACATTATTAGACATATAATTACTCATTAAATCACAATTATTCCATTAATGCCCTCATGGCACACTAATCAAGGCCCTTAAGCCTTATTACCGAATTTGGGTCGTTATAATAATGGTGTGTTTACTTATCCTATCAACTATCAATATTAGTCCAGTTCGATGTAACAAATACATCTGACTTATCTACTTTGCTAATGTTCTGGAAAGAACATATTATAGATTGACAAGTCAGTGTAAATCATGTGCACTAACTAATCTTAATACTAACTTATTTTGAACATATAATCATATTTATATTCCTCTATGATTGCGTCACTATAAATATGATTAGCTATATGCTTGGGATTTAATAGAAGTTTATATTAAACAAATAATCATGAAAATAAAACATGTGAGCAAAGTGATTGACCATGTCAAAAAATGATTTCTATTTTTTTATTGATAATAAAATGAGATTACAAAGAAATTGGGTTTTAATTAGGGCATAAAACCCTAAAAATTTTGGGCCTACGTCTCAAGTCAGGGGCATTTACTATGCTTATGTTATTTGCTAGTTATTGGGCTTAGCATGGTTCGAGCCTATAGGGTTTGGTTGCTCATTGTTCACCAGGCCCTGGTTGGGCCTGGGCCTCTCCTGAGAGCCCATGAAGCCCGTTTGACCATGCCACGTGTTCAAGGTGGAAAATATGGGAAACATTTACATTCCAAGTTCTCATCCATGTTTGCACAATGGAGACTTGCATCTTTTTCCTGGTTCAATCATCTGACTCTAGGATAATTTACCTATTTTTCAGTTCATTTACCACGGCCCCACTTCATTTACCTAAGTCCAAGTTCGATGGGTTGGGGGCTAACTGACTATCCACAGTCCTTTTGTTTATCCCCAAAATTTCATTTTAATGATGTGGCAATCAGAGGTGACAGGTGGCAACTCATGTCTACCAAGTGGAGCATTAATGGTTAATGAATGTTTCAACCAAGGGAAGTGTTTTACCCGACCAAATAAGAATTTACCTACCAGGAAGTTATTTACTCGACCAGATATGAATTTTCCTGGTTAGGGAGTGTTTTACCCGACCAACAACATCAAAAAGGAGATTTACCCAACCAGCTATATCAGAAGGAAGATTTAGCCAACCGGGTATGTCAGAGTCTCAAGAGTTAGCTGTCTAGTGACTTCTTTACATAATCTCAGTAACAACTACAACCAGAATTGCTCGTAACTACTGCGTGAATCACTCATATATCCCGAAGTAATAACTATATTGTCGTAATTTGAATTTATTTATTACTTTATTAATTAAAATTGATTCAAACAACTAAGGACTCTATCAAAATGAGAGATTTTTCATGTACGATCCATGAGCCTATAAATAAAGAGCTCATGGCATCATTTTAGGGGATCTGGTCTCTTTGAGACTTTTAGACTCTCTAATTTTGAGACTTTGGGACTGTGACTTGGGGCATTCTTGGGCATTTTCTGAGAGAATTTAGAGAGAGAAACTTTGTATTTTTCAACTTATACTTAAGAAACTCAGTTGATTCAGGTTCACCTGATCTTAAGTGTAGGTGCATATTTAACAAATCCAAGTGGATTAGGCTATTACCAACAAATTGGGCCTGAACCACTATAAAGTTGGTCGTGTCATTTTTTTTCTTTTCAAGGCTATAGTCTTCATTGTCGTTTTTGCGTCTACTCGCCATTGGCCAAAATCATGGTCAACACTTTTGAATTCCCAAATACCTAGACACGTGTCTCCAGGTGAATGGTACATGGAGGCTGCTCGCGCCCAAGGGACGTGTGGAAACCCCTTTGTGGTGCTTGCTTTTCTTGTTGCTTCTAGGTCTTTGATCATGGCTTGCGGCATCACACACTATTCGGAAGATGCAGTAAATGCAAGCCCCATCGTTCTGGAGGGGCATAAGCATCCCGTTGGCAACACATGGGAAATGGACGCGGAGACAAACAAGTTCCGAAACTACCGGGAACTGAGCGAGTTGGAGAAATCCTTCGAGATAAAGTCGACTCCGGGGCTTTTCTTCAACAGGATGGAACGGAAAGAGGAGAAGGCCCATACTGGAGTGGGTGTATTCAGGGCCTGGAGCGCATGCCACATTAACGTAGGAGCCAGTCTCCCGCTCCACCACTCTTTTGCGCAATTTCTCAAGTTCATGGGGATCGCATCGTTCCAACTCCTGCCCTAGGCGTACAAGTTGCTTGTGGGGTGGCATGTATTTTTGCACCTAGGAGATGTCGGAGCCCACCCCCGCGAAGGTGTTGTACTACTATCGGTTGGAGCCGCAGCTGAACTCCAAGGATAAGACGCAAGATGGGTTTTACCGATTGAAGAGTCGTAATGTTAGTCCAACTCCATTCAGCTCTTGGAAACACCTCTTGGATGTCAGACACTACTGGTTTATGACATCCAGGTTTCTTCTGGAGAAGAATCTCACTTTAGCGCTAAACTTTTAGTGCGTGGGTAAGTTATCCTTTCCCATTCTATGTCTCATCCCTTTTTTTAATATCAGATATTCACGTTCCTTTGAACAAGTTTGTATGCTCAAACCCAGCTAACCAAGTTCATCTTAGATTGGAAGAAAATATATGCCACCACCAGTGTCGAAGATCTAGACGTTGGGGGGGGGGGGGGGGTTACTGAGCATGGAGAATCTTTGGCTGTCCGAATTGCTTGTCGGCCATCAGTCGATAGACGCCCCCAACCTCCAGGGACTACAATGCAAGAAGGGCCCTACTCTAAGGGAAGATTTGGCCCTCATTCACATTGAGGCAGTGGAGGCTGTAGTCAAGGCAGATGTGGAGAGGTTGAAGGCGGAGTGTGCACGTCTTGCTGAGCGAGCCAAGTCTGAGGAGCCTGATGCCTTCCTTGAGGGGAGGCAACCCAACATTGGAGCTCACGGGGCTAGCATCTTGGGGCAAGGTAAAACACCTCCATTTGTGACTTATGCCCCTCATACTGAGGGTTTTGTTAAGAATAGGCAACGACACCAGGACTGTTAGCAACGTGGGGCTTCCTTGCCCCATTGCTGTGGACACGCTGACCCTCAGGCATTCATCCTGGTTCCTTCAATATGGTAGTTTTTTGGGCCTGGATGACATGGCAGATCAAATTCATGTTTTTTCCTAGGATTATTAAGTCAGGTCCATTCCATAGATAAGGGTCCGTCCCAGAGGACTTAGACTTACATGTTTCTTTTATGTATGTCCTTCCTGCTTCATTACTAATTCGTATTTTGTTCTTATTTCAGGTGAATCGGACATGGCTAATCCCATGGTCAAGATGAAAGAAATGATTGAGGCCAGGGCTGCCAAGGCCAAGGCATCAGCGAAGAAGGTTGCCAAGGGCCCGACCAGGACGAAGATCGTTGATTTGATAGTCGGGGAAACAGAACCGGTCGCAGGGGCCCCAGAGGGAGTTCAAGCTGCTGCCTAGCCCTTATGGATCCTGCTGAGCAGTATCTATCCCATCCTGCTCCTCTCCAAATCATAAATTTTGAGCAGGAGCCTTCGGTAGAAGGCAGTGCAAATAAAAGGAAGACATATTCTACTGCCACGATGTCTGCAGAACAGGCCAAGAAGGCAAAAACAATGGGGGACTCCACTGTGATCGAGGAACATTCCTCCGGAGAAAGTGTCATTATTATGCCAGAGCTACCGGATGTTCTCGTGCTTCCTATCAATCTGACCCTTCCTGGGGAAGGGGAGTCAGTCGTCCTGGAGGAGAGAATGAGGATGGTAACCCGGGCCTGGGACGAGGGGCGCAACAAACGGGACAAGGTGGCCCGGGCTCTGATTACTCGTTGGAAAGTGGAGTTCTTTAAGCATCACGAGGCTTTCAACGCTCCCTAGCAGATCATGGATCGGTTGGGAGTCAAGATTGGATTTCGGCCTAAGTTGGGGCAAGACGTGGCCCCGTTCATTGCGGACTTATTGTCCCAAGTGGGGATGTCCATGTCCTCCCTCTGGCTCAAACGCTACGCCACCCTGGCTAGCAATGATACCCTCTTCATCTCCTAGGCCAACCATCATTAGGCCAACCATCATCAGGCCACAGCAGTAAGCCACTTGTTCATCTCGTTTCTTTATTACCATTATCTTTTTGTGTTGTTTCTAACTTTGCTTTGTTCCAGGCCGCAATGCTGGCTCATAGGAATGCGGATTGAGACGAAGCTCTAAGCCTTGCATCCCTTTTATTTATCTTGGATTGTATAGATGGTCCTACCCCCCAAGTGACTAAGGAGTGTAGTCTTAGGTGACTTGTTTGTGTAAAAATTAAAGACAAACATGAGCTTCTTCTTTTCTTAAAAAATTCTTTATGGTGTTTTGCTTACACCATTTACATTAAATAAGAAATGCCCCTACTGCGTACATTTCTTGAGAATATCATGTTAAAGAGAGAAGATATGGCTAAATCCTCCCGACTACTGATAGTACCGGCGGAGGTGTTCAACGTTACAGGCCCTTGGGACCTATGTTCCGTCTATCCGTTTTAGGCGATATATTCCTGGGCATACTTCATTTTGTATCTCATATGGTCTTTCCCAGTTAGGTCCCAGAACCCCCACTCCCGGATCTTGAGAAGTAGGGAAGACTCTTCTCAGGACCAGATCACTGGTCCCCAACCTTTGGCTCTTAACTCTAGAGTAAAAGTGCCTTGCGATCTTCCCCTGATACATCTTCAGATACACTTGCTATTCTTCCCGGATCTCTTCAATGAGATCCAGGGATTCCTGAAGCATGGCGTGATTCTGGACGGCATCGTACGTATCTCGTTTGTGGGATGGGAATGTAGTTTCTACTGGGATGACTGCTTTGTATTCGTACACCATTCAGTAGGGAGTATGTTCGGTTAAAGTTCTCTCCGTGGTCCGGTATTCCCATAGGACACGGGGCAACTCTTCTGGCCACTTGCTCTTTGATAAGTGTACAAAATATACGCGTATTCATAACTTTTTCAGTTTGATTTGGTTGTTTTTCTCAAGTGAAAGTTTGTATTTGATCTATTTGGTGAACTTGTGCAGTGTGTCACTATAATTCTACTCAGTACGAGAATTTGGATAAATATCTGTTTAATTAGTCGAAATTGGTTAATATTCGGAAATCTGGCACAAGCGATATATCGCCTGTCTTGGGCGATATATCACCAATTGAGGAATATGGATTTTGGCTGAAGTAGAAACGACAACAGATATTATGCGTTTTCATCGAATATATTCGTCAGGCGATATATCGCAATATTGTAGGAGATATATCGACATAAGGACATTTTTAGAATTTGATGGAATTTCGTAGGTTTGTTTTTGGGGGAAATAAAGGAAGATTGAAAAGAGAGGAGAAGAGGAGAGTTCTGGAAGGCAGAGGAGAGAAACAAAGAAGAAAATATACACTTATTCACTCTTGCAAGCTTGTAGCTTTTTCTTCAGTGTCCCTTTTAAAATTTTATTCACAGCCTCTATTTGCTCGTTTACTTGATGCCCTGCAAATGCAAAGAAGCTTTTGACAATTCCATGTCTTTCATAGAAGTCAGTGAAGTGGACATTATCAAATTGATTCCCGTTGTCGAACACGATTTTATAAGGGAGGTCATATCGGCACACAATATTGTTGATGACGAAGTCCAGGGCCTTTTTGGAGGTAATGGTGTTCATTGGTTCTGCCTCGACCCATTTGGTGTAATAGTCAATGACTACAATGACATATTTCATTCACCCTTCCATGTCGGGAGGGATCCTACCAAATCAATTCCCCTAACTACTAAAGGCCAGGGACTGGTCATCAAGGTTATCTTCGTGGGAGGAGCTTGTAGGATCTTCGCATTTCTCTGGCATTTCTCACACTTGGGTCGTAATCTATACAGTCTTTCTTAATTGTTGGCTAGAAATATCCTTGCCTTAGGATTCTTTTGGACAAGCTGAGTCCGGCTGAGTGATCTCTGCAAAAGCCTTTGTGCACTTCATGCATGATCATGCTCATCCCGATTCCAGATACGCATTGAAGATATGGCATGGACAACCCCCTGGGATAGAGCTTGCCATCCATCATGACGTAACTGGGGGTCTGGTATTGAAGCTTCCTGGTGGCAGCCCTGTCCGTGGGCAACTCTCTGGTGGTTAGATATTGGATGAGAGGCCCCATCCAGGATGTTGTGTAATCGATGTCATTTACGATTGCGGGGGCTTGAATGCTGGGCGTAGGTAGATGGTCGATGTAACACTCTGGTTAGCCAAGACCATCACAATGTGTACTTTAAATAGTGCTTAACTCGCTAAACGGGTCATTAGGTCATAAATGTGCGTCTAAGTGTTATTAATGGACCAGGGTTAAAATCTTGGTTAAAAGGAATGGATATATTTTATTTAAAACGTTAAACTATACATGGGATCCCATAAAAGTGTTTACAAAGTTGTTTACAATCTAAAATAGTTATTACAATCCAAAAGTTACAATCCCGTCCACCTAAGCGGCAAAAATAGGGTTAAACCCTAGTTCCCCTGAGAAATACCTTGGTCGTCGTGGCCAAGCGAACGCATATGTACACGTCGCCACCTAAGCTCTCCACTCAAGGCTGGGTAAGCTTTTCTTTCCCTTTACCTGCACCACATAGCACCCATGAGCCAAGGCTCAGCAAGAAAACTTATTACTGCATGTATACAAGTATTAATAAATGATTGTGAAACCATTATGGGGCCCGCAGCCCTAATCAGATGACCAAGGGGTCACTCTGGGGTCCTGTGCTCTGAATAGATGACTGTTAAGTCATCCTGGGGTCTTGCACCAAGAGTAGATGACTATTAAGTCATCCTGAGGACCTATGCCCTCAGCCATGTGACCATCAAGTCACCTCGGCCTTTTAGCCCTGACTTTGAGTAACTAGCCAAGCGCTTTAGTTTTCTTCGACCATTGGGTCAGACGAGCATATAATGCTCTATTGATTAGATCTAATCATATCGACTAGCGTTCAATGTGCTATTGCCGCTCTTAACTCATAAGTAAATTTCATACAACCAACGTTCAGTACTATTGTCGATCCTGACTGATAAGCCAGAGCTTCACGACCAGCATTTAACACCATTGTCATTTCTGACTAATAAGTCAGTGAGTTGCTCAGATAAATAATGCAATCAAGCATTCATAATTCAACAGATATCCCAATAAAGAGCACTCAACATGCTTCATCAATAATCACGTATGTCACATAATGGGTGAAGTTTTCTTACCTCAGGCTTGAGCATAAAATAAGTTAAGAACGATCCTTGAGAACGATCCTGACCTTAGGCCCTTAGCGGTCACCTAATCATAACCAAATATGAAATCCCATCAATAAAATGAGTAATAAAAGATCCCAGACCAAGTCCTAGCCCCCGGGACCTCGAATTCTACCAAAACGGTTAGTAGATTTGATCCCGAGCCTTAAGGTCTGAATACACGCGCTTAAAACCAAATAAAACTAAGCCTGGCAACCAAGAGACAGGCGGGTCGTGACCTGCCCCCAAAGGGTCACGGCGCACCTCCCAGACAGACGACCCCTGTTTGGGTGCTAGGGGCGGGCCACGACTTTCCCTTGAGGATCGCGACACGCTTGCCAGACAGAGCCCAATGAAGGCTCTAGGTTTGTTCAAGTCGCAACATCCAAGAACACGGTCGCGGCTTGACCCCGCGAACCCAACTCCCCTGCATTTCCTTCAATCCAAACTAAACCAAAACTTCATCTAAACAGACCCAATATCAAAACCAAACCTCAACACAACATAACCACCAGTCTAGCAATAAAACCCAAGATTCATAACACCTAAAACACCTCCAAACACCCACTTCCAAGATCAAACTTTCAAGCTTATAAATAACCTTAAAAAAAGAGGAAAACCTTTCACAAACAGAATTAAAATCTCACCTCAACTATAAACTGAATCCCTTCACTTGCTGAAACTCAATTCTAGACTCCAAGTCTTAATCCTCAAGCTTGAATTCTTTAACTTTGCCTAAAAAAATCCAACCGAGTGAGAGATAGGAAATGATCGAGATAGTTGAGAGAGAAAGCCTTGTTTTCCTTGGTTCATTTTACAACCAACCTTCCCTTGGTCAAGCCTATCTAATGCATAAAATGACTAAAATTCCCTTATGGCCATTCTACTACCTCAAAGCCACCCAAGGGCAAAGTTGTCATTACCACTTACCCCGTTAATCATAATTAACGTCCTCCAATTCCCGTCATTCCCAATATCCACAATTAATTATCAAACCATTTCTCATTACTCGCTCAATCTTGGTAATGTACTAAGCACCAAATTACCCCTAGGCTTACCCCGAGTTCGGTAATTAACCCCGTTATGAAAAAACTGCTAACTTGCTTCCTAGGATCGTCTCATGCTGAATAGCTCAAATATATTCACATAATAATGTGGTCTCACTCATATATCACATACATGCACATAAATATACATATACGCCCTTAACGGACCAAGATTATGAAAATGCCCTTCTTATAAGAAATGGCCCACAAATATGCAAATCCAATCATATGATAATACAATACACATAATCATGCATATAAATCACATATTAATGCATTAAATAAGTTATTGCCCTCCTTGCCTCCTAATCCATGCATTAAGCCATATTAAGGAATTTGGGATGTTGTAGTCGATTGGGACTACTCCGGAGAGTTCTTCTTCAACATCCTTGGCCAACTTTGTCAATGTGTTCATAAACACATTCTGTTCCCTGGGGATCTGGCAGATGACATATCTTTTGAACAATTGGAGTAACTCCTGGGTTCGCTCCACGTAGGCGGCCGTCTTCTCCCCCTTCGTTTGATATTCTTTCGATATCTGTCTTACCACCAACTGGAAATCGATATGGACTTCAATGCTTTCTACCCCCACTTCCCGAGCCAAGCATAATCCAGCCAGCATGGCCTTGTGCTCAACCTTATTGTTTGGCGCTTCAAACTAGAAGCGTAGGGTGCTTTACAATTGGTGACCTTGGGGGGATATTAGGATAATCCTAGCCTCGACACCGTTCTTGTTGGAGGCTCCGTCAACAAAGATTTTCCAAAAGGGCAATACAGGGTTTATTGGTTCTTCGTCCTCGACAATCCTGGTACATTCTACGATGAAATCGGCCAGGGCCTGTCCTTTAATGGAGATTCTGGGCATGTAGGCGATATCGAACTAGCTCAACTCCATGGCCTACTTCAAAAGTCTTCCTGTTGATTCTGGTTTTTGTAATATTTGTCGTAGGGGATGGTTCGTTAGTATCTTGATGGCATGAGCCTGAAAGTAAGATCTTAACTTCCTAGAGGCGGTCAGAAGCAAAATGTCAGTTTCTCAATCAAAGGGTATCTGGAATCCGCACCCAGCAACCTTTTTCTTACCTAATATACCAAGAGTTTGACCTTTTCTTCTCGCACTAAGGCGGTGCTTATAGCATGTTCTAACACAGCCAAATATAGGTACAGTGGCTCCCCATCCACCAGCTTCGACAAGATTGGTGCTTGTGCCAAATGCTCCTTCAATTTTTGGAAATCCTCTTCACACTCGGTTGTCTGTTCGAACCTCTGGTTTCCACGAAGTATCTTGAAAAATGGGACGCACTTGTCCATGGAATTTGACACAAAGCTACTCAAAGCCGTTATTCTTCCCTTCAGGCTCTGAACATCTTTGTGTCTCCATGGTGATGGCATGTCGATCAAAGCTCTGATCTTATCCGGGTTAGCTTCTATCCCTCTCAAGCTTACTATGAAGCCTAGAAACTTCCCTGAATGCCACACTGAAAGTGCACTTATTGGCATTTAGCTTCATCCCGTACTTCCGGATAATGGCGAATGCTTTCGCCAAGTTGTCTGCATGTTGGGCCGATGTCTTGGACTTGACCAACATGTTGTCTATGTAGACTTCCATGTTCTTTCCAAGTAGGTCCCGGAACGTTCTGTTGACAAGCCTTTGATACGTTGCTTCGACATTCTTTAGTCTGAAAGGCATGACAATGTAGCAGTATACACCCTTGTTTGTCTGGAAGCTGGTGTGTTCCTGGTCTGCTACGTGCATAGAAATTTGGTTGTATCCGGAGTAGGCATCCATGAAGCTTAGCAACTTATACCCAGACGTGGCATCCACCATCTAGTCTATCTGGGGCAATGGAAAACAATCTTTCAGGCATGACTTATTGAGGTCTGTGAAATCTATGCAAGTTCTCCATGTCTTGTTTGGTTTTGGTACCAACACTAGATTTGCAAGCCAAACAGGGTACAAAGCTTACCGAATGAAGTTAATCAAGGATAACTTCTCGATTTCTAGTTTGAGGGAATCTTCCCGTTTCATGCCCTGCGGCCTTCGCTTCTGCTGGACTGGAGTTGTGTTTTCGTCAATGTTCAAGGCATGACATATGATGTTGCAGTCAATCCCGGTCATATCCAAGTGGAACCAGGCCAGGACATCCTGGTTCTCTTTTACTCGGGCAACTATGGTAGCCTTGACCTCTAGATTCAAATTTCTTCCTACTCGGATTACTCTGGTCAAATCAGTGTCACTGATGCACACCTCTTCTATCTTATCCATTGTATCTAATGCCATGTCCGCCTCTATCCAGGGGTCCAATTCGTCGTCTTCCCGGACCACCCTGCGTGTCGGCAGTGGCTGTGGGACAGGAGCGACATTCTCCTCTTCGAGGGGCTCTTTGCGGACCATGAAGATTGGTCTGGTGGAGATGTGATAACACTTCTGGGCCCTTTTTTTATCTCCCCGTACTATCCCCCACTCCGTTGTTATCACACGGGAAATTCAAGCATAAGTGGCGAGTGGAGGTAACGACACAAAAATCGACTAGGGCAGGGTGCCCAAAAATCACATTATACGTAGTGGGATAATCCGCCACCACGAATGTGCAATACTTGAATGTGTTTTGAACATCATTCCTCAATGTAACAGGGAGTTGTATCTTGCCCATCAGGAGCAATGAATCCCCATTGAAGCTCTAGATCTGCGTTGGACACGATGCTAGGTCTGCCTTTGTTAGGTCGATCGCTATGAAGGCTGATTTGAACAAGACATTGACAAAACTCCCATTTTCCACCAACACTCGGGATACTCTTTCATTGACGATTTAGACATCAATGACCAAGGGATCATGATGCGAGAAGTGGACATTTCGGGCATCTTCCTCCATGAACGTTATTGCACTACTACAAAAAAATGTTTTTTAGGACTTGCGGGGTGCAAGTCCTCTATTTGAGAGCCTTAAAAACTGAGGTTTTTTAGGACTCGCAAGATTGTTTTCAATTTTAAAAAAATTAATTGACAGCCAAAGCTCTCGCCGGAGCTCCAACGTTAACGGCGGCGCCACCACCCACGGTGGTGGGGTGGGAAAATGATCAATCCTTTAGTGGGTTTTGATGCCCAAAGCACAAGGAATGCACAGGTGGTGTTCGTTTGGGTCGGGGTGGCTCGAGGCGGTCAAAAAAAATTCGGGAGAGTTTGGGAAAAATAGCACCACCGCGACTTCAAACCACTCTAGGCAGAGGAAGGCGGCACGTGAGGGGCTGGGCTCGTGGGGGTCGAAGGTCGCCAACCTTCTGTGTCCATTGCGTCGGCATGTGTAGGCAGTGGGTGGCCAGAGAGTCGTCGTAAGTGGCTGGGCAGTGGGGTTTCGTGAGAGAAACCCACAAAAGTTTCCGAACTTGGAGGATCCGTCGACTAGGCTTGGGGACGCGTGAGGCCATGGGCTCGCGAGGCTGGGGATTTCGGGGGCCGGGGAACGCCGTGGGCCAGCGCATGTAGGCGGGGGGTGGCTAAAGCACCGCCGTCCGTGGCTGGGTTGTGGAGTTCATGAGAAAGAGAGAGAGAGAGAGAGAGAGAGAGAGAGAGAGAAATGGGGGAAGAGAGCAAGGAGAGAGAAAGAGAATGGGTTGTTATGTTATTTTTCTTTGTGATTTAATATAATAAAATTTTAGTTAAAAAGAATTGGAGGGAATTTGTAATTTTTTTAAATTCAAACTTTTAGGACACACATAAGTTTTCAGGACTTGCAATGGGTGTTCTAAAAAGATTATTTAAGGACTCACAATGAGTGTCCTAAAAAGTCTAGGAGGTGTTTGTTAAAAAAAACTCAAACTTTTAGGACACACATAGTTTTTAAGACTCGCTCTGCGAGCCCTAAAAGAAATTCTTTAAGGACTCGCAACGCGAGTCCTAAAAAGTCCAGGAGTTGTTTTTAGGACTCACGTCTAGGTGAGTGTCCTAAAAAAGTGTCCTAAAAGGGTGTTTTTGTAGTAGTGTTGGTAGATTCATCAACTTTGGGTGCTGGACCAATGCATACATATCATGGTCGTGGTCGAGTTCATTGAAATACCTCTTCTGGTCATTCCAGGATGGTTCTCTCAGGTGCGGGCCTCCATAGATGGTGGCAATGTGGTCATATAGTTAAGGGGGCACAGTTCTGGATGGATACAACGTCTCGCGTCCAGGAGCCATAGGGCCTCCAGGAGGTCGAACTATTGAGGCCCCCTAGGGGGCCTGTGCTCCCAGTTCTATAGTGTACCCTCCCTGAGGAGTTCTGAACTGTTCTTGTGCTCCCTGGGCAAAAGGCTGTTCGGGAGTTGCGGGTTGTCTCGGGACTCCAGTCGACATCCCGAACCATTGATGGAGGTGCCCCAGCTTGATTAAATTCTCGATCTCGTCCTTCAGCTAACGACATTCCTCAGTTGTATGGCCTATGTCCTTGTGATATGCACATCTCTTGTTCGCATCTCTTGGGTTCTTTCCCCCTTTAAACATGGGGCTTGGTTTTCGGTAGTGGACTACATTACTCGTTGCAAGGTAGATATTCTCCCGGGTATCCACCAAGTTCATATATTCTGTGTATTGGGGCTCGTACCCCCTATTTACCTTCTTTGCGGGATTGGTTCAACTTTGATTCTTGCTTGGTCGTTTTCCCCGGGAAGGTTTTATGCTCGCCTCTACCGCTTCAGTTTGGGATGGTTGAACCACTCCGGGAGCGACACTATATCCGGTCAGTGCCACTCCATATTCAGAAAAAAGGGCTAAAGAAGCTAGAGCATATCCTGATGAAGCAAACACATAGATAGTCTGTGTAATGCCCTGGTTACTCCAAGATCGTTACTGTGGACTTTAAATAGTGCTTAACTCGCTAAACGAGTCATTTGGTTATAAACGTGTATTTAGGTGTTATTAATAGGCTAAGGTGAAAATCTTGATTAAAAGGAATGGATATATTTTATTTTAAACATAAAATTGTACATGGGCCCATAAAAGTGTTTACAAAGTTATTTACAATCCAAAATGGTCATTACAGTGAAAAAATTACAACCCACTGACCTAAGCTGCAAAAATAGGGTTAACCCCTAGTTCCTCTGAGAAACACATTGGCCTTGGTAGTCAAGCGACCTCGTATGTACACATCGCCACCTAAGCTCTCCACTCAAGGCTGGGTGAGCTTTTCTTTCCCTTTACTTGCACCACATATCACCCGTGAGCCAAGGCTCAGCAAGAAAACTTATTACTGCATGTATGTAATATCAATAAATGATTCTGGTAATCATTATGGGGCTTGCAGCCCTAATCAGATAGTGAGTCACACTTTGGGCTCCGCACCCTAATCAGATAAGTGACTATTAAGTCATACTCTAAATAGATATCTAATAAGTCTATCTCTATATAGATGACTGATAAGTCTATCTTTGGATAGATGACTAATAATTCTATCTCTAGGGCTCTGCACCCTAAGCCATGTGATGTTCATTCACCTGAGCCTTTTGGCCCTGACTCTATGTAACTAGCCTTTAGACTATACAAGTGCTTTTAGTTTTCATCGAACTTGGGGTCGGTCAAGCATTTCATGATTAGATCTAATCATTTCGGCCTATGTTAAACACATTAATGTCGTTCTTGACTCTTAAGACAATACCATACGACCAATGCTCATATCACCGCTGAACTTGACTGATAAGTCACAGCTTCACGATCAATACTGAACACCATTTTCATTCTCTGACTAATAAGTCAGTATTATACACAGATAAGCAAAGCTGCTATGCATTTACAATGCAATCAATGTCCATATATAGAGCACTCAACATGCTTCATTAATAACCATGCATGTCACATACTAGGTGCAGTTTTCTTACCTCTGGTTCGAGCGAGAAATAATAAAAGAACGACCTTTGAGAACGATTAGTCATTAAGACCCTTAGCGGTCACCTAGTCATAACCAATATGAAATCCCATTAATAAAAATAAATAATATAAGGTACATAATCTAAAACCACGCTCCCGGGGCCTCGAATCGTACTAAAATGGTTAGTGGATTCAATCATGAGCCTTAGGAAATGAAACCCTGAGCCTAAACCCTTGAAAAACTCCTCCCTGGACAAAAGGAAGGGGCAAGCCACGACTTAGCTTAGTGGATCGCGGCGCGCCCCCAAGATAGAGAGCATCTGTTTAGGGTACCAGGGGTGGGCTGCTACTTGGCCTAGTGGGTCACAGTGCGCCTGCCTAACAAAGCCCAGGGGAGGCTCTGGCTTGGGTCCAAGTCGTGACTTGCATGAACTCGGTCGCAACTTGACCCAGCCAACCCAGCTCCCCTGCCCATTTTCTCAATTCAAACTAGCCCAAACCTTCATCAATTAAATCCCAAAATCACAGCCAAACATTACCACAACCATATCCATCATTCAACCAACAAAACCTAAGCTTTATAACACTTAAAACCTCATCAAATTCCCAACTACTCAATCCAAAATATCAACTAAAAACCAACTGAAAAACAGAGCAAAAACTGGGAACTTGAACTGAAGTCTTACCTTAAACTCATAATTGAATCCCCTTCAATGGTTGAACTAAGGTCCTAAGTCTCCAAACCTTGATCTCCTAGCTTGAATCCTTAGGTTAAGCTTCAAAATTCCAAAGGAAATGAGAGAAAGAGAGATGATCGGGAGGTAGAAGGAAGTTACTCTGTTTTGGCTGCTTAAACCTTCTACAACCAGCCACTTAAGTCTATCCCATGGTCAAAAGACCGAAATGCCCCTAAGTCCAATTAAAACCTATACAACCACCCAAGGGCAAAACAGTCATTTCCCACTTATCCCGCTAATCATAATTAACGTCCTCCAATTCCCGTTATTCCCAATATTCTCAAATAATAATTAAATCATGAACCATTACCCATTCATTCCCAATAATGTACGAAGCATCAAATTACCCCCAGACTTACCCCGACCCAAGCTTGGAAATTAATCATGTTATGACCAAACCGCTAACTTGCGTTCTAGGATCGTCTCATGCCGAATAGCTCGAACATATCCACATTATAATGTAGTCTCATCCATAAATCATAAACATGCACATAAATATACAGATATGCAATTATCATCATATAATCATGCATTTAATCACGTAATTGCATAATAAATCAATTATGGCCCTCCTGGCCCCCTAATCCAAGCATTAATCCACATTAGGGAATTTTGGGACATTACAGTCGGGGTCATGAATTGTATCCCGGGTATTGCTAGAGGTTTCAGATAGGGATTTACCGGGTATTGCGCCTCGTATCCAATCCAAGAATGGTCTGTGTTATTGGTTGCAGTGCCGGAGGCCATCCAAAAGCTTGGATCTGAGCTTCTTCCCAGTTGATGAAGCCTTAAGCCCTTCTTATAAACTCTTCAAGAGTGGCCGCCTTATTGCGTTGCATGTCATTCTAGAGAGGGGATCCAATTCTGATTTTAGATTGGAGGGTTACTAAGTGTTGCCCGTCATCCACCTTAGTCTTTGAAGTTTCCTCTGTGAAGCATTGGATGTAAGCCCCAAGGGTCTCATTGCTTAATATTGGCCAGAGCACTGACCTCCATGTCCAGTTTTTGGGGGGCTACGAATTGCTTACGGAAAGCCGACTGCAATCCAAACCAAGATTGGATCGATCCTGTCTTGAACCTTTTCCACCACTCTTCGGCGAATCCTGCCAAGGTGATTGAACATCACAATCATTTGTTGTTGTCATAGACATGGACTACAGTCATCAGGCGATTGTAACAGGATAGATGGTCTCTAGGGTCAGTGTTTTCAGTGTAGGCGGGTATATTCGACATCTTGAACCCCGTGGGTAACACGACGTCTAGGATGTGTTTTACACATGGTTCCTTTTCTTCATCTTCGGAATTGGAACCTCTGCCTTCTTGTTTTCGGACCAAGCGGTCCGTGACCTTTTTGAGATCGGTCAGCTGCTCCATGAACTGCCTGGCCATTCCATCTTCAATGGGAACTCTCTCGCTCCTCCTGTCATTGAGGTTATTCCTCAAATCGCCTCCCCGAGGGCGAATCTTATCTTTACGGGCCTGCTCCTTTCAAGCATTAAGGTCATCTCGCAAATCTACGCGGGATGTGTCATCTCCTGAACTAACAGCTTCCGGCTCCTCCTCGCGCTTACCCTCTCCATGATCCTTGTTCACAGATGTGCTAGGATAAAAATGTCTTCCCTGATCATCACGTCTCATAACATTCTGGAGCTTGTTGCCCTATGGGCGTTTCCCCTACGGATTGTTCGGGAAATTTTGTCCTGTGACCAAATTCACCCATTCTTTCCTAGGGAAATTCCCAGGGTCCACCCTAGTTTTTGGAGCGAGAGGAGTCTTATTTTGGTGGTTTTCTTTTTCTATGGGATCGACCACTTTGGCCTTTCCTTTCTCCTGAGCTGGGTTAGAAGGACCAGCTCTTAGGTGAGTGGATCGTCCCAGAGGAGGAGTGGGCATTGTAGCATTGTTGGGAGCGCCAGTTCCTGTAGGTGGGACAACTAGTTGAGTTCTAGGGGGAGGAACAGCTGGAGGATTAACAGTAAATCCTTGAGCAACAATACATTCTTGAAGAGCTAGGAGGGATTCTTGCATCTGGCGGGTGGTCTCTTGTTGTTCTGTCATCCTTCCTTCTCGATCGAGGACCTGTTGTCTCAGATGGACCACTTCTAGATCCTCATGTTTAAGTTCCCTTTCATTCTCACTAGGATTGATGGGATTCTCGACCTCATGGTTTTCATACCCCTCTCCGTCTTCCTCGTAATACTCTTCGTCGCATTCACCCCCTTCTCCGAAGTTCTGGGAGTCGTCAGGCAGGGGCCCGTGATAAGGTACATCCTCCGATTGGTCTTGAGGAAGTTGTTGGTCTTACAATGGTTCTCCATTGTCCTGCTACTACTGCAGTTGTTGAGAAGGATCAAACACAGTGTGTTTGGTATTCACCATCTTCGTAGATGACAAAGATTGGTTCAAACTTTCTTCTGGCTCTCAATGAAAGCACCAAAATGTTTACCAAGTTTTTAAAAAACTACAAATATATTGAGAAGTAAGAGCTAGAAAGAAAGGAAAAGAAATGAACAAGATCCCAATTTTTGTGTGGTTGGGGCATTAATGAGCCTTAGTCCACGAGTCAGTAGTATTGAGCTTTAGAGAGTTTAGCAATGGAGGTTTTCTGTAAGTTTAGCAGCGTTTATGCGTACATGAAAAATCAGATCCTTGCTACAATGCACAAATGACCCTATTTATAGATGGTCATGTAGCTTGGGTCGGACCAATCCGGGCCCAATAAGTATATAAGCATAAGTGCTCTCTAATGGAGCTATAATACAAGTGTATAACATGATTACAGGTTGTTTAGTCTAGGCCGACTTAAGCATGGTAGAGCATTACAACTGCCCTTTGTACTAGGGGTGAACATTTGACCCGAAAAACCCGCAAACCCGCCCGACCCGCAGCCCGAAAACCCGTTTTTTGGGAAAACCCGTCAAAATCGGGTGAAATCCGACCCGAACCCGACAAAAGTCGGGTCGGGTTCGGGTTTGAAAATTTGTTAGCCTCGGGTTCGGGTTCAAATCCGAAATCCGAAAAAAAAAATGGTATTTTTGAAAAAAAGTGTAAAAAATGGTATTTTTCCAAATTTTAGCTTTTCGGCCCAAAACCCAATAGGCTCAGCCCAACCCAAAATCAAACCTGAAATCTGAAAAAAAAATATGGTATATTTGAAAAAAAATGGTATTTTTGAAAAAAAAGTGTAAAAAAATGGCATTTTTGCAAATCTGTGATTTTCGGCCCAAAATCACAAATGGCCCAGAAAACCTGAAATTACACCTGAACCCGAACCCGAGTGAACCCGAACCTGAAAAAACCCGAAAATTTCGGATCGGTTTCGGTACCATTTTTCTTAACCCGAAACCCGCAAAACCCGAACCCGATGAGCCCGAAACCCGAAAATCTGACCCGTGTGCACCCCTACTTTGTACGTTAATACAGATAGGTGCGCATGAGCCCCCAGGGGGATTCGAAGGACATGACCTGTTAGAGTAGTGGCAGAATCGATCCCTAGGAACATTGTACATTCCGTGCGTACCCTTTCTGCAAGTAAGTTGAGGAGACCAACTGCCGAACTTCTCGAGGACACGTCAGCTGTATGAAGAGCTCCCCTTATTCTACCACGACATATGGTCCGGGTTCCTTTACTGAGGGTTAGGTTCATTTACTCAGGCCCAGGGTCATTTACCAAGGTTCAGGTTCATTCAGCGAGACTGACATCAATTAGCGATGACGGATCGAAGGGCGTGTCCTAGTAGCGAGTTAAAATATGAGGATGGTCCCGAAAACTTCATCTGGAACCCACATTATGGGGTCCGTCCCCTGGAATGGATCGCCCACCACAGTGATCTAAATCTCGGAGGATGGAGATTGGGTGCGCCCATGAAGTTGGTTCGGGCCTACGTCTCAGGTCCGGGCACTTTACTATGCTTGTGCTATTCGCTAGTTATTGGGCTTAGCATGGTCCGGGCCTATAGGGTTTGGTTGCTCATTGTTCGTTGGGCCCTGGTTGGGCCTGGACCTCTCTTGAGATCCCATGAATCCCGCTTGACCATGCCACGTGTTCAAGGTGGAAAATATGGGCAACAAAGATCATCTATATATATTTATATTGATAATACAACTTAAAGCATAACAATACAAATAAATATATAAGATAGAAGCAAAAAGTAAAAGAGGTTGAAGAATAAAATAATAAGAAGAACAATAGATAAACTCTCACACTCACAACCAAAGTCTAGAGTAGTGAGGATCACCAACTTGAACAAGGTTCAAGACCTTTGTCCAAAATCTTCTTTCCCCTATTCTCTAGCACTAAGGGATCTCACAAGAAAACAACTCTATGAAATTATCAAGCATCTATGGTGTATTTTCCAGTCACGTGTTTTGTGGATAGAAAATGATGTATCTTACAAGTGAGCATTAGACTCATATTTATAGAGTTTGAGAAATCTTTGAATTTCAAATTATACCAACCCTCATGGTTGTTACCAATGTTTAATTGAATGTTTATGAAACTAAAATGAAGATTTCAGAGTTACTTGGGGTGTTAGAACCGCTCAAATTGGAAAAATTTGAAAGAAAAAAAATTGGCTGTCAACACCCCTGACCACGGCCAGGGATAATCAGTGGTCGCGGCCACAGTGCAAATTTCAGCCTCCAAATTTCAGTTTTCCAAAAAATGTCTCAATCTCTTCCCACATGATTTTGTAACCTCCATACACCTAATAGGAGTTAAAAACATATCTCCAACAGCCATATTACATAATGGCTTGGTGAAATCCAAACTCAAATGTGTAACATACAATCTACACATTATTCGGTAATATTTGAGAGTTACAAATTTGTAACGGACTTTGTAACCCCAAAATATGTCACATTTGGGCACACACATGTGCCAAATTTTGTTACTCTCAATAATATATTACAAGGGTTGACAAATCACATTTTGTCACGTTATCTAATATAACATTATATTATTTAAATAATATAACATCGATAATAATAATAATAATTGAAAAAGAATTATTAATAAAAAAAGAATGTACAAAATTTTTATCATGGAAAAAATGATTATAAGTGAGAGAGTTTTCTCTAGAAAATTAGTATTCAATACTACTTTACTAATGAACTTCAATACTATTGTTATCTTCTCATTTGTTATAATATAATAATCATTTAAAATTAATTAAAAACTCATTTGAATTTTAATTACATTAAATAAAATAATATATAAAATATTTTAATAATTTTCAATAGTGATATTCAATTTGTTACAATATTTTAAGTTTGTATTGTCACGTCGAGTGACGTGGTGATTAGGTACATCATATTGTATCTCACATGATATATGGGATTTGCCATGTGTCATGCTAATATTTGTTCATAATTTATAGGCTTGCGTGTTCTATTTACTTATCGATGTCCTTCTAGGATCTTTCGTGGTTATCCTGGGAGGACCTTCTCGTTGGGAGTAGGTGTTATATTATTTTATAATATAATATTTTAGATTAAATAAATATGATAAAGAGTGTCACATGTTGTAACATACAAATGAGAGTTACAACATTTTGATAGTGCAAATGTGTAAAATATTTTAGAGTTACAATTTTAGTAACAAATTGGTAACTCCCAAATATTTCCAATTATTGTGTAAATTTATTGTTACACAATATTGATTTGAATTTCATAAATTCATAAGTAAAATAGTTGTTGGAGACTTTATTTTAACCCCAATAATGTGTTTGGGGGTTACAAAATCAATTGGGAGTGATTTGGAACTGTTTGGAAAATTGCACAAAAATATGTGCTGAAAATGGGCTGTGGCCGCGACCACTGACACTCCTGGCCGTGGCCAATGAGGCTGACAGCCAAATTGGATTTTCAGTTTTTTCCAATTTGAACGGTTCTAACATCCTAAGTAACTCCAAAATCTCCATTTTAATTCCATAAACATCTAATTAAACATTGGTAACAGCCATGGAGGTTGGTGGAATTTTAAATTCAAAATGTGTCTCAAAACTCTATAAATAGGAGCATGTTGCTCACTTGTAAGACACAAACTTTTCTATCCATTAAAGCACTTGGCTAGAAAACACCTAGAGACTTGATAATTCCATAAAGTTATTTCCAAAATTTTGAGAGTTCCCTTAATGCTTGAGTTAGGGGGAAATAAGTTTTTCGATAAAGGTTTCAAACCTTGTTCAAGTTGGTGATCCCCAACACTCTTTACTTTGGTTGTGTGAGTGAGAGTTCTTTGTTCATTGTTCTTATTTTTTTGTAACGCCCCAACTCCTGGGACCGTTACGGTGTGCCTTGTAAACAGTGCTAAACTCGCTAATCGAGTCATTTGGCCAAATCGTGTAACTAAGTATGATTAGCGGTTTAGGGATTAAAAACTTTGGTTAAGATGTAACGTTTCACTAGAACGTTTAATATATATACATTGGGATCTCGAAAATATAATTTCAGAGTTTATTACAGAAAATATTTACAACAGGCCGTTCTAAGCGGCAAAACAGGATTCAACCCTAGTTCCACTTTAAACCTCGGCCGTAGCGGACGAGCAATTGCATATGTACACGTCATCACCTAAGCTCTCCAACTCAAGGATGGTCCAGCTTCCTCTTGCCTTTACCTGCACCACGTAGCACCCGTGAGCCGAAGCCCAGCAAGAAAACACAATAAAGCTTGATATAATATCAACAACGATCATAATAACCATTCAGGACTATCAGTCCAAGCATATAGGTGACAATAGCCAAAAGTCACAATAATGAGCATCGCTCCTTCTAGCCATGTGACGATAGGGTCACCAGGGCTTAACCGATAAGTGATTCTTTCTTAAGTTTGATTAGGACAGGTGCAAGGTGATTAGTCACCAACATAACCTTCCTCACGACTCTAGAGTCGAAACTATGGACAACGTCCCTTAGCCATGTGACAAACGGTCACCGGGGTCATATACCTTGGCTATAGTCTTCTGGTTGTAGACCAGACAAGCGCTTATAAGTTCTTCGACTCTAGGGTCGGTCTAGCATTAATGCCATAGAGCCATTCAATGCATGATTTTCGACTTTAGAGTCGGTCCCTGACTAGTCAGTGTCTATCACAAGCAAGTCGTGCCACCAATCGTATACCACATGTTCAATATCCATAAACAAGGTATTTAGCATGCTTACTAAACAGATACCAGTACAATTAGGACCATGCACAACCACAGAGGCTCAAGCTCTGAACAATATCATACTCAGTATATAAAGCATGTCCCAATCACATGTTTCTCATGCATCATATGCAATAAATCCAGCAATCTAACACGCACCAATAACAACCATGCATGTCACGTTTAATAGTCAACCAACATGCATCAAGAGTAGCCGTGCATGTCATACATAATAATCAACCAACATGCATCATAATAACCATGCATGTCATACATAAACACAGGGTGCATGTAACGCCCCAAACTCCAGGGACCGTTACGGTGTGCCTTGTAAACAGTGCTAAACTCGCTAATCGAGTCATTTGGCCAAAATCGTGAACTAAGTATGATTAGCGGTTTAGGGATTAAACATTTTGGTTAAGAGGTAACGTTTCACTAGAACGTTTAATATATACATTGGGATCCCGAAAATATAAATTTAAGAGTTTATTACAGAAAATATTTACAACAGGCCATTCTAAGCGGCAAAACAGGGTTCAACCCTAGTTCCAATTTAAACCTCGGCCGTGGCGGTCGAGCAGCTGCATATGTACACGTCATCACCTAAGCTCTCCAACTCAAGGATGGTCCAATTTCCTCTTGCCTTTACCTGCACCACATAGCACGCGTGAGCCGAAGCCCAGCAAGAAAACATAACACTACACATAAGCATTATCAAATGTTTATCATTATAATCACATGAAGCATAAAGCTTCCAAACCAATGAGTGAACATCACATGATTCAAGAGGGAGAGTGGCTATTAAGTAAGCCACTAGCCTCCAAGCTCTCTTTTCTAGCGGGAGAGTGGCTGTTAAGTAAGCCACTAGCCTCCAAGCTCTGTTTTCTAGTGAGAGAGTGGCTGATAGGTAAGCCACTAGCCTTCAAGCTCTGTTTTCTAGCAAGATAGTGGCTGATAGGTAAGCCACTAGCCTTCAAGCTCTGTTTGTTCATCGACCCTCAGGGTCGGTCAGGCATTAATGCTCCATGAGTCATTCAATGCTAGTAATCGATTAGATCTAATCTCTGTTGGCTTGCGTGATTCACGCTAAGGCCGTTCTGACAAATAAATCAGCACTACCTGACCTGTGCCCAGTATCACTGCCGAACCTGACAAGTAAGTCACAGCTTCACAGCTGATACTAACACTTTTGTCGATTCTGACTGAAGAGTCAGTGCATACACAAGTAAGCAATGCTTTCAACATATATCATATGACAGTTATCCAAGAATAGGGCATTCAGCATGCTTACTAAACAGTTGCTAGCATAATCGTGATCATGCACAAACTCAGAGACTCAAGCTCTGGCCAATCTCATATTCATCATTCACGGCATGCCCTAATCACATGTTTCTCGTGCATTACATGCATCACACTTAATCATTTAGCATGCCTCAACAACAGTCATATGCAAGTGGGCAAAATCATCAAGCATTCATTATGCTATTAATGTTTAAACACCCAACATGCATCAATCATAGCCATGCATGTCATACTCAATAGCCAACCAACATGCTTCATAATAACCATGCATGTCATGCTCAATAATCAACCAACATGCATCCATAATAGCCACGCATGTCACATATACACATGGTGCAGTTTTCTTACCTTGGGTTCGAGCGAGAATTAATAAAAGAAACGACCTTTGAGAACGATCAGCTTTTATTCCTTTAGCGGTCACCTAGTCATAACCAAACATATGGGGTACCATTAATAAAATGAATAATAAAATGTTCCCAAACCAAAACCTAACCTCCGGGACCTCAAATACTACTCAACCGGGTAATAGGTTCAACCTTGAGGCCTAAGGCTTGAAACCCCAAGCTAAAAACCCCATTCTGGCAAAAATGACCTTAAGGGTCGCGGCCCTCCTTGGCCATGTCGCGGCCCGTCCCCCAGATAGAGGCGCCCAAACCCAGTTTACACCAAGGGCCGCGGCTCTCCCTGGCCATGCCGCAGCGCTACCCCCAGTTCAACCAAAACTCCTGTTTTTCTTCCCCTACGATTTCTCTTGGAACCAACCCATCAAACCCAGTTTAAACACCACTCAAACCTCTGATACAATCCACAAACTTGTTCTATATCACACCCTTAGCAAAACCCAATTAAAACTTCCTCAAATCCAAACAAACCACCATAAAACACAAGCTGAAATCTAACACTAAAACAGGGTATAACCAGCAAGTTAGTGGATAAAGCTCACCTTAAACCCAAGCTTGAACCTCCTTAAATGGCTGACACAAGTTCCCTAGCTGCCACCTTCATTATCTAGCTTGTTCCCTCAAGTTGGCTCTCAAAATTCCAAAGAAAAGGGTGAAGGAAGACTTGTACGGGAAGGAAGGGAGAAGGATGAAGATAAACTCTATTTTTATTCTGTTTCCACAACCCTCCTATGTTATATATATCCAAAGCCCAAAATGACCAAAATACCCTTATGCCAACAAAAGCCTCTAAACCATTTCAAGGGTAAAATTGGTACTTTCCGCCTATCCCGTTAATCATAATTAACGCTTCCCGATTCCCACTAATCTCCATATTCTCAAATACCAATAAATCACATCCCATTACCCTTTATTTCCCGGTAATGCTCTAATCATTAATACCACCCCGAGACTCACCCCGAGCCCCGAACTTAAGCCCGTTATGACTAGACCGAACACTTACATCTCATGATCGTCTCATGTCGAAAAGCTCGAACCAATCCACATACAATGTGGTAAAATTATAATTAATCTCAACCATGCACCCAAAATATACAATTACGCCCACAGTGGCCAAATTACCAAAATGCCCTTGCATTTAAAATATGAGCCCATATGCATGCATTCACCATCATATAATAATATAACTCACATAAACATGCATATAATCATTAAATATCATAATAAATCAATTATGGCCCTCCCGGCCTCGTTATCAAGGTCCTAAACCTTATTAGGAAATTTGGGGCATTACAGTGCAGTTTTCTTACCTCCGGTTCGAGTGAGAGTTAGAACAAGAACGATCCCTGAGGACGATCGATCCTTAACCCTTTAACGGTCACCTAGTCATAACCAAAATAACCTCCAATTAATGAAAATTACCAAAGATAGGGTCTTAACCTAAAACCCACTCTCGGGACCTCGAAACATGCCCACATAGTGAGTAGATTCGATCCCGGGCCTTAAGGATTGAAACCCCAAACCAAAAGCCCTTAAAAACACCCAAAACAGGGTTCTGAAGGAACAGGGTAGCGCTACAGCGCTGCCCTTCTAGCACCCCAGCGCTCGAGACAGAACCACAACCACCCTACAGAAACCCTGTGTAGCGCTATAGCGCCCTCTGATGGGCGCTGTAGCGCTACCCCCAGACAGAACCACCCCTGAAACTTCCTTCTTCGACTTCCTCAATTCTAACTCGATTCCAATGCTTCCAAATCCCATTTTTGGTGCCAAATGAACCCAAAAAACATCCCCACATGTCCTAGAGACCACAACCCCAAGAACCCTAGCCAAAACTCCAACCAATTCCCAAGTTTCCAACCCAAAAACCAGCTGAAACTTAACTAAGAAAACAGAGCAAAACCAAGAGTTCTAGTGGCTAGAAACTCACCTTAATCTCAGCAACACACCACCTCCAATGGTGGAGCATAACCCTAGCTTGGCTAGGCTTGGTTCCTTGGCTTAATTCCTCAAACTGAGCTCGAAAATCCAAAGAGAAAAGAGGAAGAAAATCTATCGGGAGAGAAGGGGGAGAGACTCTGTTTTTGTTACTCTTCTACAGCCTTAATGGCTAATATATATCTTTTGAGGGGAAAGGACCTAAATACCCTTAGGTCCAAAAGAAAACCTTAACATCCACCAAGGGCAAAACCGTCCTTTCACACCTATTTCATTAATCACAATTAACACCCTCCAATTCCCGCTATTCTCAATAACCTCAAACACCAATAATCCATATCCCATTACCCTTTAATTCCCGGTAATGCTCGAATCATTAAATTCACCCCGAGACTCACCCCGAGCCCCGAACTTAAACCCGTTATGACTAGACCGAACACTTACATCTCATGATCGTCTCATGTCGACTAGCTCGAACCAATTCACCTTATAATGTGGCTACGTTAACTAATCACAATCATGCACCCAAAATATACAATTACGCCCACAGTGGCCAAATTACCAAAATACCCTCATAATTAACATATGAGCCCATATGCATGCATTCACCATCATATAATAATATAATTCACGTAAACATGCATAAAATCATCAAATACTATAATAAATCAATTATGGCCCTCCCGGCCTCCTAATCAAGGTCCTAAACCTTTTTAGGGAATTTGGGGCATTACATTTTTTCTTTTTATACTATTGCTTTCATCTTCTTCTCAAATTCTCTATTTACTCTTTTACTTGTATATTTTGTTTTAGAGATGTAATTTCATCTATATCTTTCATTCTACTACTCCTAGTTTATTTGTATCATTTTGTCATAGAGTTGTATTTTCATTACTATCTTCTTTTGTCATTTTCCATATTTACATGTATCTTTTGTTATGGAGTTGTAACTTTATTTAATCAATCCTTGTTCATTTGTATATTTTGCTTAGAGTTGTAAATATATTTTTACCATTTCCATTGAGGCAACTTATATTTTTCCTAATAGTAGGTCATTTCAGAGTTTTTCTCGTGGGATTACTTATGCTATCCTTGTGTGATCTATGTGGTTCTCGTGAGGTGCGGGGGTGAACCCACTAAGTGTATGGCATGTGTCCTTCACGATAAATCATATAACAAAGATATGTTGCTATAAAAAAATATATTTAAATTTAATTACAATTTAAGCATCTTTGCTAGATAGTCCTACTTGCTTTAAGATGTTTTTGTTTTTTTTGTAATGTAGTTTGAGTTATATATATACATATATAAAAGAGAGCTTAAAGGAAAATGATGTGACACTCTAACATATCTTCAAACTATTCTATCTATTTTCTCTTTTAATCTATTTTTTTTATTGATTATATTAATATTAGTAAATTATAATTTTACTTCTCAACTACTTAATCATTAAAAATTACTAAAAATAATAATCAATTTTAAAAAATATTGTTACACTAATAAATTACTATACAAGTTATTTTATTTTTATTTTTTTACATGTACGTTTAAATTACCACACACGTTATAAAAATTATAAATGTAATTTTTTAAATTTAAATAAGATATTATTATTTAAATTAATAATATATATAAATATGTTATTGACGCCGTTTTTCGTCAACAGTGAAATAAGAGCACGAAAACAATAATTGGTTATGGCCAAAAGAAATATGATAACACAAATGGGATTTTTACGTGGTTCAGCAGTTAACTCTGCCTAGTCCACGAGTCTTTGTTATTAAACTCAAGATGATCTCTGAAAATTCTTCAAGAATGAATTCTCCAGAGTTTTCTCTTAAGATCACAAAAATTCGGTCATTTACAATGGTGCATAACCTCTCTATTTATAGAGGAGGTTTCAGAATACTATCCCACATATTTCGGGAAGTTGTTCTTTATATGCAAATAAATTTAATGGCATTAAAAGCCTATAATCCTATATACAAGGAAACGTCCCCTGAAGATCAGGGGGCGTATAACTGAACAATTAATATCCCTTGATTATAGGGGATTTATAGCAATCAATGTAGACCGCGTCTCCCATTGATGATTCACTAAGATGTTCAAAGTTATTATCTTATATCGCCAATGCCATATTCACCCAGGTCTCTTATCGACTTTCGAGCTATAGCATCTTCCCGAGATCATGTGACTTCGAGCTCATACCTGCGTCAGGCTCGGAGTCCCTGATCCGAGGCCATCCCAAGAACAGGCGTACTTCGATGTCTGTCCTTCGAGCTTGTGAGGATCTCGAGGCTACCATCTTCGAAGTTGTCTCTGCTTCGTAGGCTCGGTGCCTGGGTTGCGGACACGTTCTAGACATTACGAGTCCATTCATTATGAATCCAGCTTTCGAGATCACAATTCTTATGGCTCGAAATCTGGGTGTAACATTTTGCCCCCTCAAAAGTATTTGTTCGAATCCTATGAGAAGGAAACTTTTGAACTACTTTCTTCGGGAACCGCACCGTCACACACTTGAAAATGGACACGCGTCAGTTGGGTATTGCTCATTCAAGGTACTCGAGTATCTTGGAAATTCGCCCACGATCGTTCGCCTGCCACCTTTTCGGTACCATCATGTCATCAATCCCTAACCGTTGGATTTTATGAGGATTCTGGCCAATGGCTCAGATTAATCCTTTTTACCACTTTTTTCCCTCTACATATACAAGGTCTTCTTCTTCCTCTTATTTTACGCGCATCAGAAACAAAAGAGAAGGGACGAAACCAGAAGCCATCTCAGAGAGCTTCTTGCTTGTGCATGTTCTCCCAGCCGAAGAAACAAAGGACCACCTGTTTGCTCGAGACCGTAAGGTCATACCTATAGCCTCTCCTTCAATCAACGATTTCTCTGCAATCGCCGTCATTGTGTAAGTATCCGATGATCTTTTTATTTTCCTTTATGCCGGTTTCGATCTGCGTTGTTCTTTTTATTTCTGGGAATGCACTAGTTTATTTTCTTAGTTTGTCATGCTAGGAAAATTTTGACCGATAGGCTTTCATGTTTAAGTCTCCATGCTAGGTTTAAATCACTAGTTCTAAATCCAGCTTTGGTGTAGAACAAGGTCTCTTTTTTCTGGGTTTCAAAATTTAAAAGACATATCTTGCACTTCAAGATATCGGGTACAAAATCTTGGTTTTAAAGAACGCACGATACCTAAGATTACCATCCCTGAATAACCATCACCCTTTTTCCCTGATATTTCTGGATTTTCAAAAAATTTATCCACTCTCCTCCTTTTACTCGTAGAATACACATTCCGACTCTTAACCGGGCTTTTAGTATCGAGCTCGTTTCGTACCCAAGCATTCTCCGAGCTTGTCCTGTCAAGCTCGCTATTCTTGAACCCTTGCATGCATGGCCCTCACCATTTTTTATTTCTCGCTAGATGTCACAGAATCTGGAAAGACGGTGGGGGTCGTTGCTGGCAATTCCTTACTCGCCAAAAACCTCGAGCCCAGAATCGCTGTTTGCTCGGAATCAACGTCTGATTCGCGAATACGATCTCACACGCAAACAGGAGGAGACCCGAGCTCACTATCGCCGCCAAATCGTTGAGGTCATAGAAAGGAAGAGGAAAACCCTTCGAGAGGCTCTTTATCCAGAATCTAATTCAGGGCCCAGGCCGATCCCCCTCGACCCTAGGTTAAAAGTGACCGTTGCGTACAGTCCAGGAGAGCTCCAATTCTCACTGATGGGGGAGCCCTCTACCTCGCAACCGAGGAGGGAATTCTTTGAGGATGAGCACTACAGGAGCTCGGTCACCTCGATAAATCAGATAACTGATATCCTGGCCTTCCATGGTCTCAGGTTGTCAAGCTCCTTAAGGTGTCGAGCTCCCACCTCTAGTGAACGAAGCTGCCATGCTCCAGGGAATGGAAACCCTGACAATAGGCTGAGGTATGCGGCATGGAGCCAAGAGCACATGAAGGCAGGAGCGCTACTGCCTTTGAAGTATTTCTTCAAGGACTTCACGGACTTTGTTGGGTTGGCTCCGTTCCAGCTCAACACTAATTCTTACAGGGTTCTGTCTGCCCTGAGGTCGTTATACCACGAGTTGAAGTGGAAAGCACCTTCACCACAGGAGATTTTGTATCTCTTCTGTCTGAAAAGCAATCCCTCCCGCTCGGGGAGGAGACGGCTTCTACTATCTTTCGAGCTACCCCAAACAGAAAAAGATGTTTGGGGACCTTCCTAACCATCCACCTGACTTCAAGAAGGCCTTCTTCTGGACAGATGGCTTGTCCCCGTCTCGATATTACTCATTCAGACAAATCCGTAAGTATCCCAACCTTCTTTATCTCTGTGCTCGGACTTTTATTTGTAGGTTTGTACTTAGTTGAAATGTGTCTTATTTTCCAGCCAACTTTCACCGTCCTACTCCCGACGATGCGATGAAGGAGCATAGAGAGACTCTGCTCCAACTCCCTTATGGCAGGAGGTCTCTCTCATATCTTTTGCATGAGAGTAAGCTCCGAGCTTGTGGGCTTTTGGGAGATGGCCAGTCCACCTCGGATTGGTCCAATAAAAAGTACCACCTCTGGGAGCTCGTGCCACTGCCAACTGGCATCCTCCCTCCGAGGAGAGAGGTGAGGCCCCCGCCTCCGGTTCGCCGGCGGAGCCCTCAGTCGGGGAACGAGGCCAACGATGAAGCTTCGAGCTCGGGCTCAGATGATCAAGGTACAGTCATCCTTAGCTCGAAAATGTGGTCCCCCACCTTATTAAAACACAAACCTGATAGGTTAGTTTTATGCCCGGATGATAGGGACCACTTCTATATATGGACTTGGGTAGATGACCGAGTTCATAGGTTTGATAGTTGGCTCGGGAAGTATGACATTATGTACAGTCTGAATGAGGTGTGGGACAGGATAGCCATCCAATATGGGACCAATGACTATAGGGACCTTTCGAGGTTGACGTCCACCTATAGGGAAGGTACTCCCCCCGCCTCTTCTAAAGATGGGGGAATTTCGTGGTCTCCGAGCTCAAGCTCGAGGGAGAGTTCCAGTTAGGTCTTTCTTTACTTGGTTTTTTTTTTATCTTCCAAGTTTATTAGCATTATGTTTAACTTCGATTGGAACTATGCAGGTGTTATGGATCCCGACCTTGACGCTGTGCTTTTCAGTGATGAGGGAGCTGGAGCTCAAAAGAGTAAGCACCCAAGAGCCTCGCGGAGGTCCGATCGACCATCCAAGGTCCTCAGACGCACCGAGAAGACCCCAACGGCTCAGGCTACTACGAGCACAGCCGAGGAGCCGAATGTCCAGGTCGATGCATCTGTTTCGACCGCGCCCACCTTGCTTCCTCCAGCCGACACTCAAATAACAATCGGTTGGCCTCCAAAGAAACCCTTCATCTGCAAGGTCCTACTGCCAACGACCCGACCTCATGTTGAAGAGTTCGTGCTTGATGGTGTTGCTGGGACCCAAGGGGCTGTACTTAGCTCGGACGTTCTCTCTCGAGTGGGTCAGAGTTTTTCAGGCTTCGGCGCTGACCATTGGGATCTTGTGCACAAGGCCCCAGACTGTAATACTCTTTATGATAAGAGTATTGAACTTACTGCCGCGGTAATTTTCGCAACTCTCCTTTAATTGTTTACGTCTTGGCTCGTGACCTAATTCATCCTTTGTGTTTCAGGCCCTCGTCGTTTCAGCACAACTTAATTATAAGCTGACCAACGAGGTGCATACGAGCATGTCTCTGGCCCAAGAGTCGAGAGATCTCCAGCTTAAGATGGCTGATGAATTCAAAGACTCGAAGACCGAGCTTGAGAAGGTGAAGGCCGAGCTTGAACAGGGGAAGACTCATCTTGCGGAGCTGGAGAAGATAAAGGCCGAGCTTGAACAGGCGAAGACTCGTCTTGCGGAGCTAAAGAAGGCTAATGCTAAACTCGAGGAGGAGAAAGCTGCCACTTTTGACATCATGGAAAGCGAGAAGGCCCACCTCCTTGACGAGTTCAAAGAACAGAAGGAAAAGGCGGTCGACCAGGCCATGTACAAAATTTGGGTGGACAATGCCGACCTCGACACTAGCTTCCTGGGTCCTCTTGAGGCGAAGTATGTAGAGCGGTGGAATGCTCGTCTTAAGGCGAGTGAAGCTGCTCGGGAGGCTGCTCAGAAGGATAGTCATGCTATTCGTCCTGGGGGGGTCTAGTGCCGTTGATGATGAGAAGGCCAAGGGAACTGCTCCTTCTGAACCTCACCTCAGGGCTGCGTCCCTTTATCTTTGTAATTACTTTAATTTATGCCCGTAGGGCTGATACAATTTTTCTTTATTTTAATACATATTCTTTACATTTCTTGGTTCGAAATATTTTGCATATTTTATATTAAAGAATCGTATATGTTTATTTATTCGTACAAACATAGTTTGGATTTAGGCTCGAGAGTCAATGCATTCCTGCATCATTTGCTCGAATTATCCGCTTCCGATCTCGTTATTTATCAAGGTCGGATATTACTTTAACCATGAACCCGAAAGTACTTGTATGGTGTGTAATGCAAACAGTTTAGTTATATCTTATTGTTTAGTTACTTTTTCTCGTCCTCGGTTATTGTTCTGAAGTTATGAGTTCGAAACTATTTTTTCATAAGATATTCCAGCCTCGATCTCGACTTATCTCGAAGTAGGTTTAGGTTCCAACTTATCGTCGATTAGTTCTAGCTGGTTTGTTCCAAACCCTTTAAGGTTGTGATTGGTTTGTAATCCATTCACTTGTATGTTTTTAATAATTCGGTTATATCCAAATTATCCTAGCTCGTGCATTTGGTTACATCAAACACTTGTACATTTTTAACAGCTTGGTTATATCCAAACCGTCCCAACTGACGCATTTGGTTATCTCCAAACGCTTGCATGTATTTCGTGTATGTTTTTTTTCTTTTCAAGTTGATGGTATATATACCAATGATGCCCCCTTAATATCCTATGAGTGTGACCATAGGTTATTAAATTAAGAGAGATTGCAAAAATAAAGAGAAATATAACATATTGAACGAAATAGATCTTTATTTGATGGAATTCGTAAGTAAACAAAATAGTACTAATAAATAATCATGGTTACAGGCGACATCCTTCCTATACTATTGGTAGTAAGGTCTTAGGTGTTCGCCATTCCATGCTCGCGGTACCAAGCTCCCATCCAATCTCGCTAGTTTGTAAACACTGGGCCGGATGACTGACTCTATCTGGTATGGTCCTTCCCAATTTGGCCCGAGCACACCAACTGCTGGATCTCGTGTTGCTAAAAATACGCATCTTAACACCAGGTCTCCCACACCGAACTTTCGATCTCGAACCTTCTTGTTGAAGTACCTGGTAGCTCGTTGCTGGTAGGCAGCGTTCCTCAACTGAGCTTCGTTTCTTTTTTCTTCAATCAAGTCTAAGGTTTCTTCGAGCTGAGTGTGGTTTGAGCTTTGGTCATAAATGTGAGTTCGTATTGTTGGGATTTCGACCTCGATAGGCAGCATAGCTTTGCAACCGTATGCTAGCGAGAACTGGGTATGTTTCGTTGATGTGCAAGCTGTAGTCCTATATCCCCATAGGACTTGGGGCAATTCTTCGGGCCATCGTCCCTTTGCTTCCTCCAACTTTTTCTTTAGCGAACTCTTGAGAGTTTTGTTTACAGCTTCGACCTGGCCATTCGCCTAAGGATGAGCCACTGACGAAAAACTCTTTATTATTCCATTCTTCTCACAAAAGTTGGTAAACAAGTCGCTATCAAACTGGGTTCCGTTGTCGGATACAATCTTCCTCGGCATCCCATATCGGCATACGATGTTTTTTACCACGAAGTCAAGGACCTTTTTGGAAGTTATCGTTGCCAACGGTTCAGCCTCCGTCCACTTGGTGAAGTAATCCACAACGACTACAGCATATTTCACACCGCCCTTGCCAATTGGGAGAGAGCTTATAAGGTCGATTCCCCATACCGCGAATGGCCATGGGGAATTCAACATGGTCAGCTCGGATGGTGGAGCTCGAGGAATCATGGCAAATCTCTGGCATTTGTCGCATTTCTTTACGTACTCGAAAGAATCTGATTTAATGGTAGGCCAGAAATATCCTTGACGTATGATTTTTTTGGACAGGCTATGCCCCCCGGTATGGTCTCCACAGAACCCTTCATGAATTTCTTCGATGATTTTCTTGGCTCCGGGTGGAGTTACGCACCGTAGTAATGGCATGGAATACCCCCTTCTATATAGCTTTCCGTCCAAAATGGTGTAACGGGGAAGCTGATACATTAACTTTCAAGCCTGGTTCCGATCTTTTGGAAGGACGCCGGTCTCGAGATATTCAACTACCGGGGTCATCCAGGTAGGCTCAGACTTAATCATACACACGTCTTCCTCCTTCGGCTCGTTAATGCTAGGTGTTGAAAGGTGTTCTATGGGCACAACGTTTAGCTCATCATTCTCGGTGGAAGTAGCGAGCCGAGCTAAGGCATCTGCATTTGAATTCTTCTCTCGGGGAACCTGTTCGATTGCATAAAACTCGAAATGTTCCAATGCGGATTTTGCCTTCTCTAAATAAGCTGCCATTTTCGTGCCACGAGCCTGGTATTCTCCCAAGATTTGATTAACCACAAGCTGGGAGTCGCTGTAGCAATGTATTGCTTTAGCTTTGAGCTCTTTGGCTATATGAAGTCCCGCCAGTAAAGCCTCGTATTCGGCCTCGTTATTCGATGCTTTGAAGCTGAATCTTAAGGCAGAATGAAATCTACTCCCTGTGGGGGTAATCAAAATGACCCCTGCCCCCAATCCATTCTCATTAGATTATTCGTCGACATAAAGTTTCCACAGCTCGTGGGCCGAGGTTATAACCTCATCGTTGGCCATGCCAGTACATTCCACTATAAAATCTGCCAGTGCCTGGGCCCTAATGGTCGTCCTCGGGTGGTAAGTGATCTCGAACTGTCCGAGTTCAACCGCCCATTTAAGAAGTCGACCTGAAGCCTCTGGCTTAGACAAGACTTGCCTAAGTGGTTGATCAGTCAACACATGGATGGGGTGTGCTTGAAAATAGGGTCGAAGTTTACGAGATGAATGAATTAAGCTGAGAGCCAGCTTCTCCATCAAGGGGTATCTCGACTCTCCCCCCAGTAACCTTTTCTTGATGTAATAAACGGGTCTTTGTACCTTTTCTTCTTCTCGCACGAGCATTGCACTTAATGCGTGTTCGGTGGTGGAAAGGTATAGGTAGAGTACTTCTCCCGTAACAGGTTTTGATAAGATGGGGGGTTCTGCGAGGTGCTTTTTAAGCTCCTGGAAAGCCAGCTCGCACTCCTCCGTCCATTCAAATTTCTTACCTCCCCTCAAAAGGTTGAAAAACGGAAGACAACGGTCCGTAGATTTTGATATGAACCTACTTAGGGCCACCATCCTGCCGGTCAAACTTTGGACATCTTTGTGTTTTCGAGGTGAGGGCATGTCAATCAGGGCTTGGATCTTGTCAGGGTTGGCTTCTATTCCACGAGCGTTCACGATAAAGCCCAGGAATTTTCCTGAAGATACGCTGAAGGTGCACTTATGAGGGTTCAGTTTCATGTTATACTTTCGGAGCACACCAAAGCACTCCTCGAGGTCACTAACATGGTTATTGTTAAGTTGAGACTTGACAAGCATGTCGTCAACATAAACTTCCATGTTGTTCCCTATTTGTTCTGAAAACATCATATTCATGAGCCGCTGGTATGTGGCCCCAACATTTTTGAGCCCGAATGGCATGACATTATAGCAATATAGCCCCTTATCCGTTGTGAAGCTCGTATGATCCTGGTCGGGGGCATGCATGGGAATCTGGTTATATCCATAATAGGCATCCATGAACGACATCAGTCCATGCCCCGTCGTTGCATCCACGAGCTGGTCAATCCTCGGTAATGGAAAATAGTCCTTCGGACAAGCTTTGTTGAGGTCTGAATAGTCAATACAGGTTCGCCATGTCCCATTAGGTTTTGGGACCAACACCGGATTGGCTACCCAGTCAAGGTAAAAAGCATCCCTAATGAATCGGTTTGCTTTTAACCTATCAACCTCCTCCTTCAGTGCCTTCTTTCTGTCGTCATCCATCTGTCTTCGCTTTTGTTGCTTCGGAGGGAAGCTTTTGTCTATATTTAGCGTGTGGCTTGCTATATTCGGACTTATCCCTACCATGTCCGAATGGGACCATGCGAAGACATCCTGGTTTTTCTTTAAAAAGCAAATTAGTTGCTATTTTGTCTCTTCCTGGAGGTGTTTTCCAACCTTTACCCTTTTCGAGGGATCTAACTCTTCGAGCTGAATCTCTCCGAGCTCTTCTAAGGGTTCGAGGTCAGCTTTCTCCTCAACCCTTGGATCGATTTTTTCATCAATCTCTAAGACCGTCCCGTCTTTATTCTGAACAATGACGAGTGCATGTGCGCTCGTCTATTTCTTTCCTCTTAAGGAAATGCTGTAGCATTCCCTCCCAGCTAACTGATCTCCCTTCAGTGTTCCGACACCACTAGGGGTCGGGAACTTAACGGCCAGATGCCTCACGGACGAGACTGCCCCCAGCCCAACCAGGGCGGGTCTTCCGAGCAGCACGTTGTAGGCCGAAGGCAGGTCTACTACCACGAACTCCATCATCTTGGTTGTTGAGACTGGGTAGTCTCCCAAGGTCACGGGGAGTTCGATAGACCCCATGCAGGCGGTTCCTTCTCCTGAAAAGCCATATAGCATAGTCGCATAAGCTTTCAGGTCGCGAAGGGAGAGTCCCATCTTTTCAAGGGTTGCTTTATAGAGAATGTTAACTGAGCTCCCATTGTCTATGAGAACTCGGTGGACCCTTTTGTTTGCCAGCTGGAGAGTGATGACCATCGGATCATGGTGAGGAAACTGAACATGGGATGCGTCCTCCTCAGTGAATGTTATTGGTTGAGATTCAACCCCTTGACTTTTTGGAGCTCTAGGTTCGGGTTCATATGGAGACCCATCCCCAGTCTTTAGCTCGTTAACATATATCTTTTGGGCATTTCTGCCCATGCCCGCGGGATGAGGCCCTCCCGAGATGGTTATCACGTCTTCTCCATCTATCGGTGGAGGCCTATCCTCTTCCCTAGCTCGGGAATTGTTGTTCTGTGTGGGCTGCAGCGCGGTTGTTCTCTGGCTCGTGGTCGCTTGATTAGTACTTTGGTTCTTGACATATTGTCTGAAGTAACCCCTCGAGATCAATCCTTCGATCTCGTCTTTCAGCTGTCGACATTCATCGGTAGTATGCCCGGTGTCTCTATGAAATCGGCAATATTTGTTGGAGTCCCTCTTGGACATCTGATTTCTCATTGGGTCCGGACGCCTGAAGGGGACCTGGTTTTCATTAGCCAGGTATATGTTTTCCCGAGACTCGTTGAGCTCGGTGTACACTCTGTACACGGAGAAATATCTTTCCCCCTTCTTTTTCTTTCCTCCTTCGGCCTCGGGGTTACTCCCTTTGTTCTTTTTTCTCTTGGAAGGGTTTTCCGCGGCAGGCTTTGAAGTTGGTGGGTCCACCGAGGTTGAGGCAAAGTTTACGTTTATCGTTGTAGTTGCGGGCTGGGAAGTCACATTAAGTGTCGACCTCGCTTCCTCTACATTGACAAACCTCTGTGCCCGTTTGTTAAACTCGGTTAGGGACCTCACAGGTTTCCTCTGCATGTCGTCCCAGAGAGCACTCCCTGGCATAACTCCAGCTTGGACAGCCATGAGGTGACCGCTGTCATCCACGTTCCAAGCTCGGGCAACTTCCAAGTTGAACCTTGTAAGGTAACTTTTCAATGTTTCTCCTGGCTGCTGCCGAACGTTAGTCAGGGTTGACGCCTCAGGTCTAACCCCCAATCATGGCTCTGAACTGCTTCTTGAAGTCTTTAGACAGCTGCTCGCAAGAAGTTATTGAGTGTCTTTTATATTTTTCGAACCAGCTTTTGGCTGGTCCTGTCAATGATGCTGGAAATAACATGCATCTGAGCATATCGCTTGTCTTCCAACTGCTGTTTCAACTGCCGGTTCTCAAGTTCCACAATGGGAACATATCGCTCAGGATTGTAATACATATCCTCATCTCTCGGTGGTGCGGGTGGTCCCCGAGAATCGGAGGATCCGCTTCTCTCTTCAACATCTGGGTTTTCCATCGGCTATTTCCCAGGACGTCTCGGATAATTTTCTTCAAGAACGTTCTGATTATTAGCGGCCATAACTTGTTCAGGGATTGAATGCTTAAGGCTCTCAATGAAAGCACCAAACTGTTGACGCCGTTTTTTGTCAACAGTGAAATAAGAGCACGAAAACAATAATTGGTTATGGCCAAAAGAAATATGATAACACAAATGAGATTTTTACGTGGTTCAGCAGTTAACTCTGCCTAGTCCACGAGTCTTTGTTATTAAACTCAAGATGATCTCTGAAAATTCTTCAAGAATGAATTCTCCAGAGTTTTCTCTTAAGATCATAAAAATTCGGTCATTTACAATGGTGCATAACCTCTCTATTTATAGAGGAGGTTTCAGAATACTATCCCACATATTTCGGGAAGTTGTTCTTTATATGCAAATAAATTTAATGGCATTAAAAGCCTGTAATCCTATATACAAGGAAACGTCCCCTGAAGATCAGGGGGCGTATAACTGAAATCAATTTATCTCTTCTCAATTTCTATTTCTTCAAATTTTCTCTCCTTACTTTCTCACTTCTTATTTTTCATTATTTTTTTTCAAATTATTTTATCTCATTATTTATTACAAACTTTTAAAATATTTTTTTATTTGTAAATATATTTGTTAATATTTTATTTAAGATTTTAAAAAATAAAACTAAAAAATCATTTTTAGAAAACATTAACCAAACACTTTTTGTTTTTTGAAAACTACAAAAACAATTTTCTGTTCTCATTTCTGAGAACACAAAAACAATGTCAAATAGGCCATAAGTTTTCTGTTCTCATTTCTGATAACAAAATTTTGAAAAAAAAAACAAAAAACAATGCCAAACAAGGTTATTACAAAAATATGTGCGAAACTCGATTATATTTTATACTTTTTCAATAAAAGAATATATTAACTTATGGAAAAGAAAAATACTCTCATTTTTCCTATATATATATATATATATTTTTTTTTTAAATATTTTATACCCCCGAAAATAAAAAATTGAAGGGTCAATTTTGTAGGGAATAATTTTGTTCTCTAATATAAAAAAGATAAACGACGTCGTTTTGGGTGGGCAGAAGAACTAAAGAAGGAAAGATCGCAGTCTTTGTCTTCTTCGTCGCCATCATCACATCAACCGAGTCCTCGGCCAAAGGAAATTGGAGATTTGGGTTTTGCAATTGTGTAGTGCTGCCAGTCTTGGTCTACTGAGTCTGCTCTAGTGAGAACGCGAACAAAACCACAATGGGGGAAGAGAGAGAAGATCCTCAAAAGCTCAAGAGGTTAGCCGCCGCTTCCTATGACTACGAGAATGATTCCAGATGGGACGGTTACTGGTCCAACGTCCTCATTCCACCCCATATGGCTTCTCGTTCTGATGTCATTGATCATTTCAAGCGCAAGTTCTACAAGCATTACATCGTCCGTACTCTTCTTTTTCTCGTTTCTCAATACCTGTTCGATTTGTTCTTTGCTTGCTCAATCTTTATGTTGTATAATACTGTTTGATTTCTCGGAATTTGGAATAAAACCCATGAATTTTATCTAGGGTTTTTTCTGTTTTGCGTAATTGGATAATTTTGGGAACTGGGGTTTTTTTATTTATGTATGTTGCATTATTGAATTCTTTGTCTCTTTTCCCCAGATGATAAATCATATGTGAATTGGTGAGATTTTATTGGGGGTTGGAAACTTACTGCGTGGATTTCATCTTGGGTTGATTGTTTCTGGCGTTTTGGCAATTTATCGTCCGGATTAGATTTTATTTAGGCTTCAAGTATAGATTTTGATTGTCTTTTTTTCTGCGTTTGTTGCTCTGACAAGTGAACAAATGATTCAATATGGGGATTCTGGTTCCGCTTTTAGTATTAATTGTGTTTGATACTTTCAAGATTTTACTCGGTTATTATCAATTTTTGGGGGATATTTTAGAGTATATTTCTATTATTTCCTTTCTTATATTTGTAGATGTCGGAAGGGAAAAGAGTTACAATGTATGAACGCATTGTTACAAACATAAGATGTTAAATACCTATGTTCTAGGATTGGTAACTGATCAAAGATGTTGCTTTTCTGCTTATGGAGTTTGGCTTGTCACTGATGAACTTCCATATCAATTTCATCAGGAGCAAGGCAAATTCAAATAGCACACGGTTATTTTGCATCTAATCTCCTGGTTTTGGCATCTTTTTTAGATTGACTATTTGACTTTGTTAATATTTACACATACAGGATCCTGATCTTGTTGTAGAGAGTCTAGATATGATGTCTTCCAGCAGTTCTTCTCAGCCAGCAAGATCTGCCTCACCGTCATCAAGGCCAGAACCAAATGTCCAATCTCGACCTCGCAGCACTGGTAGAGTTTCTTTTATTTTCCCCCTCCCACTCTAAACTCTATAGCTTGAGACACAACAATGGTAATCTTTATTTGAATCGTCAAATTGAATTTGCTAGTGATCATTGATTCTAATTGTTATTTGTAGGATCAACTGTCCGACCTTCTGGAGCATCAGCAGCTGCAGGCCCCCCAACTTCTTTACGCTGGGACCGACAAACCATTCAATTCTCTGTCAATGCATGGGTATATCTTTTAGTCATCTGCTGAAATGTCATCATACATTTCCCTTATCCAGGATCTGAGTAGTTACAAATCAAGTAGAATTTTAACAGTGCCAGAGATATGTGCTTAGCATGTTTTAGTTTTGCTTATTTAAGTTTGCCAATTAGCAAATTTCTTTGCCCTTGAGGAAGCATAGAAGGTGGTGCTGATGTTATTCCAATCCATTACTTTTGTGATGAGAGGGTTGGGGGAGACAATGATTCCTTTATTATATGCAATGTGTTATGTATATTATCTTCGAGGGCAGGCTTTGTGTCAGTTTATCGTTTCTCTAGATTTTATAAAACTTGCAATGTAAAAGGCATGGACTATTGGTAAGTTAATGTCGAACAGCAAGAAGACTTATTCATAGGAAATGGTTTGTTTGCTTGAGTTACTGAGTAAGACACCATTTTACAAGCCTTATTTGTTAATATTTTGCCCATTATTAGTTTTAAATGGATTACATTTTAAAGAAATTGGAGAAGCTTTTTCCTTTTTTAGATGTTTCACATATGTAATCAAAGCACTTGCGTATGTCGGGGTATCTTTTTATGTTTACTTTTTTTATAATTTATTTTTTTACCCTGCAGGTGTTTGCTGTGGCTATGCTTGGTATTTTTCCATTAGTACCCAAATTTCTTTCCCATAGGGCATATCGTCTTTCATTTATGGGTACTGCATGTTCCTCTCTGTACTCTTTGTACTCACTATATGGGGTAGGTGTCGCATTTGACCCCTTTGTAAACATTTATTTAATTACACTGTTCATTGTTGCTTCAACATCTGCTTGTGTTTTATTGTTTCAGAAACCAAGGGCATGGAACTTACCAGCCTTGCAAGTTTACTTCCAGTCCATAATCGCGACAAAGGATTTTATCTACTTTATTTACTGTCTTAGTTTTGTCTCATCACAACTTTGCCTTAAATGTAAGAACCTGATCTTCTATCCCTTTTCTTTTTGAATTGGTCCTAGTAGATGCGCAGTCTACTTTGGCTCATCCCCAAATTGTGCAAAATTTGATGATTTGATCTTTGTTGCAGTTGCTCTGATTCCAATTTTATGTCGAGCTCTTGAGCATGTTACCAAATTCCTTAGGCGCAACTTCAGTCGATCCTCCTTTTACAGGTGGAACAATAGTTACTAACCTTTGATTGATTATTTTTTTAATTTTGGACTTGGGGTTATATTATATAAAGTTTTCTGGATTCTTAGGTTTTATTTCCATGTAAGGATTCTTGGTAATTAATCTTTTACCTCCCCGACTCTTGCATGATCTGAAAGATCAATGATTCATTTTACTATGCTTGGCATGAGTCATTGTCTGCATGAACACAAGGCCTGTTGATATTGTAATTACTATGAATTTTCTTAGAAACTTGCCTTGTTTTCTAAAGTTGTTTCACTTGTTTTATGAATAACCAATGTTGTTTCTATGCAGGAAGTACTTGGAAGATCCTTGTGTTTGGGTGGATTCAAATATAACAACTCTCAGCATACTCTCTTCACAGGCTGAGATTGGACTTGGCTTCCTATTAATTCTCTCTTTATTCTCGTGAGTTTCTCCATCTTCGCCCACTTATTGATGGGGAATCACATTGAACATTCCTCTGTCCTTATTATATCGACTTACGAGTATTCTTAAACTTCATTTAATGCAGGTGGCAACGAAACATTATACAAACATTCATGTACTGGCAGGTTAGATCCAATTCCTTAATCACAAAAAACAAAATGGTTTCTCTAGATGGTTTTTCATTTTAACCTACAATTGTTGAGACAGGAAAGAAACCATTTTATCTTTACAGTTTGAAATTGTCTTCGGGGCGTCTTTTTGGCTTTTTATATTTGTAAGTGATGAACGGTTTGTTTTTGTTGCAGCTTCTCAAACTGATGTACCAGGCCCCTGTGACTGCTGGATACCATCAAAGTGTATGGAATAAGATTGGATTGACCGTTAATCCACTGATCCAGCGGTATGCCCCATTCCTTAATTCTCCACTTTCTGCTGCTCAGAGATGGTGGTTCAGGTAGACAAGACACTCTGCTTAGGGAGAAGAAGAAGAAAAAGAAAGAGAGGGATATCTCTGAGGATTTCTTTGGAATAGTTTTACTTTATAAGCAAAAATCATATTCAGATATATATATGACCAAATGACCATTTTGTTTAGATATGGTGACATAGTTTTTCCCTGTTTACCAGAGGTTGAGTTTGGATCTAATCACAAACTTTGAACAATAATCTACGAAAAACAACTCCATGATATCCAATTATTGATTTTGTTATCTCAAAATTGTCTGGTAGGTGTTTTTATTATTATTAAGATTTATTTATTTATTCATGTTTAGTTTGAATAAAATGTATTGGGGGAGAAATCATGAAAGAATTAGACTTGTGAAGTGAAAATGATCCCTAGTTTCAATCATCATGACTAGGAATGAGTGTTCTAGATGATAATAGAATATTGTTACTCCGATCAACACACCAATATTTTAGTTCCTTCTAAAAGAAAAAACAAAACAGTTGATTAATGTCCCCTCCATTTTTTTTTTTTTTTTGATGTTTTCTATTGTGGATAATGTAATGATGACATAAACCGTGCCTTAGTGTCCACATTCATAGCAAGGTATGGATTCTTTTTCTTTTTCAAAAGAAAACGAATCCAAATATGTGTTAATTGTGAATGAATGAGTTGTATGAGGAGGATCGTGATTTGAATGAGAAAACAATCCCATCCCATATGGTCCCTCAAAAATCAATTAGAAAGGGTATCTTTTGTTTTGTTTTCTAATCTAATGCCATTTGTCTCTGACTCTGCCATGTGAAAGAGACCAGAATAATATTTAAGCATATGCCTCTCTTTGCTTCACTTTATAAGAAAGAGGTATTATTTTATTCCAACCAATTTCAAATCAATCCATAATATTGTTTTTAGTTTCAGTATTACTTAATATAATAATATTATATCCAAAACAAGATGTTGCCACCACTGAACATATAAGTAAGTGTGGCTTCTAAATTTAGCAAAATAAACAGAAAGGTCATTATGCATCGGAGTTCGTATATGTAATGTAACTATGAGGAGGAGTACTTTAGTGCATGTTTCTTAATCTTAGCTGTTGTGTTGGGTCAAAAGGCTTACGTAATTTGGCTTCACATTGGCAAGTAGCAACTCCTCCACCTATATTGTCTCAAAACATAAATGGAAAAAAAAAATTATAATCTTGTGAAGTGACTTGGGTTTGCTTCCACGGCTCCCCAACCATTTAATAGAAATACTATAATCAAACCAAAGAGGAGAAGAGTTCCTTCCAATTGCAATCCTTAATTTCTTATATTATCCAGTAACGGCACATACACTTATTCATAAAAACTATATTGTATATTTGAACTCTTTCCTTTCCTACGAACACACGCTCACACATCAAGCAACTTAACACGTTTCCAAACCAAAATTAATTAATAATATCAATTTTATTCAAAAATTAGTGTACCATGATTATCCTATCTTGATGAATTAGGGTTTAAGATATGATAAGAGTATGAAGATATATACCTGAGGCACATGGTGAATTTCCAATTTGATAATTGTAGTTATTTTGAATTTTTTTTAAAGAAAGTTTAATATTAATATAATATAATATGATATTTTAGGGGAATTAATAAGATAGGATTACATGTGGATATATGAGTCAGGTAATAAAAGTAATAAGGTTGGACATGGATATAATTTTTTTTAAAAAGGTAAAATTGTGAAATAAACATACCTTATTAGTTCTCATTTCTAAAAATAATTATAATTTTTTTATTTATATATAATTTTCCTCCTAAAATAACCTAAAGATTTGGATTTTGTTTTCTTTTATAAACTGTAATTTTTCTATAAAAAGAAATCATGTTAACAAAAAAAATTTGAGAACAAACTAAAAATTAAATAACTAAACTGTAACAAGGAAGGAGTGAGTTTACAAGAGCATCACGTACTCAAAAAATCATGTTGCATGGTAGTAAAACCGATATACATAGAAGAAAAAAAAACATTATATTATATTAAATCGATGGCCACAATTTTAAAAAAAAAAAGTGGTCCCCTATATTTTCCTTAATTGCAACGTGGCTCAGTATGGAAAGTTATCTACACCAAAGCAAAGCTTGAAATTCAAAAGAGTATCACCACAGCGCATCCACGAGACTCACCGCACCATTGTCTTTTTCTCTTCTTCTCAACCTTTCCGGACTTTTGTATATTACATAATACAAACCAAGCACACACACAACTCAGTATCGTGTTTTGATTTGTTTCTTTCTTTTTTTTTAAAAAAAGTTCACATTTTCGATAAACTTTACACTCACGCCCTCACTATATATATATATATATATATTTATTTATCATCGAAGAGTCCGGGATCTGGTTCCTTCCTCCACCGCCGGCGATGGAATCTTCTCCAGTGATTCAGTCGGAGCATCTTCGTTCCTCTTCGTCGCTCGATATCGGCCGAGATTTAGTCGATTTCGATGACGGCAAGGACAGGCCGTTACTTGATCGTCTTGTTAGTGAGCCCGTAGCGAATTCCAACCACCAAAGGCGCCGCCGTGTCGGTGCACAGGCCGCCGCTTCCGCCGCCGCCTTGAATCGGCCGCGAAGGCAACAGTCGTTTACCCGTGATTTTGGACACGCTGCTAAAGAGACCTATTTGATCACTGGACTTAGCTTCACGCTCCTTCGATATCTCGGGTAAAATTTGATTCGAAAATGTCTTGATGGGTGGGTTTTTACGATAGTTCTTTGGAGAAGATGAAATTGAAGCTTTAAGTACTGGCTTTAGTTAAATGACCTTATTATATAATTTTTTTTTGTGCTAATTTGATTTTGATTCTTTTTAAGAATTTAAGTGGTGAATATGTTTGAAGTTAATTAATAGTGATTTTTGTTCAGGGTAGGCTATCGGTGGATCACAAGATTACTCGGACTTGGTTTTTATGCTCTGTTACTGATGCCTGGCTTTCTTCAAGGTGGCTTCTGTGTTCATATTAATATATATATTTCTATATATTGTTATAATGTAAAAATGCCCATTTTAATATTCATTTATGCTAACTTAGGTTATTAATTTGTATGTAGTCGCATATCATTACTTCTTCTCGAGCCACGTTCGGAGGAGTATTGTGTATGGTGATCAACCAAGAAATAGGTATGCTCTATTCTTAATTTTGTTTTTATTTTACTTTCTGGGTTTTCTATGTAGACTTGTGTATGTTTATGTCATGAATAAGATACGAATATTTTGTGGGTTGTTGTAATTTTACAGGTTGGATTTATATTTACCAGCAAATTGTACTGATGAACCAAAGCCAGTTGTAATATTTGTAACTGGTGGAGCTTGGATTATTGGGTTAGTAATAGTGATACACAAATCAATGCAATCATTTATTTCTCTATACCCTGTGAATGTTTGCTCTATTTATATTCCTCATTTTGTCTGGTGCATTGTTTTTTAGGTACCCAATGATGAATTGGCCTTTGTTTCGACACTTTTATTAGTCTTTCATTATTATATTTCATAGTTTTTTTGTGATTCAGATACAAAGCATGGGGTTCTCTTTTAGGACTGCAGTTGGCAGAAAGAGATATTATAGTGGCATGCATTGATTACAGGTAAATAAAATATCATAGTTCAAGCAGATATGCTGTAATGCATTGTTATCAAGATTACCATTGGGCATTACTGACTTGGAGAAAACCATCATTGTCATTTAATAATAAATGAAATAAGTATGGTGTATTTCTGCTTCAAATTGTCATTTTCGAACTGTTCTTTTAAAACCAGAAAAAAAGTTGCAAAGTAATTATTAAAAACAAAGGAAGAAAGGACTACAGTTACATTATTAGAATTAGAAACCGTACCATATAGCTTTGTAACTTTTGTTTTGATTTATGTTTGAGCCCATTATCATGTCTGTTTTATCTGTGATAATGTGACAATTTTACGCACAAAATGATTGCAAAAAAAAAAAAAACTTCAGCATGCGACATCTTTAGATATTTTCTTTGTTTTCAGGGGATTTTATTTTTATAATCAGCTCATTACTCGGAAAGTCGATTATACTGATTTAATTGTTCAAAATAACACTTGTAATTCTCATCTGTTGTCACCCATGACTCATCTTCTGCTGATATATTGATTGCAGAAACTTTCCCCAGGGTACTATTAGTGATATGGTGAAAGATGTTTGTCAGGGGATCTCTTTTGTTTATAACAACATAGCAGACTATGGAGGTGACACTGACAGGTGATTAGCTATTTTTTTCTTTCTTTCCTACCTATATTAAATATTATATTAACAATTTTTGTTTTTGCTGATTTTAATAGAATTTATCTAATGGGTCAATCAGCTGGTGCGCATATTGCTGCGTGTGCTCTCTTGGAGTTGGCAATTCAAGAATCTGAGAAAGGAGAGAATGCTTCTCTAAAAGTCTCTGAGTTGAAAGCTTATTTTAGTTTATCTGGAGGGTAAATTTCTGTTACTTTATCATAATTTATAATGAATTCTACTAATTATAAAGCTAGCTTCTTCAACTAATGTGCTTTCTTTGATGTGTATGGCTTTATTGATCTAGTCATTCATGACTTTCATACATTGACATACTTTTTTTTGCCCCCTTGGCAGGTATAATTTACCTAATTTAGTCGATCACTTCCATAACCGAGGACTCTATCGATCTATTTTCTTGGGGTACATAACAATCAACATGCTGTTTTATTTACTACCTGACTGCTGTACTATCTATTATAGCCATTATTCTCTCTTTTCTTCCTGTGATAGAGCTTTGTTTGTTTTGTCATTCTAGAATCATGGAAGGCGAAGAATCCTTGAACCAATTCTCTCCTGAAATTAGAATACTGGATCCAAGCATTAAAAATGCAATTTCGCTCTTGCCTCCAATTGTCCTTTTCCATGGAACTGAAGATCTTTCTGTTCCTTCTGATGCCAGGTTAGAATGTCCCCCGAAATTGCATCTAACAATTCTACTTCTCTTTTTAAAGTAAAATCTTCCACATTCAATTAGGCATCACTAAGATTTGTCAAATTTTACGTTTCAGATATTAACATTTTGGTTTCTTATTCCTGCAGTCAAACTTTTTTTAACACTCTTCAAAAGGTTGGAGCTCAAGCTGAGCTTATACTATATGAGGGAAAGACTCATACAGATTTGTTTCTTCAGGTAAGCGATTTTTCGACAAGTTCTAAACTACTAAATTTAGACTCCCCGGATAAGAGTTTTGATTAAAACTGGCCTCTCTAAATTCCAAGCAACTTAATTCTTGGTTGCAAATTTGCACTTCAGGACCCTTTGAGAGGTGGTAAAGATGGGTTGTTTGACCACATAGTTTCTGTGATACATGCTGATGATAAGGAAGCTCTTGCCAAAGATGCTGCAGCGCCTCCAAGAAAGCGACTTGTTCCTGAGTTTTTGTTGAAGTTGGCTCGTAGGATCAGCCCATTTTAGATCTGATTTTGTTGGGCATATAATCATTTATATATAGTCACTCAACGTGTATTTTTACTTTGTTACATAAGTTAATATAATTTATTTGTTTCACAATCACAAAAGGCGAGTCCTTCACTGTACAAGAAAATGTTCTCTTCGAAAAGTTAAAATTAGGATTACATGAGCTTGCATTTACGTTAAGATTCATTATATTGTCTCCTAGGTTTATTGGCATACAATCCCCATTCAAAACAGAAGAAGAAAAACATGGTGACTACATCAAATAATATGAAAAGTGGTGTTTAACAGAGAAAAAAAAAGAAAACAAAATGGTAACAGAGCGAGTGTGTTTAGGCAAAGCAATGAATAGGGAACAAAAAAGATGACTAAAATGGAGAGCATTCTTACTTGTTTGAACCCTGAAGGTTGGTATGACATACAATTAAGCTCTGCACCTTGATTTAGTTCAATTTCTTCCATTTTGGTTCTTAAAGTTTGAATGCCACTTTTGCTAATTGTCCTACCTTAAACTAAGTTTTGTCCGGCCTAAAAAAAATTCAAACAACTTAGTATCAGTTTTATGTTCAATGGCTAAGATTAGAGCTAAAATAATTTTTAAAAATAGGTTAGATTTGGAAATTTGAAAATTTTGGGTGAAATCTGAGACATAAATTTAATTAAGCAACAAAGTGATACACTTCAACAGTTCAGGAGTCCAATTACAACGACCAATATTAACAATAATATTAATAGTTCAGAAGCAAAATTGATAGGGAAATTTCACTATTTATGCATAATAAGTGTATATAATTACTAAATAATACCAGCACTATTCAATTTTTTAAATTGGTGCTAAACTTTCACCAAGTACCAAAAATACTCCTATCATTTTTTCACACCCAAAAATTTTCCCCCACAAACTCTCTCACTCTCTCTCTGTTGCTCTCAATCCCCGAAAACCCAAACCGAAGCCAAACCCCAAAAAGCAAAACCCAGAATCGATCTCACCCTCTCTCTTTCTCTTCTCCGACGTCGGCCACCCAAAACCCGTCGAACCAACGGCGACAACGAAGCTCGAAACCCACGGTGTCGAACCCGTCAATCGAACCCATATTCCCATTAAGGTAAATTCTTGAACCCTCGTGATGATTATTGTTGTTTTAGTCCCTTTGAATCTGGTGGTGTGGAATGGGTATGGCAATTCTTAGGGCTGGGTTTTTCTCTGGTTTTTTCTGGGTTTGAAGCAATAGCTAGATAGGTTCGATAAAGGTTTGATAGAAGCTCAATTGATTTATGGTAATATATGAAACTAGCTCGATATGCTCGATTATGGTTCGATAGTAGACTCGATAGGATAGTTTGAATGGTTCAACGGTGGATCGATAGGAGCTCGATAGGATGTGTGTAAATTGCTCGATGGATCTGTGGTATTAGATAAAAAGGGCTTGATAGATTCGATAATTGTTCGATAGTAGGCTCGATTATTGCTCGATGGTTATTTATGTAGACAGATTTTGCTTTTCTCGATAGGCTCGACACTGGCTCGATAGTCTCTATAGTTTTAGGTTGTTGATATTGCTCAATAGTGGCTCGATAGGGTATGTTGCAGCTCGATAGAGCTCGATGACAGCTTATTTCAGTTTTCTGATGAATTTTTTTTGAATTTTTTCCCAATTCTGTTTAACATTCTATTTTCTTACCAATTTTTTTTCATGTGTTGTTGCAAATGCCTAAGTTGCTTGTTCTGTTTAGTGATCACTTTCCTGGTCGAATCACATATCGGGGTAGTAGCACTTTAAATCACATTAAGACTAGGTTTGTGGACCTCAGGCTGATAGAAAGGGCTAAGGAATCCCCTTTCAAGCAGTTCTTTTTGGCTTCGGAGTTTAATTTCTCTGGAGTTTTGGTGCGTTAGCTGCTTTTGAGGACAATCGCCAGCAACAACGAAGATGAGGTGCATTTCTTCTTGGGGTCGAAGTCTTGTAGATTCGGCATGAGAGAGTTTGCCCTGGTGACGGGGTTGAATTTTAGTAAGTTCCCGTCACCAGAAGAGTTGGAAGAGCGTAATCTCAACGATCGGTTGATAAAGGAGTATTTCAATGATGCTGAGAAAGTAAAGCTCTCACAGGTGGACCATGCTTTCAAGACTTGTATTGTTGTGGAAGATGTGTACAAGCTTGGTCTATGTTTGTTGGTTGAGGGGGTCCTGAATGCCATAGAGGGCAAGTTGCATATATGGCGAGATATTCTGAAGATGGTTGAGGACGTAGAATACTTATTCAGCTATCCATGGGGGAAGTACTCTTATAGGAGGTTATTGAAGTCTTGTAAGAAGGACATGGTGAAGCAAAAGGCCAACTATGACAACAAGAAGGATGCCAAGGTGCAACAAGAGTCCAAGTACAGTATGTATGGTTATGCCCAGGCCTTACATTACTGGGCATATGAGGCTATCCAGCAGCTTGCAATGGAGTTTGTTGTGAGCTCGGGAAACATGGTCCCGACGATGCTTAGTTGGTCGCATCGGAGGAACAAGGATTTCACCAAGTCTGTCATCTCACTGATGTTATCGAAGAAGAATGTAAGTTATATTTTATTGACATTAAACAATTTTTTTATCTATATGCTTATCTTTTATGATTATTTGAGTTAACCACATGTTTTATGTTGTTTGCAGTTGATCGTCCTTCCGATGTTGAAGCCTCGACCAGCAGAAAAAGACTATTATTTATGGTTGACAGAGGGAGATCTTCCCCTTTATCCTGGGCTGATGAGGCTGATGAGGAGGAGGATGCGACTTTTAAGAAAGTCGCGGAGATAGTTTCTTAGGCAGCCGAGGCAGCCCAGATATTTGATGATGCTGTCCCGGAGGAGGAGGAGGTTGCAGGTCCCACCCCTCCTGTTGCCCCAGCTACAACCCCAGCCTCAACACCAGCCCCAGCCTCAGCCTCAGCCCCATCCCCAGCACCAGCCCCAGCCCCAGCCTCAACCTCAGCCCCTGAGCTTGTTGAGTTGATTGAGCGGTTGGACAGAGTCGAGGGTCGACAAGAGACCCTCCTGAAGAACCAGTCAGTGGTCCTAGATGCAGTCAGTCAGATCCTGATGTTTACTAAGGAGAAAACGTGGGGCTCCAAGGAAGATTCAGACTCAGAGTCACTGGATATTCTTCTAAACTATGTTGATGATTCAACCACGCCTCCTACCATCATTGTGACACCTAATGCTGCGACTCCGGGAGTTGTGATTGTCAACCCTGAGGATGTTGTTGGGGTTCAGTTTTAGAGGAGTAGACACCAAAGACGCAAGCCAGATTGGTTTGAGGACTACACCGATCCCAGGAGGAAAAGACCTCGCACTAATGCAGTTGCACCAGAAGAGGAGGCTACACAAGTGCTGGACCCTCTCAAGAAGCCAGATCGCAAACAGTATAGGACAGTGTCCAAGTGGTTGCTTGGAGACATCCCCAACAAGACCCCGAGGGATGTAAAGACTGGGGATCACGGTCCAACGTGGTTTCTAACATGGAAGACACCCCAGTCGTGGCTCAATGATGGGGTAAGCCATTTATACTTAATGTTAAGAAATTATGTTTTGTTTTCAATTTTACAAGTTCTATTTTTATTGACTCGATATGAGCTCGATGATAGCTCAATAGGAGCTCGATGAGGGTTACCTGGATCGATGTGAGATCGATAGTAGCTTGATGTGAGCTCGATGGAGCTCGATAGGGGTGTTAAACTAGGGTTGTTTTTTACTGTTTGAGATTACCTCAATGTGAGGTCGATGGAGCACGATAATAGCTCGATAAGGGTGTTAAACTAGGGTTGTTGTTTATTGTTTGAGATTAGCTCGATGTGAGCTAGATGGAGCTCGATAGGGGTGTTGTTTACCGTCTGAGAATAGCTCGATATGAGCTCAATGGGGATCGATATGGACTCGATGAGATCGATGTTTAGTTTGATATAAGCTTGATAGTGCTCGACTATAACTCAATTTATGGGTTTATGCACTATTTTTAGCCATTTATGATGGTCTTTGCTAACTTTTTATATCGTACTCTCTTTGTAGCATATTGATGCGGCTGAACACATGCTTCGAATGCGTCGCAAGTATTTTCCCAACACATATCGCCAGAATGATGTTGTGATGTACATTTATTTCTCACAAGTGATACCTACTCGATATGATCAGTACAAGAAAATTGCCGACAAAACAAAGTACAAGTGGGATTCTGACGTTATGTCCATGTCAACCGGCATCAAGCAGCCGTTTCTGGCATCTTGGCGAGGAGATGAGGATGTATATTGGTGCCAGAACCATGAACAACAACATTGGTTTGCCATCGAGGCTTCTATTTCTAGTTGGACTCTCACTGTTTATGATTCAGACAACTCGATGATTAGTGACGCAAATCTGGAGGAAATTATGAATCCATGGTGCTTTTTGCTTCCTTCTCTGTTGATGCAGAGTAAACTATTCACTGATAGCTTGATGTTGAAGATTCCTACAGCAGGAAAGAGGCCACATGATAACTTTATGGTATAGAGTTATTTTTATTAACTTTAAACTTGATTTTTCGTGAAAAGAGTAATGAATGTGATGTTGTTTGTAAGTTTGATTAGTTTTTATCTTTCTTTTCTAGTTAGTGTACTAATTTAGGAGTCTTTTAAGTTGTTAGTGTTAAATGTAATTAATTAATTAATTCTGTTTGTTTTGTTGTTTAGGAAAGGAATTTTTGAATTGCTAAGGGAAAGAAAGGACTTCGAGGCCAAAGTGAACACTAAAGCTGGAAATGCTTCTGATTTGCTGGAGAACAAAATGCTATAGCATTTCTGGGTACTGGGAAATGACGTGGACAAAATACCAGCAGGAATTTCTTCATCTAATTCAGCGCCTATGTGGCAGTCACTTAAAATTATGTCAGCTGGCTGATGTAGATTGGACTAGTGGGCCAAAGAGAAGAAAGTGGGCTTTCTAATTATGGTAAATGAAATTGTACCCGGGAGATATAGAAGGAAAGGAAGTACCAGCCACCAACATTATTGAAGAGAACACATGTGTGATGCTGCCATGAGAGGAGAAAAGTAGTTGCAGAAAAGGATACACAGAAAACCAAGTACCCATAAGAGGATATCCACGAGAAAAGAAGGAGGAGGACGAAAGCATACTTTGATTCTACTTCTTCTTCTTCTTCTATCTTTTCCTTTTCTGTAGTATATACTCTTAATTCTATATTTTGTGAAACTGAAGTATTAGTCATGGATGAACAAACTCTGTTTTGGATTGTAATTACTGGTTTGAACATGAGCTAAACCTTTTGAGATTTGAATAGCTATGAACCCCTATGCTTGTGATTAATTAATGTGAATGCATGAGTTTAGCAATTTTGCCTTTGTTCATTCAAGTGAGCTTACTGTTATTTAATTGTTATTAATTGGCCATGAATAACAATTTGCTAAGCTAGATCTGGTTCTGGAAAGGCTAAATCTAGTGGATATAACTTGGATGATGCAAGAGAATTTCCATGTTTAGGTTGTTCTTAGTAAGTAAGATAGGAATATTTTACTACCTTGCATAACTTGAGAATTGGTGTTTAATTGATGTTCTGCAACCTGATTAAATATAGGAATATATTAAATTAAGTAGTAGAACATAATCAGTGAGTTTTGGAAAAATCTCACGAGCAATTCTAGAATTCTGTTAACTCTGTGCAACTTTGCTGAACAAAATGCTGTAACAACTGGGCAAATTACACATAGGGGGGATTTAGCTATTCAAGTATATCATTCCATAGATACTTTTTCTTGCAATTATTTTTCCAGTAATTGTAGCCACATTTTAAGCAGGTTTTATTTACAGTCATTTAAATTTAGATTCATTACCCAATCATTCCCATATTTTCCATTTATTTTAAGTTGTTAATTAGTTGGTTTTACATTGAATTTTGTTTGCAATCCATGTGGAGACGATCTTACTTATCATTATATTACTTGTGTGACTGCGTATACTTGCGTATATTAATTTTCACAACACCGCATCAGTTCACATGGCGTCGAAAACAGAAACACGAGCTCACTTAGTCAAAGAGAAGGTAACAAACATCATCTTCATACTATATTTGTTTCTAATTAAAATTATAGTATTGTACACTTAATGTTTACATTTTTTTTTACAGTGGGGATTGTGGTGTGTATGTTGTCGAGCATATTGAACATCTCATGGCCAGCCTTCCATTGGAAACCATCTGCGATGAAAATATAGAGGTGTTCAGGAACAAGTGGACCATAGACTTGTGGTATTAAAATTTGTTACCTTGATGATTTTATATATACAGGGTCTTTACATGTGTAATTTTTTGTTTACATTTTTTTGTAACTTTCATATGGTTGTTATCGAGCTATATCGAACATTATCAAACTAATATCGATCTATATCGAATTGTTATCGAACTAATATCGAGCTTCAATCGAGCAATATCATTTTCATATCCATTATCTAGCTGTTATCAAACTAATATCAAGTCATATCGAACCATTATCGAACTACTATCGAGCTATATCGAACCATTATCGAACTAATATCGAGCTAAGATTTGAAGTAAGTTTAGAAGCTAACAACCATATTATCGAGTTCATATCGAGCTACTATTGAGTTCATGTCGAGCTACAATCGAGCTCGTCGAGTTTACATTGAGCTTAACATAACTTTTAAGAAAAATAAAAGAAAAAAGAAGGGAAAACAAGCTAGGATATTAATACAACAAGTCCAAATGGGAAAAAAAAGTTTGCATGTAGCCCTGTTGTGGCCAAGGCCACCACACATACTGTTAGATTAACTTATACATGATCTTTATTTATTTTCATGTATATCTAATATTAAACAAATTAATACGAGATGGCCTAAAACATGTTTCTAAAATTGAATTCAAAGAGAAACAAAGAATAGAATACTTACAGTATACGCAGCAGAATTAAAGAGTCATTCCTTCAGTTTCTCTAACTCTTGTATCCTCTCTGTCGCAGAGTATTATCAAGAAACTGAACCGATCTTCTATTTTCTTCACAATCTTCCAATGTATCCTTAGAACCACCTAGGCTAGTGTGGGCAATTCTCAACACATGAGATAGATATAGAGAAAAGAAGAGAAAATAACAAAGAGGCTTAGAAAAAGACTTGTGTTTAGAGAGAATCTAAAACTATCAGAAAATCTGACTTGTGACTTATCAAACTTCTGTTTTGACTTCTCTCTAAGCACTCCTTTTATAGGCTCAATTAGGCCATTTAATTTAATTAAAAAATCAATAAAATAATAGTCATTTTGAAGCCCTAGGTCGAAATTATCATGGGCTATAGGCCCGTGAAATTTCTCATTTGATTATAAGCCCATTGGACTTAAAATCAAGACCTGTATTATTTTCTATTGATTTAATTATTTAAATCCTTTATCAAATTAATTATTTATAATTTGAACCTTGATTTAAATTTATTTATTAATTTAGATACCAATTTATCTTAATTAATAAATCTGCCATAATTTCTCTTTTCTTCTCAAAATTACACAACTCTGTGAAATTATCCAAAATTGACCTGGTCAACTTTGATAATTCTAATTGATAATTAAATCAATTAATTGAGACTATCTAGATGATTTTATCCAAAGTACAATGGGGACCATGGGCCTATGAAATCAATCTCCAATAAGTTATCATAAATCTAACAAATAAATTTACTAACTTATTAATTCCTCGTGACTCCACTATAGACTTGGAATTGCACTCTTGAATTCATAGAACAGTCTATAACAAATATAGATATGCTATTAATTATCCATTGTTACAACCATAATTGTCACTTAATCTTCTATAGACGGTCTACAATGAGATAGGACTAAAATACCGTTTTACCCCTCATTGTATTTTATCCTTAAAACACTTAGTTCCTTGTAAATGATATTTTAGTAAACTAATTTAATTACTGAAATGAGATCTCTATCATTTAGCACCTTGAACCAAACTAAAAGGAAACCATCGTTTCACTTCTTCATCAGAAGCTATAGATGTTCATATCTATGATTAACACTCCCACTCAATTATACTACCGAGTTCCCAAGATGTAAGTATGGGCTAGTCCGTAGGGCTGGTAACGAACAAGTCAAAGAACTCAAATAATACAATCAATTAGAATACTAACCACTCAGAATTGAGATTGAATTGACCTATGGTCAACTATATGATATGACTAGAATAGATAATAACGGTATGTTTACTTATCTTATCAACTGTCAATATCGGTCCAGTTCGATGTAACAAATACATCCGATCTTATCTACTTTGCTAATATTCTGGAAAGAACATAACACTATAATGTGTAAGTAGATCATATCGTAGATTGGCAAGTCAGTGTAAATCTTGGGCACTGACTAATCTTAGGACTAACTTATTTTGAACATATAATCATATTTATATTCCACTGTGATTACGTCACTATAAATAAGATTAGCTATATGCTCGAGATTTAATAGAAGTTTATATTAAAAAAATAATCATGAAAATAAAACATGTGAGCAAAGTGATTGACCAAGTCAAAAAATGATTTCTATTCTTTTATTGATAATAAAATGAGATTACAAAGAATTTGGGTTTTAATTATGGCATAAAACCCCAACACATACTACACTTGCGCTCTTTGCGAATGATTTCACCATTCGATGGAGTGTGATTTGTCTTCCTTCGTCCCATCTTTTACTTCTTCGGCTGACCAACTGGTTGTTTTTGCATTTTCTCTATGTTCTCGGGAACTTCCCAATCATCCTCGTTGCCAGTTAGGTAAATTATTTCTTTGTAAGACTCCCTCCACATTACCGTATTGTAATATGGGGAACATAATGAGTAAATGTTGACACCGCGCAGGATGGCTGCAGCCACACCATGAACACAAGGGTAACCCATTATTAGAAACATGCCACATGAGCATGATTTGGTCATCAAATTCACCTCACCATCACCTTCTAGGTCTACCACATGAAATTCGAACTGTCCAATAGGATGGACTTTCAAGTACCTTGCATCATCCGCAATGCCTGAGACATCTTTCTCATATATTGTTGCTAATTTGGACGTGCACTTCTCTACCTCCTCATGACGCGCAGTAAACCATGACTGAATTATGAAACGAATGAATTCCATAAAAGTAATGATTGGGAAGGTTCTTGCGTCTCTGGTTTTGTTGTTGAAACTTTCAGCATAGTTGCTTGTCATTACATTGTATCGATTCATAGGAAAGTAAGCATGAGTCCACTTATCGAAGCCTATACCCTCGAGATATTGAGCTATGACAAGATCCATTTGCTTTATATTGTTGAAGAACCTGTGAAATTTTGACTTCCAAAATGCATATGCCGCATTCCACATCTCCTTATGATAGTGATCAGTCTTGAACTTAGCGATTACATTCATACTTATGTGATGATAGCATGCATTGTGGTAGGCATCAGGGAAGACCAACTCAAGAGCATGAATATTGCTAGCATGCATGTCTGATACAAAATCCAGATTATCAACAACTCCAATGGCTTCCTTCAATTTCACCATGAAATACTTCCAAGAATTATGATTCTCACTGTTAACAATCGCAAACGCAATTGGATAAATGTGGTTATTTGCATCCAATGCAACAACACACAACGTGTGGCCACCATACATTGACTTCAAGAAAGTGTCGTCCACACATATAACAGGACGACAAGATGTAAATCCTCTTCTACAAACTCCACATGAGAAGAAACAGTAAAGAAAGTGATCGTCATCTGTGACAAAATCAGTTATTTTACCTAGATTCTTTTGCTGCAGTATGTAAAAGTAAGAAGGTAACTTGGAGTACGATTCTTTAGGTGTCCCCCTGACATAACCGAGTGCCTTCTCTCTGCATCTCCAAGCCTTCATATAACTCATATCGATCCCAAAATTATTCTTCATATCCTCCTTTATGTTGTTTGCAGGGTAGCTAGTGCCATCAGTAGCATATTTGTTCTTGATAAGGTGCCCAATGACCCAAGGTGCTGATTGAAGGTGGTCTTTCTGTCGCAATTCTAGTGAGCAAGTATGTACACTATTATAAATAGTGATCTCAAACATCTCCGACCGCGCTACTTTTTTCCCCTTATTCTCCAACCACAATCAGGATCCTTGCAGGTGATATACAACACATCAGTACCATACTTCTTAACCATAAACTCAAAATTATTCTTCATTGCGAAGAGATCCGCTTTGGTTTTCAATTCCATCTTGTTCTCAAAAGTCTTCCCAAGGTGTAGTTTTCCCAACGGTACACCGGATGAGGGTGTTTCAGATCGACTAGAAGCCATGATATCTTCTTTTGTAAACATGGGAGCACTCCATCTTCTGTGATCTTCTGTTGAACATATTGGAACGTTCCCTGTATTGTTATATTCTATTCCACCAGGATGACTAGAGCTGGTGCCAGGTGTTTGACGTCCTTGACTTTGGTGGGTTTGCCCGTGCAATAGGATGTACTGGCTGTTCTTGTACTTGTTCGACTTGCAAATCATTAAACATGTCAATTGACACTTCTGCACTATAATATGCCTCTGAATCGTATCATGAGTCCTCATTATGTTCAACTACTGGATCGTCATTCACATAGGGGTTGTACTCATACTGGTTGTCCCACAGGTCACCAATAGGACATCCTAAAGTATTGGCTGCTCCCTCAGGTCCGAGAGTGGAATATGAATCTGCAATGACAATTTTTTTAATAGAAGTGACACATAAGGCTAAACTTTCTTTAGATGTTATTCCTAAGAATGCACGGACACCAAAATCACTTTCAACATGAATGGGTGTAAACGGTTGGTCGCCGCATGTGTAAGGAGCCTCCAATTTCAACCCATACATATGTTTATCAACATTAAGTTCCTTGTTCAATATGTCAAGAAGTTGCAAGTACGTTACAGTATCCTCCATTGGTATCACCATGCATTGAGGGTCCTTGAAAATCCACTTATTCCCTTGTAATTCCCAAACACTATTGTAGGATACAAAAACGTAGACAATTGAACTTGTGTTGGAAAAAAAAAACATTGAAATTGTTAAAAAAACTGTCAATTTTTAAAAAATTCATGAAAAAATAATATTATCGAGCTTCAATCAAACTCTATCGAGTTACCATCGAGCTCTAGTCAAGCACTTATCGAGTTCGTATCGAGCTAAAAGTTCTTAAGCCAAACACCCTATCGAGCTTCTATCGAGCACATATCGAGAAGACAACTAGACCAAATATTCTATGGTCCAATCGAACCCTTATCGAGTTTCCATCGAGCTCTTATCGAACCCGTAGCAAGCACATAAAAGAACCTTCGTCTACATACTATCGAGTCCCTATTGAACCACTATCGAGCAAAAAAGTTGTAGAAAACCCAAAAAAACGCAGATCGTGAATTCTCTCTAAAAAACACAGTAATATAGGCTCAGATTTGTTTGAAATATCCAAAAAATGTAAATAAACAATACCCAACTAGAGTTGTATATATGGGCCGGGCTTTCTAGCACGGCACGAAACTGACACGAGCACGACACGACACGACACGAAAAATATGGGCTTGGGCCAGGCACGACACGAATTGAAAATTGACACGACACGACACGACATGAGTCTGAGCACGACACGACACAACAAGCCCGAAGGCACGACACGAAAGCACGAACAAATTACCCCGAAAGCATGACACAATAAAAAATATGATATTTTGACATTAATAATGATAATAAATTTTTATTTGTCAATTATCTATAAATTAAAATGATAATAAAAGTCTATTATTTTTGTCAATGTTTATATTTTTATAATTATATTAATTTATTTTAAGATTTGTAAGTTAAAATTTTTAACATTTATTAGTAGGTATTCAAATTCTAATAATTATCTTTGATATAATTTTGTGTAAAGTATTGTTGAAAAGTATATAAAACTATAATTTAAATAATGAAATGTATTGGGATTGGTGGTGAGTCCATTGTTTATTAAAGAGGTTGTTGATGGTTCAATTCCCCTTCCTTACATTTTTTGGCAATAATAAAGTGGGCTGGCACGACATGGGCCTGGCTTATAAGCCGTGCTGGGCTTACTCTTTCAAATATGGGTCGGCCCGATCCGGGTCGAATTATTCGGAGGCACGAAAATGTGGGCCGACCCACATTTACAGCTCTATATCCAATAGATAAAATGAGTCAATATTCTTAGTCATGGTTTTTCTTCTAAAAAAACTCTTAAAATGGATGTTGCCTTTGACATTGGCAACTTCATAGAGACAATAAATATGACTAATAATGATTTTGACAAGAAAATCATACAAATCTGTAGGTTTTATGGAGGATTTCGTGAAAATGAAAGAGAAGAGAGAGGAAAATAATATTTTAAGATTATTGATATAATAAGAGAGATATTTTGGGTATGAGAGGAATGTTTAGTATCAAATTGAAAATATTATTAGTGCTAGTATTTTTTGGTAATATTATGCATTATTAAGTATGAATAGTAAAATTTCCCAATGGATAAGTATTCAAATGCTTTCAATAAAAACGACATGTCGTTATAACGTGGTCTTCGGTCTTCATATAAGAGTTAAAAATCAAGTAAACGACATGTAGCTTTTCCTTTTTTTCATCTTTATTGTGAGATAGAGGTGAGGCGGTAAAGAATAGTTCAATCGTACTGAACGTTATAAAAAAAATTAAAGGGTTTAATTAGTGAAAAAAGGGGGTTATTTAAGAGGGATGTAATTTTATTTTCTCAAATGTTCTCCCTTGTGTTCGAAGTCGCAGTTTCAGAAATTCGATTCCGGGACTTCATCACTGCGTGTACGAAGAAGCCATAATCCCTGAACGGGGTAAGAGCGAGAGACTCTTTGCGCTAAAGGGTTTGGCTCTTGTAGTTGGATTAACTTCTTCTTTCGAAATTAAACGACACAACAAGTATGCCCAACTATCTCTTTCTTCTTTTTGTTTTATTTTATTTATTTATGAACCAGGATTAGGAATTTAAGGTAGCGTTTTGATCTGGGTTTTGAAAAAGATTGAGTATTGCTGTGTTATATATGGGATTCTGGCCTGTTGGTCAGCCCCAATCGACGCAGATTAATGTATTAGTTGCTTTTTGATTAGAGTTGAGGCCTCAGATAAGCCATATAGACTTAGTAGAACTTGGGCTGAGCTTCTCTTTTCTTGTATTTACCTAATTGTAATTTGTAAGGTCTAGAGATTGGTGCGGTGTGAAATGGGCAGTACAAGCAAGAAGAAGAAGAAGCATGTAGACGAATCTAGTGATGAATCTTCACTCTCTGAGGGAAGCTCTGATTACTCCAAACGATCCTCTAAGAGTAGTCAGCGCCGGCACCGTCATCGGAACGATGGCAGTTCGAGAAAAGAGAAAGAGAGGAGGGAAAAGGAGGAGAAAAGGAAGAGACGCAGAGAGAGAAGGGATAGAGAGAGAAAGAGACGGAAATTGAGGAAGGAGGATAAGAAGAAGAACAGGGATTATGATTCTGCTAGTGATGATAAATCCGAGCATGGGTCTTCTTCAAGTGATGGTAATTCAGAACCAGAACAAAGGCGGGTTCAACCCCAGGTTGCATTGCGAGAGTTGTTGAAAGAGTTTCCTAATGTTGTGAACGATTTAAAACAGGTATTTTGTTGGCTCTCATCATGTCTGCTTATACTTTCTTTGCAGAAGTCGTTTATTGTTCCATGGTTTCCTTTTTCATATTTTGCTCATGAGACTGTCCTGGTCCAATTCTATGCATCATACGTGCCCCTACTTCTAATTTAATTTCATGTTGTTAGTTTTTTGGTTTTCCATACAGTAGCAAGGTATAGTAGTTGATTAATTGTTGCCATTGTTTGTGATATAGCTTTTGCAAATGATCGATAATGGACAAGCTGTTGACATAAATGGTGTATCGGAAAGATCTCTGGTTAAGCACCTAAAGAAGCTGTTTCTTTCATTAAGTCTCAAGGAAAATAGTGATAAAGTCTTCACCCTTCCTTCAAATGTTCGTCCCACTTTGGAGGTCATTGCACCCCTACTTCTTAGTTCTACAGAACCTAAAACTGAAGAATTTGATCAATCTGTACCATTGGATGACACAAATCCAGCTCCGGGTGTTGATAACAGGCAGGAGACAAATGATGACAGCTTGGCAGGTCCAGCTGACGATTCTGTTGGTCCTAAACGGAGGTGAATGATACACCATTTTTCATTTTCCATAGATATTTTTGTTTATTTGCGGCCCTCATTTACATTGCCTGAAATTTATGACAGGATCATTGGCCCTGCCATGCCATCTGCTGAGTTACTTGCTGCTGCTGCTAAATTAACAGAAGCACAAGCTGAGCTCAGGTATTTATTACTTTAATGCACTTTTTTTTTAAAATCTATTTATTTCTGTAAGAATTTCTCAAGTTCCATTTAATCGCAAATATGGGGGTTGTCAAAGCTTTGATTGGTATTTTTTGGTTCTATTCTATTGAATATATCCAGAGATGCTGAATTGGAGGAAGATGATGCATTATTTATAGGACCTGCGCCACCAGCTATGGTCGCTGAAGCAGCATCAGCAAATGAAGCAGAACGGTTTGAAGAGGTATCGTAGCTTATATGCTTATTCAGTTGCTGATCAAACTTTATAGCATGGTTGTATCTATCTATGCTTTTGTGCTTATACTGTTGCTTACGTGTTTATTCGGGTTCATGTTTAAATATGAATGATTCTCTTCATGTACGTCTGCATGGGTGAACTTATATAACTCTTATATCATGACTCTGCTCATTTATATACTTAACGCTGTATGATCTGTTTCGTTCATATATACCAATCTATTGTAAACTATTTTTCTTATTATTCTTCTTTATCCATTTTATTAAGTTGTAATTATTATATCTGAATAGTTATGTTTGTAACTCTGTATGCATCTTTTTTGTTACGTCATTGGTAAATTTTTGTTTCAACACATCTTTTTTGCTACATGCTTATGTGATTGTGTACTGGGTCGCCCTAGTAATTGCTTATGAATGCAATAACTTGTAACTTCTTGTGTCGTCTTATCAGGTAACAAGAATTATGAGCGTTGAGACTGATTGCCCATACGAGATCTTAGGAATAAACCAAAATAGGACATCTGATAACATAAAGAAAAGGTGAGCCCTGTAATTTATTATTGTTATTTATTCATTGTACAATTTGCCTTTTCCAGATATGGAGTACTTGTTGCATGCTTTTGTTGGGTAGATTTTCAGGTTAGTATACTGATTGTTCCTCCCCCGCCTCTATCTAATTGTATATAAAGACAAACACAAATTCACGAATGAGACATTCTAGAGTTGATTCAAAATTTGATCATTTATTTGTGTGTAGAGACTTATTTTCTATACAATTTGTATAAACTAGAGCCTTATTTGTTCTTTGATTTATGTATAACCTCATGTTTCAACATACTACTAAGTTAGTATTTGTTGGGAATATGTGACACATTTGAAAGAACTCTAATTTATTTTTATTTTAACCACCTTCCATCGTGGATTATTGCTTTTGAAGTTATTAATTTATTTGTTCTAAATTTTAAATGATGACCAAACCAAATACTTCACCATATTACTGGTTAATCTATAAATATTTGAGTGGAGACATCATTAGCTGACTGACTTAATGGATTGTTATATGTTGCCAGGTATAGCTATTTACATGATCATTGATTATTGAGTTGGTTTTATTTGTATTTGGCTTGTAATTTTGACCCCTACATGTTCCCATCATCTCTAGGTATTGGAAAATGTCTCTTTTGGTGCATCCTGATAAATGCAATCATCCTCAAGCCCATCAAGCATTTATCAAATTAAACAAAGCATTTAAAGAACTACAAGATCCTGATAAGGTGAGTTTTTTCCAGACAAAATCTGCTCCAATATTTTTTTTTTAAAAAAAAAAAATGGAAAAGAAACTTTGTGCATGATCATTTTTCACTGTGACATGTCCTTCTATTGTTATCATTTAGCATGTAATTTGGTCTTCTTTTCAATATTGTTGTCTTTTTGTAGAGGCAAGCACTGGATGAGAAAATCAAAGCCAAGGAGGAACAAGAGAAATTTAAGGTAAATTTTTAACCTCAAGTTATAACTGGGTCTGATTGTAATTGAGAAGGTCTGTCTTTTCTGATGCTTCATTTTTCCCTTTCCCTGCTTTAGGTTGAATTGCGAGCAATGCGTGAGGCTGCACAATGGAGAAGGACACAAGGTTAGCTGATTGAGGGTCTACCTGTTTTATTTATTTTCCTACTAGACCCTTGAGTTTAGGATGCTAGATGGCTAGTTGCACTAGTACATTTTCCTCATAATTCTATCTAGCAAATTAAACTTCAAATTTTTGAAGCAGTCAAATAGATGATTTTTTGTTAATGTTATTTCTTTTGTGCGTTGATAATTCATGATTTTGTACTTGCTTGCTGATCTTACTAAGACACCAAATGTTTTGGCAGGTATATCCATGGAGGGTGATGATGAGCTCCTCGCAGAGATGGAAGTTAAAGTTGCTCCTCAGCGAGATGAGTGGATGACAAATTTACCTCCAGAGAGGAAGGTAAGTTCTCTGATCCTATATTCCTTTTCTTGTTATAGGCATCACAATTCTCCCTCCACAGCTTTTAACAGCATAATTTTAGAGATCTCCTTGGATTGTTGTTCCCCCCTCATCCCAGTAATTATACACAAGTTTGATAAAATTAATTATCAAAGCTTAAGTATCATTGTGATTTATTTTGCTCCCTATTTCAGTTTAACTTCTTATTTATTTACTTTTAAATCAAGTGTCAGAAAAGAAGAGTGCGCTTAACTTGTTTTGAACAAACACATGAATGAAACTGAAGCTTCATATAATTAGATTCAGCCTTTTTTTTAATATATATAATTATAAAACTTTGCCAATTTCATAATCTAATGCCATTTTTCCAGCCTGGTGGCATGCCAATGCAGTCAACCAGCTTTAGCAGAAACGAAAAGGAAGGACGTGGTGATACAAGTGCGTGGACAGACACCCCCACCGACAGAGCCCAGAAGGCAAAGACGAAGTGAGTAGTAGTAGTAGTACTCTGTAAAATTACATTGTTTTTACAGTCTATCATTGCCTGTTTCCTTTGATTTAACACATGATTTCGCTCCACATTTGGTGTTCCATGGCAGTTTTCTAGAAGCATATAACAAGGCTGCAGCACTGGCATCAAATGAAGTGGAGAAGAGTTCAGAAGCAGATTTGGTAGATAAATACAACAAAGAAAAACGATCGAAATCATTGGTGCAAAAGCACCAAGAGAAAGCCTTTGGCCATTCTAAGAAAAAATCCACAAAGCAACAACGGGAGAAGGAAGAGTGGGTGGGGCAACATCCGTGGAAGCCTTGGGATCGTGAGAAGGACTTGGTAGCTGGGCGACAAGATGTAAAGTTAGACCCAGAAAACATAGGTGAAGGTTTAACTTCCAGGTTTTCTTCGGCATCGTTCCAAAGGAATTTTCTTTAGACCAGAGTGGCTTTTCCGGAACTAAAGCAGTATTCTTATACTCACGTCCAACTTCACTGCGGCACCAAGCAAAATTCGCCTTCATCTGTATACACAGTCGAGTTTGTTATTATGTTGTAATTTATATGGAGAAGGGCGTCAGTTTTCTGATTTCCAATATTTGAGAACAAAGAAAGAATTCAGGAAAGGAAGCTTTGCAGGAGCCAGGAATAACACCTATCACCATTTAAAGTATAATCATTCTTCTATTGTGTCCACACGAGAGAAGATCTCATATAAGTTGAGTTCCAATTTCTTCAACAAGAATTTCTCAAGACTAATTACCATTTCCAATTAAGAAGCAGCAATACGACCCTTGGGCATTTCATCACACGAATGTTCTTCTAAGCTACACATAATTTTACCACTCACCACACCATACAAAGTTGGTGGAAGCCTTGGCCCAAAAATCAATTCATTGTTTGTTATGAATTAATCTATGTTGCAAACAATATTAGCTACTATGTAATCATTATTATTAAGAAATTCATAACAATGTGAACATTGCTCTATGGTTATGAATTGTTCAAACAACGTGCAAAGATGTTCAAACAAACTTAGATCAAACCGACTTTAAAAATGCAATAGATTCGAATGAAATAGGTTTTAACATTTTTTGAATAAAATTCCTAACAAGGAATCTCTTGTGTGTTTTTCAAGCAAAATAAGTCTATTATCAATTATAAATATGCTGCAAAATGACATTTCTTGCGGCAACAATTGTCGTTGCTAAAACTTCCAAGTTCTCGCCATAGACTTTGGCAACAACTTTGTTGCTAGAATTCATCGCTAGAAATCAGTCACTAAATCGTTCTTTCTAGCGGCAATGTGACGCTTGTTGCTAGTTGGGAAATAGTTTGTTGCTAGAAAGCCGTCAGTTTTGATTTAAGTGATGAGAACTAGCAACAACATTTTTTTTACAGTATTAATTTATAATTATAATAGTATTAAAAATTATATAATTAAAATTAGATTGAAGCTAAATATTTATATTGGAGTTTAAGATTGAATCTTAAATATCAAGTATTAAAAGGTTATGTTTACAAGAGTCTGTCAATTATAATTATATATTGTCGTCCTATAAATAAAAAAAATCCTAATGGCTCGATCCTGTCGGATCCAGATCATCAGGTGCGGGTGGTGTCTGTTGAGATCCAGATCCTGAGCCTCCACCTAGCTTACGAATGTACTCCTCTAAGGCACGTACGCGCTCCACTAGATCTTGTACTGTCTCAGCAATCGACGGAGGCAGGGGTGGAGGAGGTACTGCTACCGCTGCCTGTTGCGCCCTCAAGCTAAGCACACGACCATATCCCGGTTGGAAACCACGACGCCTTCCAAAGACTGACTCAACAAGGGAGAAGTCGTCCTCAGGCATGGCACTCGGAGCAGACAAACTGGGACCAAAACTCTGTGATTGCTGCGTGTCACGTACCGTTAACAACTTATCCTGTATTATTCAATTAGCAATATTACTATATACGGTAATTAAATGGATAGAGTAATAACTTAAAAAATATAAAAATTAACTTACCCAATTGTCCTTTGCTTCTTGGGACGTCCACCCTTTAGTTATTTTGAAGTGAGTACTCTGCCATGTTTCAGGAATTGCAGCTGGGCGCCCACTCTCTAAATCGCGCTACAAAACAACAATAATTTTGAAATCAATCAAAAATTAATTAACAACAAAGGACTTAAAATTTAAATTACCTTTTTATGGCGCAGCGCTGGCGTAGAAATGGAACCTTGTATGCTCGGTTGTTTCATCTTTTTCCTGTTGGCTGAGTTAATCTCCGAGCGTTTCTGCGAAGAATTTAAATTAGTAATATGTTAAATTAACAAGGTTACGTAATTAAGAAATACATACCTTGACTTCAGGGCGTGCAAAATACTCGACTGCCTTTTTCCATTGATCTAGCGTACATCCATCATGGGGCGTGTTGGGTCCGTACTTATCCAAATGGGTCTTCAGATCGTTTTTCCACTCGGAATAACGAGAGGCGCATGACTGATTAATTCCAGCTAAAATCCCAGGCAAGTGTTCTTTCTCATATCTCTCACGACCAATGTCAAATAAATCATCCTAAATTACAAATTGAAAGTATTAGTAAGTTTAATATACAATTGAAGACAACACATAATTGTAGAAATAATTTACCTCTAATTGAGGAAGGATCCGTAGCCTATCAGCCTCTGGTACATGAGCCCATTGTAGGTAGTTTGGATCTGTGTACCGTCGTACAAGAATCCCGATCTCCCTGGACAGGTGGTGGTAGTAGTCACCTATCTCTTTGTACGTCCCACCTTGCACATCCCACTCTAAAGGGATCGGATGACCTAATTTTTCTCTCAATTGTTTGGTGGACAATCCTTTGTTTCGTCCACGTTTCCGAGGAGGCGCTATTTTTTTTTTAAAATAAAAAAGTCAAAATTAATATATAAGAGATATTAACCTAACTAATCTATAATACAAAAAATTACCTCTCTCACAGTCTGCCTCTAAATGTGATCGTTTGCAGGGGGGATCACACCCGCCATCACCCTCATGAGATTGAGCCATTACCTGAGTCTAACGGAATTTCAACAGCATAACGATTGCATTATAACCTACCCAAAATTTTTAAACCCTGCAAATAACACACTTAAAATCCCAGACATAATAAGCAATATCATTTACATTAATAACAGACTCATTTTTACATATTATATAGTTAGAAAAATTATAATTATACATCTAACATTCAAAAATACAAAACTCAACAAATCTAATTACCACATATTTTATAATATATTTTTTAAACTTATTCTATTTTTCATAGTAATAATTTAATCTTATTATAAAATAAATCATATTTATTTAATAAATTTTAAACAAATTTTTATACATCAAAAATGAAAATAAAAACAGAATATAAATACCTGGTTGAGAAAGGCCAAATACACAGAGCCGATGGCTGTTTTCACCAAAACAAAAAGTTTAATTAAAAAACACATAAACACACAATGAGAGACGGAGTGAGAGCACAGAGCCTTTTCACCAAAAATAAAAAAATTAAATTAAAATAAAAAGAATAAAAGTTAAAAAATATATATACATACCTTAATAATATGGTATTTGGGGAAAATGGCTTAGGGTTTCAAATTTGGGGAAGAGCACAATGAGAACGTTTGTGAAAATGGCTTGGCAGCACCAAAAAAAAAAAAATACTGAGAGAGAGATAGAGAGAGTAGGCGGAAAGCAGAAAAACAAACAAACAAAAATAAAAACATACCTGAGAAAATTTGGGTGAAATGGGAGAAAATATAAGAGAGCCGAATAGAGAGCACAGTGAGCAGAATACACCACAGAGAAAGAGAGCCTTTTCACCAAAAAAAAAAAATCAAAATCTGAAAATAGAGAGCACATAAACACACATAGATAATAGATGTATATTTTTACCTTCTAGAAATTGAGAGAGAGATCTGAAACTTGGGTTTCTCCAAAAAAAAAAAAAACAGAATTAAAATTAAGTAAAAAAAAATACAATCATAGATACCTGAAAGAAAATGCTTGAGTTGGGTCTGAAATGGCTGGGTTTGGGAGAATCGAAGAGGAAAAATAAAAGACAAAAAGAAAATGGGTTTGAGGGTGGGTGGATTTTGAGGTGAAGAGGGTTTGGGGAAATGGTTGAGGGAAGAGGCGGGGTTGGGAAAGTGATACATTAGGAGGGAGAGGGACCTAGCGGGAACATTAGCTGTCGCTATACGAGAGATATCGCCGCTAGATTATCTTAAAACCGCCAAATTATTCCCCCATTCTGACCACACATCTACTCACAGTCACAACCTTCAAAAGCCATTTGTTCAAATCTTATGGTAAATTTTTTGTAAAAATTGGCAACGGGTTGAGCTTTATAGGTCTTTCACTATTTTTTTAATATTAATAATTATTAACAGTGTTCTTTTCTTTTTCAGGGTAAATACAATAACATGTATATTAGTTCTTTTATTCTCTTGCTTTTATATATATATATATATATTTTTAAAAAATATCTCTTATTTTTATAATATGGCCTTTTTTTTAGTCCTTCTCATGACTTAGTCCCACAAGTGGGCCCATTAAATTTTCCGTGTCATGATGTGAGATAGTTTGGTATATTTATTATTTTATAGTATTTTACCTATAGAACCGGTTATATAAACTCATTATGAATAGTTGTATTGATGTGGTTGTTAAAGGTAAGGGTAATGGGGTAATTTTATGTCAAAAAAAGTGTACAGTTAAGGAGAATATTGTCATCTTAGTATTGATTTGTAACTTATTTACGATATTGGTAAAGTATCATTTTGCCACGGGTAAGTAATTTTGAAGTAAGTGGTAAGTAATAATGTTATAGCAGAAAGTAAAAAAAACTGAACTAATCAGTTTAGTTTTTTTTTTGTGTGTGTGTGTGAATTGTGTTAGTAAAAGCTTAAAATATGTTTTAATGGTTGGATGAATGAATTAGCACTAATTAGGTACCTTAGTGTTGTATAGTTAATTTTGTATGAATTTCGGCCATTATATGGTATTAGGTACCTAAGAGTTTCACTTTCCATAAGTATTTTTTAATGAATTTTTTTGTAACAAAATTAAAGTAGATTGTAAGAGTACTAGAATATTAATACTACTAAATGTAATGTAAGTAAGACTAAGACATGATGCATGGTAACTTTAATAGCTTTCATCTTTTTTTCTCTTTTTTAAAAATTTACCTAATTCTCTTGCAATCACGTTAGTATATTCTCACAACAACATAAATTCATGTCACTTATATAAATAGATATGAGTCATAAAACTACCATGTCACTAGCAAATAAAATGATTCTTACAACACTACAACAAAAGGCAGTATTACCGGGGAGGCTTCCGCTGGTAATAATAGGGCATTATGCGCCGGTAATATACATTACCGGCAGACTGACACCCTGCCGGTATTCTATCAATACCAGCAGATTAATAGGGGCGGGACTCCGCCGATGTAAAAGAATAGTCAACCTCGTTTGGCTCATTTAATACCAAGGTGTAAAAGAATTTTTTTTTTTGTTTTTTCTGGGTTGTAAAAAATTACATTTTGGTTGCTTATGATATCGATAAGATACCAATTGGTCACTTTTTTTTATTAAAATTTTTATTTTTAGATCATATTATTTCAGTACCTTTTGGTTACCTCCAAAACTTATTTGTAGACATCTTAATATACTAATCAGTTATTTTAGGTTATATTATGGTATCTTATTATTTAAGATACATTTTGGTAACCTTCAAGCTTATTTAATAAACTAATAAGTTTCCATATGTAGTACAATAAGTTACCATATAATTTATCAATAAAAATTAATTTAGTATACTACACTACACGATACCTTTTAATGAAAACTTTTAATATATTTTTTGTCACTTATGTAATTTACATGTCTTATTATTTAAGATATTTTTATGTTACCTTCAAGCCTATTTTAAAAAACTAATTAGTTATCATATAGTATAAAAAGTTACTCCTATAGTTTCAAGTTACCATGAATCACTTATTAGAAATTATACTATTTAGTATATTGCATAGTTACTTTTAAAAGCTACATTTCCATTGCTTTTAAAATATTTTAAGATACAAATTGGTTACCTTTTGATTTATGACTAAAATTTTGGGCATGCCACAAATTTAAAACAACCAACAAACTTAGTGAGTTACCAAAAAGAATCTTCTTATGTTTTATTTAAAAATTACCAAACAATCCTAAAGAATCTATTTTAAAAAAGTTACTTGAAATATTTATAAAATAACTTTAAAGTTGTTTAGAAAACCATATGGTATCTTTTAAATGTAAAATGAGAATACAAAATTTGGTATATTAAATTTTGTTTAAGTTTAAAATTTAGTTACTTTCTTGGTTAGCAAAATATAAAAAAAAATAAACTAGAATATTGCTTTTTTTTTTTCTAGTCATCTTCTCCGGCGACGGAGATAAAAATATATGTTTCCCACATATCAAAATAACCACCTTGAAGAGTAGGTCGCGATAGTACCTCTCTTGAGCCCACCGACTAGCGGTGTGGCCGGAAATTTTTTTTGAAGTTAAGGAGAAGAGAGACAAAGATATAAAGCTGACAAAAAAAAAAAACAAAAAACCTGAAAAAACGATACACCAAAACCGGTAATAACGTAAATTAAATAAGGCACAATATTTTTGTAATTAAGTTACAAAAAGGGTACCAAGTGATTTTCCTATAATTTAACCAATCTTTAATAATTTCTAACTATACAAAATAAATGATATTAAAGATGAAAGAAATTATTGATTGAAGCGAAACTCATTAACATTATATTGTATTATTGAGAATCAATACAAAATAAATAAATAATTAAGTATACTAGGTTTCATCGTCCATTTTAATAATGTGAAAACTTAGAAACTCATAACAAAATAAGTAAATAAAATTGTCTCTAAGCATGTTCAGCGTTTTCTCTGGATTTCTCTATCTGAAATGATATATTCTTCTAATGACCTAAACACCTATTTATAGTAAGGTAAAATGACTAAAGTGAAATAAAACTTATTACAAATTACATAGAGTAATTTTGCAATTAAAAATATTAAAAATCTAAACTTGGGTCGTTTTCTCCTTACACCGTGTGAGCCTGATGCACTTTGGGTTATTGTTTTGTTTGCAAAAATATCATTTTCTTGATTATTGTTCCTACATTTGCTCCATTTATATTTATTTTTAGATCTGCCACAATGCTCTATATTCCCTAAAAAGTAGATCAACTAAATATTTTCAAAATAAAAATATATGTCATTGATTTCATGAAAATATTAATTAAAATTTAATTGATTTTCAATTTTTAGTATAATAAATATGCATTTTTGAGCATTTGTCATGAGACTTTTTGCCACTCACGTCAACATGAACACTCTTTATAAGTGCGATTGTGGATCTTGGAGCATTAAGTGTGGCAATCCGATCGTTGATTAGATCCAAAATATCCTATAATTAGCCAAGGTCGCCACAAACTACTACCTTGAGTAAGATTAGGGGCGATCGACATCGATTGGAGCTTTTCAACCACTTAAGTCAACATGAACACTCTTTATTAGTGTGATTGTTTATTTTGGAACACTATGGATGACAATCCGACTGTTGTTTAGGTCCAAAGTACCCTATAATTAGCTAAGGTTGTCATCAACTACTAGATCGGGGTGTGATCGACATCAATTGATATCAATTGGAGTCTTTTGATCAATAAATTCAACCCTAACAATTTGATCATTGATTATATCCTAACAAAATGTCTTTGCACATGCTTTTAGGGCATCAACTCTAACAATCTGATCGTTGATTAGGTCCAAAATACTCCATAATAAGTTAAGGTCACCATAAACTACTAATGTACTGTAGCATTTTGACCTAAGTAATAAAAATATATTAATCTAGATTAAATCAAATTATTTTTTAAATGTATCACTTCAATTCTCATAATAAAACTTAAAATTCAAAAATTAAAACATAAATTCAAAATAATTCAAAAATATTTTTTTTATTTATTTAAAAAATTCTAATAACATTTTGCAACGACATAAGACCTATTGCGGCACAATTGTCTGTACGAGTAAGTCTATGTTTTTTATTTATAATTTTTATATCTTTTTGTATTGTTGATTTATACAATTTAAGATATAAATTTGATTTAGCAAAACAAAAATTATGTTTGCTCAATTTTTATATATATATATATTTATAAAATTGAATGTCTACAAATTTAAACTAGTAATTATTATTTTTAATTCATATTATTTAATAAATTTTAATCTTAATTAGTAAAAGATAAAATTAATTGTTTGGGTTTTAATGTCAAAGAAAATGATATACTTAAAAGGCTTAAAAGAGTCGCATTTAGGGCACTTTCATCTCTTTCGTTACTAAAATCTCATTTTTTTTTTCTATTTTACATCAAACTCTTATATTGCACTAATAGCGCTACAAAATAAAGTTATTTTCCCACATTTTAAGTGAATTTACTCATTTGATACCCTGTATTTTAAAATCATTTTGATATAGGGTACCTTGTGTTTTTGCAAAGTATAATTTTGATACCTTGTATTTTAAAATCATACATATCTGGTACCCTAGACTCATATTTGATAAATAAATTTTATCAATATGACAAAACTACTATTAGTTTTATTTAATTAAGTAATTAAAATTGAGTTTTGAACTCATATAATTGATAGCAATTTTAAGTAAATTTTTCTTTATTAGCATTATTTTATTTTATAGAATTTTGTGTGTTTTTATAGCTATTTTGTTTAAATATGTTATATTTTATTTATTAGCAAATTTTGTGTTTAACTTTATAATTTTTTTTTATTTTTAAGTGTGTTTGTTTGGACAAAATTGGGGACTAAAATGAAAGAAAACTTAGAAATATGAAAGCCAAAAAAATAGTATTATAAAAATATGAAAGCAAAAAAAAAGTAGTCGGTTGTAAATGACTAGCAATGGGTATATAAGTATTTCAACATCTACTTATGCAAACATTGAAATCCAACCATCTAATACATAATAAAATAGATCTAACCACTCAAAATCTATGAAGGACTAAGTCCTTCAAATGGAAGTGAGGGACTAAATAAGTGCCCTTATAATTTAACTAGAAATTATAAACAAGATTCGCACAATTTTTTTAATGATTAAAAAATATACATTTAAATATTTTTTTGGGAGATTGTGGGTAAGAGATTCTTTTTGACCCTACGTATACAATATGCTATTTATATGGATACGTAAGAGCGTTTTGACTGTAATTTTTTTTTCATGATGGTGTTTATTATATAACGAGCCTCCAACATATTTTTAAGAAATTTTGAATAATTAAAGTGCTGAAAATAAAGTTCAAACTGCTTGTTGTACGTGTGCTTTTATTTAATATTATTATTATTATTTTATAAGCTTTGCGTGATTTTTTTTATATAAAAGGTAAAATTATGTATAAGAAAATTTATGTTTTGTGTAAGGAATATTTTGGCCGATTACCCGTTTGTGCCATTTATTTTTTAAAATGAACTTTTAGACCTCGTATTTTGTCAAAATATTAAAAATATGAATTGATAGATCGATTATTTGAGTTCTGTGATTTGACCGATTATCTATTTTGACAATTTATTTTTAAAAACTAACCTTTGTATTTATTCAAAGGTTAATAATTCTTTATAAAAAAGTAAATTATATATTTTTATATAATTAATATTTTTTGTAAAGGTTCAAATCATTTTGAACCTTGTATTTTAGCTGATTATTCGGTGGGACTCTTTATTTTTAAAAATTAACACGTGGACCTCAAGTTTTGTCAAAATGTTAATAAAAGGAAAAAATAAGTCGGTTATTTGAACACTATATCTTGGCCAATCACCCATTTTGATTATTTATTTTTGAAAATGTGACAGTCAGAATCCCGTGATTCGTAAGGGGAAATATTGGATAAAGCTGTGCAATCCCACACCGCCTGGGGAAGGTCAAGTGTGATGATTCTAAGATTGTGTAGGTATGAGACTACATAGTTGAAGATGACTTAAATGGATTGATGGGTACTACCTATGCCAACAAGATGCATCTTCTTTTCGGTAGCCCATCACTTGAGAACTCCAAAGTTAAGCGTGCTTGACCTGAAGCAATCTGATGATGGGTGACCTCCTGGGAAGTTTTCCCAGGAAGCGTGCGAGTGAGGACAAAGCACGCTGGAAATAATCGTGTTGGTTTGTAGGGCCAGTCGTCATTCCAGGATGCAGCCATAGTGATGTGGGGCGTTACAAATGGTATCAGAGCCTTAACCCAGCCGGAAGTGTGGCTGACGGGGACGTCGGGCCCATAAGGGGGGTGATTGTGACAGTCAGAATCCCGTGATCCGTAAGGGGAAAGATCAGGTAAAGCTGTGCAATCCCACACCGCCTGGGGAATGCCAAGTGTGATGATTCTAAGACTGTGTAGTTATGGGACTACACAGTTGAAGATGGCTTAAATGGATTGATGGGTACTACCTATGCCAACAAGATGCATCTTCTTTTCAGTAGCCCATCACTTGAGAACTCCAAAGTTAAGCGTGCTTGACCTGGAGCAATTTGATGATGGGTGACCTCCTGGGAAGTTTTCCCAGAAAGCGTGCGAGTGAGGACAAAGCACGCTGGAAAGACTCGTGTTGGTTTGTATGGCCAGTCGTCATTCCAGGAAGCAACCATAGTGACGTGGGGTGTTACAAAAAATTAACCTTTGGACCATGTAGTGGACAAAATTTGTCTACAAATTAAAGCCCAACTAGTCAGTCAGACTAATTTGCCAGGCCCAAAAAAGCTAACAAGGCCCAAACCAAAGTAAATGGGCTCATATATTTTGGATAAACCATCCAACGGGCCAGCTGGTACCTAGGACCGAGTCTGGACACATTCAGTCAGCCAGGGATATTGAAACAGTCAAAGTATACACTCTTCTTCCCATAGAGATCAGAGAATAAGCACTAAGAATGGATCAGATGGGCAGATAGAGGGAAGGAGAACAGAATGAATAGGAGAACAATAAATAAGACCCTCAGGGGTTGAGAACAGGACATCTGATAACCATTTTTTCACTCTCTTACTGAAATGAAGTACTACTATCTCCAGGCGATCCAGTCAAGCAAGTTGAATCAGTCAACCTGGTCTGACCCAACTGGACTTGACCCGATCATTGAATTCCTTCGTCGTCGCCACCGTCACTCTAATCAGTCCACTGCTCATCCATCCATTACCATTTCATTATTTATATCATACTTTTATTATTTTCAATTGGCTTTCGTTACAATCTGACTAACTTGAGCGTCAGAGTCCCTTTGGCTGACACCCACCGGTGCTCCCAATTGAACTCTCGTCTCTCTCTCTTTGTTCTTGACAGGTTGCTGGTGCCTATCTAATCAATTGTAGAAAATCACATTTACAATTTGGCGCCCATCGTGGGGCCTTAGTAATCAGACGATCGACAAAGAGATCAAGGAGTTCATTTGAGAGCCATGTCAGATGTGACTGAGACACCCGATCTGTCTGCCCAACTCGCATCTCTTACAGCCCAGATGAATGAAGAACGCGAGAAAATGAGGAGGCTCGAAGCTGAGAATGCTGACTTTTTGTGTGATAAATGCCAAAAAAATCTCCTTTTTAAAAATATTATCTGTAAAGACCCGACTAATTTAAAGACCTTAGACCTTTAAAACTACTAAGACATAACTGCTATCTTTTGGATATATACATAAAATAATCAAACTTTATTATGAATACATAGAAAATTCAAAAAGTACGGGATCCCATTGTACATACATAAAAATAATAAAGAGAACAAAATCTTTAAGATATTTCAAAATACTAAGTGCGGAAATCATAAAGACATAATTAAAAGACTCAAAATATCAACGACATCCTCTCGATCGATCCCATCGTTTCATTCCTTTAGTTCATCACCCAATACACATGCCAAAGTCACCTCGGATCCATCCCACCTTCCATGTTCATTTTCCTACACATTCTAAATAAAAAGGAATGATCCTAATGCCCAGTAAGGAAAAACTACTAAAACATAAAACATAAGACATAAGACATAAAACATAAAATGGACTACAATATTAATGGCCATTAACTCATTATCGTAGTATGTGATAAAAACTGCAATAGCCCTCTCGTTCTAACTATTATTAAAGAGGTAGGTTTAGACATAACTATAGTCTACGATAATAATAAAAACCTCGGGATTTGCTCTCTAAGCAACCATATTTCCCAAGCGACTAAAGACATAAAAAAACATACAAACACAGATCTCATAAAATATAACTTATTTCCCTTACCAATACTGGGATATTGGAGACAAGTGCGGGATCAGAAAATCCTAAAAACAAGCATAAAAAATCATAAGTTTCCTAAAAAAAGAAGATGAAGAAAAGATCTAAACCATCAAAATAAAGACTTACCGAAATCTTAAGTTTCAAAGATACCGAGTACCTAACAAAAAGCCATTATAACGAATTAGGAGTTGAACTGAACGAAAAGAATAAGAAGAATAAAAGTAGATTGGATTTGAGGATTAAGAGTACCTTAGATAGCTAGAACTTTGATCTATACCTTAAACACCAAAATCACACTATAGCTTACTTCCCAAGTGTTTAGAAAAGCTTAGATTTGAAAGCTTTTAACCCCAAAACCCTAGTGTTTCTCTCTAGAACAAAATTGGCATCTTGGAGGCTCTAAGAAGTGTTTGAAAGATGGTGCAAATGACTAAGTGAAGGGTCCTATTTATAGAGTTCAAGGAGTGAAACTAACTCCCATTAAAATGAATAAAAACAACATTTTTCGCTCAACAAATGCCCAGAATTCAGTCAAAATTGTTCAAGAACAAGTACAAGCTGTTGAGGATTGATTCTAGCTTCAGATTTCACAAAATTTTAAAACTGGCTCATGGAGCCGATATATCGCTTGTCCAATTTTCCTGAGAGTCCGTGGTTTCGTTCATCCAAAGTTGATATGTTTTTCTGTATTATCATAGGCGATATATCGCCCCTATAGCTGCAATATATCGACTTACGCTTACATAATAAACCACGTTTTAAGCACACTTAAAGCTGTTCAAATCACTTTGACTGAGTAATACGAGATCCTAGCATTTGAGAGAAGGTTCTAGACTTCTTAGGCTTATCCTTGATTATTTTTATTCATCTAAAATCCTTAAATCCTTGATAAACATACATGTGACAAATGTCACATTCTTAATTATTCTATCTAAATCTTAGGTTATAATAAATAATATTTCTAGGACCAACTACATTAATTAAGCCTTATGATAGAATTATTATTTCTAAACTATAGGCTAAACTTATAAAATTCATAACTAGCTCTACGAGTTTCCAAAAATTCCTTGCTTGGACCAATATCCATGAAAACTAAAATACTATAGCATAAGATAATACCATCTAACTAAGTAAAATTCCGAGGCATTATAATTCTCTCACACCACAAAATTTGGAAACTTTTTCAAGATTTCAAATATAATGAGATAAAACAAATAAATTTCATTCCATTTTTGTTAGTCTTTAGTACTCGACCAACAATGAATGTATTTAATTATATAAATTATTATTATTATTATTATTATTTTGTTTATTTAAAAAATGCCGAGATTAAGAAGTTAAATTTCCATACCATATGTGTCTATGTAAATGCCAAGTCCTGTTCAATAGAAATAAGATAACTATTTTCTTCAAAAATTAGAAAAATAAATTATAATTAGAATACTAATTGATGATGATTATTTGAAAATGAATATACCAATAACAAAAAATATTTTAATCAAATCATTATGTGTATGAGTCTTACAACATTTCTTACACAGTCTAGACAACAAGTATTTGTGTGTGCATGTGTAACCATATTGTTGTTTCTTTTTGGCCTTTTGAAGCTAGGGTCATTGCCCATGTTAGGCAATTGTAGCCTTTTTCAAATTGTAACCATAATGGAGGCTATGACTCTTATACTGATGGTAGCCCTTTACACTGGTAGAGTATCCTCCAATATAATTGCTAATTACCTGGTACCAACTTACTCAATGTTGGCTTTCAGACATCAATATAGGTAGCACTTTTCCAGAATGGAGCTTGAAGAAGATACTAGATTAAGGAATGCTCATACTAAATTGACATAATAATTTGATTAATATAAATTGGAGGGTCCACAACCTTTTCAAATGTAGTGTTTACTCCTCATAAAGTATAAAAATGATAAAGTTCATTCTCCAAAATTTGAAAAATATAGTCAACAAATTTCTTCCAAATAGGAGAAGAGATTTACACAATCATATATGAAATGCAAGACAATCAATTACTGGAAATTTCAAAGAAAACAAACCCCCAAAGATTTCCAGAGGGAATTAAATCTGACTGTGTCTAAAACTTTAGTAAAAATATCTACAATTTGTTTGTTAGTCTCAACATATTCTAAAATCAGAGTTTTATTTTCCACAAGTTCCCTGATAAAATGACGACGAATGTCAATATGTTTGGTGCAAGAGTGTTGAATAGGGTTTTTGGAGATATTAATAGCACTTGCATTATCACAAAAAATGGTTAAATTTTTTAGATCAAACCCATAATCAGCCAACATTTGTTTCATCCATAAAAGTTGAGTACAACAGTTCCCAGCAGCTATGTACTCAACCTTGACTGTTGACAAGGAGATAGAGTTTTGTTTTTTACTATGCCAGGAAACCAAATTGTTTCCTAAATAAAAACAACCGCCACTTGTACTTTGTGGTCATCAGTGTTTCCTGCCCAGTCTGCATCACTATAGCACACAAGGTTAAATTTTGTTTCTTTGGAGTACAAAATGCCTAAATCATGAGTAATATTGATATAATGAATAATTCTTTTTACACCAGTCACATGAGACTCCATAGGGTTCCGTTGGAAGCGAGCACACACTCTAACACTGTAACTGATATCTTGGTGACTAACATTTAAGTATAGAAGACTCCCAATCATACTCCTATAAAGAGTTGGATCAAATTTTCTCCTATTCTCATCTTTAGATAGTTTGACAGTAGTTCCCATGAAAGTTTGAGCAGGTTTGGATGCCTCGAGCCAAAATCTCTTCACCAAATTCCTGACATACTTGCTTTGTGAAATGAAAATCCCCTCATTGAACTGCTTAACTTGGAGCCCTAAGAAAAAAATGAGCTCTCCCACCATGCTCATCTCCAAATCTTCTTGCATTTGTTTCACAAATTCCTCTTTTGAGTGACCATACTTTCTTCAAGATTTCCCAAAATAAGTTCAGAAAGGGGATTATTTTTTACTCTGGTTGAGGGTTCTTTTTCAATAGAGTTAGAAGAATTAATTGGGGTTTCCTTCTCTATTCGTCCAATTGTTAACGCAACAAAATCTGTGTCGGATACAACATCACCAGAAGTTGTCGCCACCAAATGATCTTCTGTTAGATTCAATATCCCTTTCTATTGTTGAACATCAATGAACCTGTCAATTTCTTCCTCATGGGAGTACTCAAAAAAATCTTTCAGATCATCAACAACCACGTCAATAGATTCCATAACAGTTTGAGTTCTATTATTATAAACACGATAAGCCCTACTATTATTGGTAACCAAGAAAAACCCCTAGATCGATTTTGGCATAAAATTTGCCAAAATTCTCACGATCTCTAAGAATATAACAAAGGCACCCAAAAGCAGAAAAATAATTGACATTGGATTTCCTACCATTCCATATCTCATAAGGAGTTTTATTTGTACCTGGACGTTGAAAAACATGATTAATTGTGTAGCAAGCAGTGTTAATTGCTTCAGCCCACAATTTCTTCGTGAGTTTTTTGCTATTTAGCATAACTCTGGTAATTTCTTGCAAGGTACGATTTTTTCGTTCCACTACCCTATTTTGTTCTAGGGTTTTGGGTGCAAAAAAATCATGCAAAATTCCAAAATATTTACAATATTCATCATAAACAGAATTTTCAAACTCCTTACCATGATCACTTCGTATTCTTATGATTTTCCCATTGTTGCAGTTTTTTTCAACTCTTAGTCTTGTACAAAGATTTTTAAAAGCTTCAAATGTGTCTGATTTTTCTCTTAAGAAATCAACCCAAGTAAATCTAGAAAAATCATCTACTTAGACAAAAATGTATCTCTTACCATTAATACTTTCAGCCTGTATAGGACCCATGAGATCCATATGCAATAATTCCAACACATTTGAAGTATTAATATCAGATAGAGTTTTATGGGAAACTTTCAACTGTTTTCCCAATTGACATGATTCACACTTACCAGGTGATTCTTTACCCAACTTGGGTATACCACGGATGAGACCTGTATTAGCAATCTTTTCAAAATTTTGAAATTTATATGACCAAATTTTTCATGCCACAAATCAGTATTATTAAAACTGGATGATGATGCATGACATGTGAATTTTTGTGTGAGTCTGTAACAATTATCCAAAGAGCGAGAACCTTTAAAAACAATGTCACCACTTTGATTTACAACATTACACTCATCATGCGAAAAATTAATAAAGAAACCTTGGTCACAAATTTGACTTATGGTAATTAAGTTAGCTTTCAGTCCATCAACAAGAAGAACATTTTTTAGATTTTGGTAACCCTTAAATGTTTAGGGTACCTTTTCCTAAAATGTTTCCTGTCATCCCATCCCCGAAAGTTACTACACCACATTTCAAAGATTTGAAGTTGGTGAGTATGCTGGCATTGCCTGTCATATGTCTTGAACAACTACTATCAAAGTACCATGAACTAGATGCATGTATTTTATGACATGTAAAAGTAGCCAAACAAATTGAATTATTTTTCTTGACCCATATTGTTTTTGATTTTGAATTTATTTTGGTCAAGAATTGATTCATGCTACCAAAGTGTTTAACATAATTATTTTTTAGCAAGTTTAACAAAGAAAAACACTTAGGTCTTATATGTCCTTTCATACCACAAAAATGACAAACTGGTACAAATTGTCCGATTTTTGTCTTCGGAGAAATTTTCTTTACTTGTAGATCTGTTGGAACAAATGACAACTGCGCGTTCTACAAAGAGCCACTTGTTCCTGCAAAACAATTAGTTGTCACAACAGAAGGATAATTCACAGATTTTACAAAAACTGTTTTCTTAGAGGATTCAAATCCATTAGATCCTAATCCACTGAAATCACCAGCTCTTTTTCCTACAGAAAGATCATCTTCCAAAATTCCAGATCTTGGATTAAGCATTTTAAGACCATTTTACAGAAGATCAATTTATTTACTCAAAGAATTAATTTCATTATTTTTGAAGGCAATAATCAATTCATGTTCTTTAATTTTTTTAACTAATTTCTTGTTATTGCTAGCCATTAATCGATTCTCAGAGCAACCTTTCAGCCGTTGATCATACATTATCTTGTAAGAATCTTTCAATGACTACTCATCTAAGTCAAATTCATCAGAGTCAATGTTAGATTCTTCATCATTCTGAACATAATTATTAAGGCATACCAAATCTTTGGAATCAACTGAAGAGAAAAACATACCTTTGTGAACAGAGGTTAAGGCAACACTATTTTCTTCCTCATCACTCTGTTCAGAGTCTTGATCACTCCAAGTAGCTAACATGACTTTCTTTTTCTTTAAGGTATTGGCACACTCGGATTGAATGTGTCCAAAGCCTTCACATTCTCTGCATTGAATACCCTTTTTGTTAGTTTCAAAGGGTTTAGAAAAATTACCTTTTGTGTTTTTGAATATGGCATTTTTGTTTCCCAATTTTTTAGGGACTTTTGAATTTTTTTTGTTAACAAGGCCATCTCATCATCCTCATCATCCAAACTTTCCTTCTTCTCTCTAGAAGATTTCAAGGCAATAGATTTCTCCTTGATTTCTTTTATTTTACCTTTTTTCCTGATTTGTTGATTTAGTTCAAAAGTTCGAAGTGAACCCATCAATTCTTCTACTTTTATTTTGTCCAGATCTTTTGCTTCCTCAATTGCAGTGAGCTTAGTCTGAAACATGTCAGAAAGAACTCTAACAATTTTTCAGACCAAAACATTCTCTTTAAGTTTCTCACCAAGAGAAAAATATTCATTAACAATATCTGACAATTTTCCTTAAAATTCGGTAAGGGTTTCATTTTCATTCATTTTCAAATTTTGTTGTGAGCATAACAAGCCTAGAACACTTGACATCATCAGTTCCTTCAAATTGGCTTTGAAGGATTTGCCAAGCATCTTTGGCTGAAACACATGAAGAAATCAATTTAATGTAACCTTCACCAACACCATTAAAAATAACATGCAATGCTTTATTATTGTAACTAGATAGTTTATCTTCAGCATCAATCCAATCAAGTTCAGATTTTACCTTAGTTATGTCATTGTTTTCTGCTGGAGGATCCAACCACTTAAAACTGCTCTCCAAGCCTTTTCATCTTGAGATTTGATGAGGACTCTCATTCCATCTTTCCAATATGGATAGTTATAATAGCTGAGTAAATGGGGCATGTTATGGAATCTCTTTCTGTGAAAAAAGACATTGCAAGAACAAAAACAACAAACGAAATAAACCAAGATCACACTCAGAAATGAGTGACCCGCTCTGATACCAATTGAAATTCTGTTTTTAGTAATTACCAAATTAATTAAACCAGGTGTGTTAATTATGGTGCGGAATAGTAATTGAATGTTGAAACATATTTCAGATCTGTCGGGACAAAATAAGAACTTGTCACAACAGAAACTGAACACAATAAAAGACAGTGAAAAAACAATAAAGAACACAATTTTTTTTACAAGGTTCAGAAACCCTTTTGAATAACCTACTCCTTGGGGCCATGCCCACAAAATAAAACCAATTAATTAAAGAATCACAAGTACAAAAATATTGACTTAAACAAAACAAGACTCCCTCTTGAGATTTACCGCAACTTTGTTGTACTTCTCTTCACTAATCTGATTTTGATTGAAACACCTAACCACTTGAACTCCATTCAATGGCTAGCGAGTGCTTGCATCCTCTCGAAGCAAGGCTTGTAAAAATGTTCTCCTGAAGACTATAAAAATTGTGTTTAGTTACAACCAATATTCACTCATGAATGTGGTTTAGACTCATCACAAAACTAAACACTCATTTTACTACAAGAACATGTGAGTACAATGATCTTAAATACAAACTGTGAAACCTTACAAATATTACAATTCACTCACAAAATTATGCACCAAAGAATTCACTTTTCTCAAGGCCCTAGAAGCCTATTTATAGAGACCATTTCGTGCTCAGAAAGGCTGAGAAATAATCTCAAATAAAGGCAAGAATATTTGAAGATATTCTTGATTAATGAAGATTTTCCATTTTAGTTGACTCTAATCCAGTAGATACGAATTTTGCGAGGACAACTAATACCTGAGTCCGATCAAATTTCTCAAGATAGAAATAACAATTAATTTCTCTAGGATTGTATTTCCTGTAGATAATTATCTTGGAAAGCATGAGAATCAATAGAAAATATTCCGGAAATGAATTCGAATAAGCATAAAATATTTTCTGTAATGCCCCGAATTCTCCGATATGTTTAACAGTGTGAATAGTAGGCCGGGAGGGCCATACTTGCTTAATTATGTTATTAATTGATAAATGCATGTATGTGTTGATTATATTATGATATGATGTGAAATGCATGCATGTGAGTCCATATTTCTAATTACAGGGGTGTGATGGTAATTTGGCCCGTTGAGGGTAAATTGATTATTTGTATGCATGTTGGTGATATATTCTGGGACCACATTATGATGTGGGTTTGCTCGAGCCATTCGGCATGAGACGATCAAGGAATGTTAATTATCGGTTTGGTCATAACAGGCTTAAGCTCGGGGCTTGGGGTGAGTCTCGGGGTGTTTTAATGATTAGAGTGTTACCGGGCATTAAAGGGTAACGGGATGTGAATTATTGGTGTTTAAGGATATTGAGATTAGCGGGAATTGGGAAGCGTTAATTATGATTAACGGTGTAGGGGGAAAGTGCCAAAATTACCCTTGAAGTGGTTTTAGAAGCTTTAAAAGACCTAGGGGTATATTGGTCATTTGGGATTTGGATATATATGGTTTTAGATGGCTGTAAAAACAGAACCAAAAACAGAGTTTTCTTCATCCTTCCCGTACGTTCATCTCTCTCTTTTTCCTCTTTGGAGTTTTGAGCTCAAGGGTGGAATTAAGCTAGGGAACTTAAAGGTTGAGGTTGTAGACTTGGTTCAGCCATTGAAGAGGGTTTGGTTTCGAATTTGAGGTGAGTTTTATCCATCATTTTCTGGTTATGCTCTGTTTTCGTTTTAAATGGGTGTTTGGAAGAGGTTTAGAGTTGGTTTGAAGGACTGGTTTGAGAGGGAAAACGCAGGGGAGTTTGCTGGTGCGTTACTGAATTCTGGGTTATTTAGCATAATGAGCCGCGGCCTGTCTAGGGTGTGCCGCGGCCTAAGAAGGCTTCAGAGGTGGAAACGCCTTTGTCAGGAGGGTGAGCCGCGGCCCAACAGGGCAATTTTGGCCAGAATAGTGTTTTTAGCATGGGGATTCAAACCTAAGGCCTCGGGGTTGAACCTACTACCCGGTTGAGTAGTTTTTGATGTCCCGAAGGTTAGGTTTTGGTTTGGGAACCTTTTATTGTTCAATTTATTGATGGAATCCCATAATTGGTTATGACCAGGTAACCGCTAAAGGACCAAAAGGTTGATCGTTCTCAGGGTCGTTCTTTTGTTCATTCTAGCTCGAACCAGAGGTAAGAAAACTGCACCCCAAGTGTGACATGCATGGATACTAGTGAGGCATGTTGGTTGTGTAATATGGACATGGATTGAATATAGAATGATTAGCATATGTTGCTCACTTGTGCATGGTACCGACTCATTAGTCAGGTTTGGCAAAGGTGCTAGTATCAACTGTGAAGTTGTGACTCATTAGTCAGGTTCGGCAGTGGCACTGAGCACTGGTCACGTTGCACTGACTCATCAGTCAGAATTGGCAAAGGTGTTAGTATCAACTGTGAAGCTGTGACTTATTAGTCAGGTTCGGTAGTGATACTGGACACTGGTCACATAGCGCTGACTCATTAGTCAGAATGGCCTTAGCGTGGATCACGCAAGCCAACGGAGATTAGATCTAATCGACTATTAGCATTGAATGACTCAAAGGGCATTAATGCCAGACCGACCTCGAGGGTCGATGAATGAAATAAGCGCTTGGAGGCTAGTGGCTTACCTAGCAGCCACTCTCCTTTTTGAATCATGTGATGTTCACTCATTTGTTTGAAAGCTTTATGCTCAGTGTGATTATAATGATAATCATTTGATAATGTTTATATAAAGTATTATGTTTTCTTGCTGGGCTTTGGCTCATGGGTGCTATGTGGTGCAGGTAAAGGGAAAGAAAAGCTCACCTAGCCTTGAGTGGAGAGCTGATGTGGTGATGTGTACATATGCGGCCGCTTGACCACCACGGCCAAGGAGTTCTTAGAGGAACTAGGGGGTTTACCCTATTTTTGCCGCTTAGGTCGGCGGGATTATAAATTTAAAACAGTAGTGACCATTTTGTATTGAGAACAACTTGCAAACGTTTGTTTAGCTCTGCAGAGCAGTTTGTAATGAAAATCTCTATTTCCTTTTTATTGGTTTTATACCTTAACTTGTTAATTACACTTAGAGCACGTTTTTGACCAAAGGACTCAGGTAGTGAGTCAAATTTCCGGTCCACCGTTCACCGTAACTGTTCTGGGGTAGCCAGGGCGTTACATTTTCATTATAAAACCAAGATACAAATTCCTTTTATAAACAAATTGTGGTGAGAATATCAAACCAAATAAGGAATTATTTGCAATCCTTACCAATTAATCCAAGGTATTAATTCTGAAAATCACAATAAAAAATATATTTCTATAAAATTTGCCAATTTTAGGATTTACAATCTCCCCCTTTGACAATTTTATAGACAAGGCATATGTATTTTTTTTAAAAGACCCTGCAAAAAACAAGTTAATGCTTAAATCCACAAATAATGAAAAGAGTCTCAAATTGACTCCCCCGCCAAATATAACCAAAGCACATAACTAAACAAGTAACCAACGCATGTCAAAACATAATCAAAACACTAAACAAAAGAATTAGAGTACTCTCTCTCCCCCCGTATTGTCTAAGGAAATGCCAAAGTAAAAAGAAACGAGAACCAAAACAAAGACACATTTAATGTTATTTTACATTTATTGAAAGAAAATAAAAGTAGATTGAGAGGAACTAAAACCGTCATGGAGTTGGAGTGGTAGAGGCATTGATGATTGCCAAAGAAGCCATAATTTGGCGCCGTAAAGTTCCCAACGCCTAGCGGCATCGGGACGGTGAAATGAGATCAATTAGTAGCCCAAGAATGCTACAGTATATCCATGAGGGGGAAAGGCCAAACCAGTGCACAGACACTGGAAATTATAGAGGAAATTGAAGAATGAATCTACAAGGTCGAAGAAGAAACCGACCCCAGGGTAGAAGAAGACAGGGTCAAACTCGGTCCCATTGAAGAGCTCAAAGAAATTCAGCTCGATGATAAGGAAACCAGTATGGAGGTGAAAATTGTGAAAAACCTCACAAAGGAAGCCAGATAGAAATTAATTTGCTTCGTAGGGGAAAATTAGGATGTATTTGCGTGGTCGCACTCAGACATGATTGGGATTAGTCCCAATGTTATAAGCCACACACTGAACATCGACAAAAACTTCCCTCCAAAGCAGGAAAAGAGAAGACTCCTCGACAATGAGAGGAAAAAGGCCTTGAAAGAGGAGGTCGATAGATTGAAGGTAAATCGATCTATTTGAGATGCTTTCTACCCAGAGTAGGTAGCTAACCCAGTACTGGTCCCGAAATCGAACGCCAAGTGGAAAACTTGCATCGATTATTCAAACCTCATCAAGGCATGCCCGAAAGATTGTTCCTCGTTGCCTCGAATCGATATACAACCACGGGTCACGATATCATGTCGTTCATGGATGCGTATTCTGGATATAACTCGATAGCAATGCGTGCACTCGACCAGGAGCATATGAGCATCATGACTGACAAAGGGTTATACTGTTACAATGTAATGCCTTTCAGGCTCAAAAATGCTGGAGCGACCTACCGAAGACTGGTAAATAGAATGTTTGTTGAACATATGGGAAACAACATGGAAGTATATGTGGATGACATGTTGGTCAAGTCCAAACACAATAATAACCATGTTAACAACCACACAATTTTCTTCGCTATACTTTGAAAGTATAACATGAGACTCAACCCACAAAAGTGCTCATTCGAGGTATCTTCGGGAAAGTTCCTAGGATTTATAATGAATGCTTGAGGCATCGAGGCAAACCTGGATAAGATCAAAGCATTAATTGATATGTCTTCACCTCAAAAGCATAAAGAGGTCCAGAGTTTTATGGGACAAATGGTGACTTTAAGTAGGTTCATCTCGAAAACAACAGACAAGTGTTTGCCATTCTTTAATCTTTTGAGATGGGGCAAGAAGTTTGAGTGGTCGGACGAATGCAAGCTCGCCTTCCAGAGCGAGAAAAGCACCTTATTGAGCCAGCAATCTTATCCAAACAAGTCACGTGGAAAATATTGTACTTATACCTCGCTACAACCGAGCATGAAATCAGTGCAGCACTTGTTCGTGATGATAAGAAAGTACAAAGACCAGTTTACTACGTCAGCAAAAGACTGCTGGGAGCTAAATCAATATATCCATTGATGGGAAAAATAGCACTATGCCTAGTTCATGAATCTTGAAAGCTTCGAACTTACTTTCAAGCGCATCCCATTCATTTGATGACTAATCAACCACTAAGACAGAATTTAGCGAAACCTGAAGCATCCGGAAGACTATTAAAGTGGGCGGTTGAAATCGGGCAGTTCGAGATCACATAATACCCAAGAATGACGATAAAAGGCCAAGCCTTGGCTGACTTTATAGTCGAGTGTACAAGGATCACCAACGAAGAAGTCATAACCCCAGCTCGCGAACTGTGGAGGCTTTATGTCGACGGATCCTTCAGTGAGACCGGATCAGGGGTAGGCATTATCCTAATAGCTCCATCAGGAAACATGTTTCACTCAACCTTAAGGTTTGGCTTCAGGGATTCAAATAACGAGGCTAAATATGAGGCACTGTTAGCAGGGCTCTGAGTAGCTTCCGAGGTAAAAGCCAAGGCCATACACTGCTATAGTGATTCTCAGTTGGTATTCGACCAAGTGTTAAGATAGTACCAGGCTCGAGGGATTAAGGTGGAAACATACCTGGAAAAATTCAAAGAAGCATTCGAATAGTTTGAGTTCTACGTGATTGATAAAGTTCCGTGAGAATGGAACTCGAATGCAGACGCCCTAGCTCGACTTGTTACAACTAGGGAGGCTGACAAACTCAACGTGGCACCAGAGGAGTTCCTGCCAAAACCGAACATAACCGAGCTTGACGAGGTCAAAGTTGACATGATAGACTCGCACCCTACTTGGATGACACCTATAATTGGCTACCTCGAAAATGGGAACCTGCCTATAGATCGGAACGAGGCCCAAAAATTGATGTACAAAATACCAAGGTACACTATCTTGGAAGGGAGATTGTACATAAGAGGATATTCTATGACATTATTATGATGTGTAACCCCACCAGAAGTTAAAAAAAAATCCTAGGAGAAATTCACGAAGGATTTTGTGGAGATCACGCTAGGGGGCACAACCTCTCAAAGAAAGTAATAAGACAGGGATATTTTTGGCCGATGGTAAAGGCAGACTCGTTTGAATATGTAAAGCACTACGAAAAGTGTCAACGACTCACCTCGATACCTTTAGCTCCACCAACCGAGCTCACCATGATGAGTTCCCCCTGGCCATTTGCAGTATGGGGAATTGTCCTCATCGGATCCCTACCAATGGGAAAGGGTGGAGTCAAATATGCAGTAGTTGCCGTAGACTACATCAAAAAATGGGCCGAGGTTGAGCCTCTAGCCACAATCACCTCGAAGAAGGTTCTGGACTTTGTGGTGAAGAACATCATTTGCAGATATGGGATGCCAAGGAGGATAGTTTCAAAAAATGAATCCCAGTTCGACAGCGAGTTGTTCACACAGTTCTGCGAGAACCTTTTGTCAAAAGCTTTTCCTCAGTGGCCCATCCATAAGCAAATGGTTAGGTCGAAGCTGTAAACAAGTCTCTCAAGAGCTCTATAAAGAAGAGTCTTGAAGAAGCTAAAGATAGATGGCCTGAAGAATTACCACAAGTCCTATGGGCCTATAGGACGACAACTTAAACCTCTACCGGACACACACCCTTCTCCCTAGCCTACGGCTGCGAGGAAATATTACCAATAAAGGTCGAAGTTCCTACTATAAGGCGTGAAGCATATAACCAAGACTCAAACCAATCCCAACTCAAAGAATCCCTAAACCTAATTGAAGAAAAGCGAGATGAAGCCTAGCTTAAAAATGTTGCATACCAGTAAAGGGCTACAAGATATTTCAATAAAAGGGTTCGAGATAGACACTTCACATTGGGAGACTTAGTGCTGAGGCGCGTATTTTTGGCCACACGAGACCCCTCTATAGGCGTGCTCGAACCTAATTAGGAAGGACCCTACCAAATTGAATCCATCATTCGACGTGGAGTCTATAAACTAGGTCGATTGAATGGAGAATTGGTCCCACGAGCTTGGAACGTTGAACATCTACGACCATATTATCAATAGATTATGGAATGGTGCCTATTTAGTTGTAACCAAGCTTGTACATTCCCAAAGGCACTCTTTTCCCTTCTTGAGATTTTCCCACAAGGTTTTCTCTTGAAGGATTTAATGAGTCCTTTTATCAATAAAATGTTATTAATTTTCATTATTTTTATTTATTGTTTTTTGTGAGCTCTCAATATTCAATAACCTAAGATTTCTCAATCATAAGAATTTAAGAGGGCATAAGTGGTATACAATCATACCATAAGCTTGGAAAACATAGTAAAACTAAATATAAGTGTATGGATCAATATCCATGCACGAAAATAAACATAAGTGCATGGACCAATAACCAAGAATGAGCTTTAACTCCACTACGAGTTCGGATTAACCAGTACAAATAAATCGAAAGAATAAAGTTTGAATTCTAGATTAACCAACAATATTCATAAATCAAGTCAGAGTTGGATTTTTTTGTCAAATAGTTTCAACCTCACAACCTTGAGACCATACTCGAGGATGAGGAAAGTTACTACCACTAAGGAAGAAATAACTAGACTAACGAGACTACACGCCAATAAGTGTTTTTAAACGAGACTATTGATAAGAGACTACCGATAAGAGCACTGAGAGTGTTAAATATGTTTTGAAAATTGGTTTCATGCCAAGTGTTTATGAATCAGATGAATAGAGCATTCAAAGGTTTATTTGAATGGGATTTGTGATCGTCTTGGACGATGGTATTGTGATATTTTCTCTGCGGAGATTTGCCAAGGTTGAAGAATGCCTTAGGGACAGGAGTGTCCATGGGTGGTAAAGATATTTCAGGTGCCTTGGGAAAGTGTTTTGGGTCTTTTATAGACCAGGATCAGTTAGTGGATTGTTATGACATCCCAGTAATAGAGAAAAGTGATTGCCTATGCAATATGTTGATTAAAGGATCTGACCAGAATGAGAAAGTAGAGTTTCTGGTGGGCCAGGTGGCCAGTTTATTATTTGAGATTATTATCTCAAGGAAGATAAAAAGGAAAGATGGTTAAGTGAGCCACAGATAGGAAAAAAAATTGAATGGAAAGCTTTAGCTGGATTAGCTAAGAGTTGTGCAGTGACAAATATGAATTTATTATGGTATAGAGATCGGACTTGGAATCCGATGGACATCGAGATTAACTGGGAGATTCTGGATGAATCTTGTGTTATTCTTCTTTTCTTTTTATACTGGTGGCCTGAGATGAAGAGGAATGTAATGGGATGTGTGGTAAAGTTCTTAACCTGTTAGCAGGTCAAGACAGAGTATCAGGAATCAATAAGGCCATTATAGCCTTTGAGTATTTCATAATGTGAATAAGAGAGCATCGCGATGAGTTTCGCGGTGGGATTTCCAGGTTAGTGGACCAGTATGAGTTGGCATTGAGTCATTGTGGACTAGTAGTCCAAGTGAGTTCATTTTATCAGTAAGGATAAGTAAATAGTACAGTGATCAGTATTCAAATCTCTTTGTGAGAAGGATAGAGTGCCTTCATGAAATTCAAGGTCTATCTTATCAGATGAAGACTCTATTGCGACTTCCAAGTTCTGGAAGGGTTAAGAAGGCGATGACTATATAGATGGAATTCAGTACAGTTTATTACTCTCAGACTGGTGGTAAATCAGAGAGAGAGGGTTATCCAATTATTATTGGAAGAACATCTTGTAAGATGAATGAGTTAATATATATATCTGGATCCTGAGGGGGTTCAGGGGATTAATGAGATTGCTAGAGATTGAAGCTTGGATGCTCACTTCTCAGAATAAATGGAAAAGTTTTACTGAATTGAAAAGTAGGAATGTGGAAATCCAGGTAGGAGAATGTATCTTCTTTAAAGTATCACCATGAAAAAGGGTGAGGAATTAAGGCAAGCCAAGCCCTAGTTCATCTCGGCAGTTGAATCCTGGATAAGTCTGGATAGGTTGACTCTGGATCAGCTTTATCTTTGGCACTGGCAGTTGTATACAGTGTGTTATGTACTTCCATGCAGTGGACATGGGTTAAAGGAACTTATGAGTTGAGTTATAAGAATCTGAAGGTTGAGGTTAAGTATTCCGGTAAGGAATAGCCAGTTCAGATTGTGACAGAAGTAATAAGATTCTGTTGAACAGAGTGTACTTTGGATAACGCTATAGAGATAGTGAGGTCGAGGAAATGGCCTGAGGAATTTGAGTCAATTGTGTGGAATTGTTATTCCGAGCTATTTGAGTAAATTTCGAGGACGAAATTTCTATAAGGAGGGGATAGTTGTAATGCCCCGAATTTCCTAATAGGGTTTAGGACCTTGATTAGGAGGCCGAGAGAGCCATAGTTGATTTATTATGATATAAAATGATTATATGCATGTTAATGTGCATTATATTATAATTTGATGATAAATGCATGCATATGGGTGTATTTATAATTATAAGGGCATTTTGGTAATTTGGCCTGTTGAGGGCCTATTTGTATATTTGGGTGCATATTATAATTTGTGAATGAGATTTCGTTATTATGGAGATATATTCGAGCTATTCAGCATGAGACGATCTTATATTATGAGTTAGCGGTTTTGTCATAACGGGGTTAATTATTGGGTAATAAGAATGTTTATTTGGTGATAAATTGGGAGTATTTGAGGTTAGGAGGAAATTCTGGAAGTTTTGACTATAATGTCCCCGGGGGTGTTTTCGGGACCCCGAGCCCTAGGTTTTATTTGAGCTTACTTAAGCTTGAAGTAGCTTGTCAGATAGGAACGTACATTAGAAAATCTCTCTCTCCCTTCCCGATAGCTTATTATACCGTTCGAAGCCTTTTTGAAGGAATCTCGAGTTCTAGGAGTCGGAATCAAGCGAGGGTCGAGGCATAGCGATCCTAGGAAAGATTAGAAGCTTCTTAACTGAAGGATTTGACGGAAAACAACCCAATCGAAGGTAGTCTAAGTTTAAGTTTTAAGTTTTCAAAGTTTTTAAGCTTAGAATTGGACTTTGTGAATCGTTGAGTTTTTGGTTCGTTTGAGCCTTGGGTTTTGATGGTTTTGGACCATTGGGAAGCTTGGGAACTTTGATTTGATGATTTGGGAATGTTTAAGCATGTTTTTGGAGGATTTGGGAAGTTGAAAATCGTGTTTGGGGATGGCCCAGGGTTGGGGGCCGCGACCCTAGCTCGATGAAGCAAGTGCCCCAGTTTTGTTCTTGCTGGGCGCTGCGGTGCTTGCTTCGGGTTGTGCTGGGGGCCGTGGCTCTTGGGCAGGGTTGAGCCCATTTGTGTGTTTTGACTCCAGGAACATAGTTTTAGGCCTCGGGATTGTTCCTACTACTTGGATTAGTTTGGATTGATGTCCCAGAGGCTAGATTTTGGTTTGGAAACCTATGTTGATCATTTTTATTGATGGTGTCCCATATTTGGTTATGACTAGGTGACCGCTAAGGGCTTAAAGGTTGATCGTTCTCAAGGGTCGTTCTTATATTGATTCTAGCTTGAATCTAAGGTAAGAAAACTGCACCTTGTGTATATGCGACATGCATGGTTATTCTTGATGCATGTTGGTTGATTATTAAATGTGACATACATGGTTATTATTGGTGCATGTTGGATTATTAAATGTGGCATGCATGATTAATGTTAAGGCTTGTCAGGTGGTTAAATATGATGCATATGATGCATGAGAAACATGTGATTAGGACATGCTTTGTATACTGAGTATGATATTGTTCAGAGCTTGAGCCTCTGTGTTTATGCATGGTCCTAATTGTACTAGTACTTGTTAAGTAAGCATTTGGAATGCCTTGTATACGGATATTGGATATGTGATATATGTTTGGTGGCATTGCTTACTTGTTTATGGCACTGACTAGTCAGGGACACTGACCTAAGAGTCAGAAATGGCATAGCGTCATGAACGCCGAGCCAAATGAAGATTAGATCTAATCGATATCACCGTTGAATGGCTCTAAGGCATTAACGCTGGACCGACTCTAAGGTCGACGAACTTATAAGTGCTTGTCTAGTCTAAGACTAGTTACTAGAGCCGGGGCCTAGGTGACTGCTTGTCACACAGCTAGGGAACGATGTTCCAAGGTTATGACTCTATGGTCATGAGGAAGGTTATGTTGGTGACTAATCACCATGCACCTATCCTGTTTAAGCTATGGAAGGTTCACTTATCTGTTAAGCCCTGGTGACCCTATCGTCACATGGCTAGAGGGGGCTGTACCCACTTTTGTGACTTTTGCGACTGTCACCTATTTGTTTGGACTGAAAGTCCTGGATGATTATTATGATCGTTGGTTGATGTATTATACTCAACATTGCGTTTCTATATTGGGGCTAAGAGTCCTGGATGATTATTATGATCATTGGTTGGTGTGTTATACTCAACATTACGTGAATTCATTTGCCTATTGAATAGGGCTATATTTGCTAGGCGTGTGCCTTATAATCTGGGCTTTGGCTCACAGGTGCTATGTGGTGCAGGTAAAGGCAAAAGAAAATTGTACCATCCTTGAGTTGGAGAGCTTAGGTGATGATGTGTACATATGCAGCTGCTTGTCCACCACGGCCGAGGTTTGAAGAGGAACTAGGGTTTAACCCTGTTTTGCCGCATAGAACGGCCTGTTGTAAATATTTTCTTGTAGTAGACTCTGAAATTATAATTTTGGGATCCCAACATATATATTAAACGTTCTAATGAAACGTTATATCTTATCCAAAATTTTTAATCCCTAAACTGCTAATCATACTTAGTTACACGATTTTGGCCAAATGACTCGATTAGCGAGTTTAGCACTGTTTACAAGGCACACCGTAACGGTCCCTAGAGTTTAGGGTGTTACAGTATTCAACCTTAAAAATAATGAGGTCGAAAATGAGTGATCGGATGAACTATGTATGATTACATAGAAATTCAAACTTAAGCTTGAGCATGTACTTGTGTGAATAAACAAGTATAAAAGAAAACTCTTAGTAATAGGCTCGAAAGGTTTCGATATAGAAATATGATGCATAATATTAAGGCAAAAAGCTAAAAGTAGATGATGTGCAAAAAAGTTTTCAAGCTAGAAAATTAAAAGCATAAAAATGACTATTAAGTTAAAGCATTCACAAGATAATAAAAATAGCTCGAACTCGAGCTATAAATTGTCTTTGCCCCAAGGGCATAAAACAAATGATAATTACGATTATCAAATAATACCATGGGTCACAACCCATGTTTGAATATTTAAGGATCGGTGGCTTCGGCATCCCCCGATCCAACTTTTTCCTTGGCCTTCGCAGCCTCGTGAGCTTCGTGCTTGGCCTCCTCCTCCAGTTGAACACGCCATATCTTTGTTGGTATTAAATGATCAAATCAAAGGTACGCAGTGGAATACATGGACCTATTTTAATAAATATTAGTACCAGCCAGGATCATATACATATATAAACATTAAATCACACACAAAATAGATTAGGGATTACCTCTTGTAGCCTATCAAGTGCCGTTGAGTCTTTTTGTATAAAATCAATGATCTTCCTATCCAGTAATATGAAAGCTCACACCTTGATCTTCAGGACCAATCCTCAAACACACAAGGACGTGTGTGGGCACGCATGATTCAAAAGGTTGACTTATGTGACTCTCTAGAAGTACTCAACACATGAGATCTTGAGAGGTTTGACTGAGAGAAGATGATTAGAATAGTTTTCAGGTTTAGAGAAAGCTATGGTTTAGAGAGAGAGTTTGTATTTTTAATCTCATAAAAATAATTGAAAAGCCTGTTCTGAAAGTGACGTACTATCTGACTTATGTAAAAATCATTTAATCTAATTAAATAATTTTTATTTGATTTAAAATAAAATTCGAATTAAAACTCATCTGATATTTATATTTAATTATTTATTTAAATCATATTTAAAAAGAATAATTAAATAACAGATTAAACAAATTTATTTGAAATTCAAAATTCAATCTCAGGGATGAAAATCCCTGAGTTAGGCACCATGCACTATGCTGTACAATTTGTGTCGCCCAACCCTATTAGGGTTTCCCTAATTTTCTCATTTGTATGTTTAATCAACTTTTAAGACAATATATTTATCCCAACATAAATATTAGTTAATTCAAAATTAACTTTGTCTTAAAATATTAGTTTTAAATTAAATAAATAAATATCATATTCTAAATAAGATATTTATTATTATCTCTCTTTATATTAATCAAAACAAGATTAATATTAATTATAACCTATAGTTTTTCAAAATAAAAACTATATAGTTAATTAATTAATTAATTCACAATTAATCAATTACCCATAATTATCACATAATTATTTCCTTGTCCTGGAAAATTAATTTCTTTGCAATTTAATCCTCTCTACAAATATTTTGTTTTTACATCCTTACCCTTGACAATGTAGGACAGAGGTGATCTGGGGACCATGGACCTATAATACGAAGCTCCAATAAACCAGATTATTAATCAAACTCTTTAATATAATATTCTTATTTATTAATTATATGATTACTCCACTATAAATATGGAATTGCACATTAAGTATTTATAAAATTATGTTAACAGAGTTTTCTCTTATAGTCCATTGATATAATCAATATATGTAATTCTGTCCTCCATTATTGGTTCGTTAATTAGAGCTAGTAAAAATTACTGTTTTACCCTTCCAATTACCTCTTGATCCTTAAGTACCATTAATTCACTAGCGAATAACTAATCTATAATCTAATTATAGATTTGAGCTCAATAACTATTCAGTTGCAGAATTAACCCTTAAGGGAACCAATATTCGATCCATTAGGAACGTATGGATTCCAATATTGTAATTCATGTTCCCAGCCATCCATGATATTGAATCTCCAAAACAAAAGTCATTAGCCTCATTATTCTAAGAGACCTTAACGAGTGAATCAAAAGATCCAATAAACACAAACAGAAGTTCATGAATACTCATGATTTAGATTGATCTACAAATGATCATCCATTATGTTAAGAATTAAATCTTTATGTCAAATGACAAGTTTATAAAGATAATTAATTCTCATCGGTCCTGTCATATATAATATATATTATCTACAACACCTTTACTAAGATGTCTATCCACATCAGTAATCCGAATCTAGATTACTCGCATCTTGTATGCTTAGCAAACCGTACTGGTAACCATTCATTAAAGATTCCATACTTTAATATGTTACTGATTGTTTTATTCATTATATATGATATTAATTCTCTCGTACTAATACAAGATCATATTTTCATGAATGAATAGGGAGTTTTCTTGATATTATCATATAATTAATTAAAAAAATAATTATAACATTCAAATATAATAAAATTACACTTTTATTTAAAACCAATAAAATGTCTTTACATGCTTTTAGGGAATTAATCATAACACTCTCTAGATACTCCTCCTCTTTGCCAACAAGAAAGCTAGTGTCAAGGTCGGGATTCATGGCCCAAATCCGATACATGGCGAGGTCAATGGCGCTGTCTTTTGTGGCCTTGAATTCTTCCAGAAGACGATTTTTTTTTGTTGCCTTCCATGACCTCAAAGGTGGCAACCTTTTCCTCCTCAAGCTTGGCGTTGAGCTTCTGAACCCGTTTGAGCTCAATTGTTTTGGAAGACAATTCTAGATTTTTTTTGTCTCCACCTCCTTTTTGGCCTCCTCAAGCTCTTTCCTTGCCTCTTTCAGGGAATCTTCCGCTCGGGTTTGAGCAGCCTTGGCATCATGAACATGCTCGAGACTGGTGGCTGCTTCATGGCTAAAAAATTGGAACTAGAGATAAAAGTTAAAAGGCTCTGCATAAAGAAAAACATTTAGGGCAAGCAAAGACAAATAATAATAGTTTTGAAGTCGATCGACAAAACACTTACTAAGGTAAGCAGCTCTCCGACCTTATCAAAAGAGTGGTGGCATTATCACAACCCCTCTAGAACTCCCAATGAGGACCTTAAAGATTGCTGTAGGCGTGTCCCATGCGGGTAAGGGCCTCTGAACCAAGCTTGACACCAGAGGTGCCAACCTCGTTGTCAACCACAAATTCAGGCTTGTGGGGAGATATGGTGCGCTTTTAGCCTAATACAGAATGTATGTCGTTATTCAGAACAGTACTGCCACTATTTTGATGGATCCTGTCCCCTGGATCTCCTTAGAAGCCCACGCGAACCAGACTGAAGCTGCGTACTGATGCTAGTCGTACAACGTGGTTATGCTCGAGTCGGCCCAATGGGCCCTGAGTAGTGTATTTTATTTGATAGAACCCTTTGTATTAAGCCTCTGTTAGTGAGCAAATCCTTATTTCATCCGTATTGGGCCTGGATTAGTCCTGTCCAAATCTAGTGCATCCAACTGCCTATAAATAAGGCCAGTCGTGCACTGTAGAGAGGATCCAAATTTTCTCTTGTAAGCAATTACTCAGCTCAAACTTGCAGAAAACTCCATTATCAAAAGCTCTCTAAGCTTTAATATAGTTGACTCATGGACTAAGGCTCATTAACGCCCAACCACGTAAAAACCTTGCTTGCATATTCTAAATCCTTTCTTTTTAAGCTCTCTTGTCTTTCATAATTCTAGTTTCCGAAAAACTCGGTAAACATTTTGGTGCTTTCTTTGAGAGCTGAAGGAAGTTTTTGAAAAAACAAAGATGTCGAATATCTGCAACAATGGTGAACACGAGACATACTACGTTCGATCCTGCTCACCAAGAACAGCAAGGCAATGGGGAGCCATTGCCCAATCAACCTCTCCCTCAAGACCAACCTGAGGATTCACCTTATCAAATACCCCAGCTTGACGATTCCCTGAATTTTGAGGACGAGGTAGACTACAAGGATGATTACTATGAGGAAGACGAGGAAAATGAAGGGGGATACCAGGATCATGAAGCTGAGGATCCCGCAATCCCTGAAGAAGAGATAAATCCCGAACAGGTGGATCTAGAGGTGGTCAAACTTAAACAAAAAGTCCTGGATCAAGAGGCCAGGATAGCTGAACAGAAGGAAGCCACCCACCAGATGGAAGATTCCATCCTAGCCCTTCAGGCCTTCAATGCTGCCTAAGGATTGGCAGCCAATCCTCCAGCCGTTGCGCCTCCACGAACACAACCATCAGCCTCACCAGTTAGGACTGGTGTGCCTGAAAACACAAGGTCGATCCCTACTCCGGGACCGCAACCCATAGATGGCCCATCAAACCTGGCTCAAGAAAAAGGGAAAGCCAAGATGGCTGACCCTGTGGGAAAAGAAAACCCCCAAAGGAAAACTCATCCCGTCTCGAAAACTGGGGCCAACCCAGGGTCGCTCCCTAGAAAAGAAAAGATGCGTTCTGTCCCAGGATGGGATCATTCGATCAATCCACAAGGGAAGCGCCCTCAAGGTGCCAAGCCCCGGGCTGTCCCAAGACAGACCGGATGGGAACAACGTTTCCACCCCAGTGCCTCCGTAAATAAAGATCACTGAGGGCACCAGCGTGCAGACGAGTCGGAAGCCATTAGTTCAGGAGACGCCATGTCCCGGGTAAACCTACGCCATGGTCTGTATGCCCAAAAGGAGCGGGCCCGCAAGGAGAAGATCTGCCCCCCATGGGGAGATCTGATAAATAACCTCAATGACAAGAGGAACGAAAGGGTCCCCCTGGACGGCGGAATGGCCAGATAGTTTATGGAACAGCTGGTTGCATTAAAGAAAGTAGAGGAGGTTATGATTTTGAAGAGGAGGAAAAAGAACCATGCGCCAAACACATCCTGGATGTGGTGCTCCCTAAGGGGGTTCAAAATGCCGAACCTACCTGACTACATCGGGAACACAGACCCCAGTGACCACTTGTCTCGCTACAATCGGTTAATGACCGTAGCCCACGTCTGTTACAACGGCAAATGCCTGTGTTTCTCAATCACCCTAGACGGACTCGCGGAAGAGTGGTGGAAGAGAATCAAGCCGGGATCTATCCAATCCTGGTTCGGACTATAGTCGGCGTTCCGCAAGAAATTTGTGGCTGCCATGAGGATTGACATGCAGATCAGCGCCCTTGCCAATATTAAGCAGCTTCCCATGGAGAATCTGAGGGCCTACATCTAGCGCTTCATGGAAGAAGCCTCAAAAACCAAGGTGGACGATGGACAGCGCCTGGTGGCCCTCTAGTCCGGGATCCGAGCCGGGTCCCCTCTCTGGGATGACATGTAGCGCAGTAAGGCGGCCACCCTCGAAGAATTCATAAGGAGGGCACAAGGCTTTATCAAATGGGAGGAGGCCTGAATCCAGGCATTTGGATTGCAGCCGACCCCCTAGCCAAGTGCCCAAACCTTTCCTGGGTACGGGATGCAATATCCTGGCCATCACTATCCAACGCCCCTGGCATCGCCAGGGTCGACGGGTACTCCCGAAGTGACCTTTGTAGTCGCGATGGTCTACACTCCTACCTCCTTGGGATACGCACCAATGGAGTCCACTCCATTCTCTGGATATGGTATGGCGTCGGTTGGATATAGTGCTACTCCTGATGGGACCCAGCCGTCTTTAGGTGAGGGGACGGAGGCAAGCGTGAACCCCTCCTGGGGGAAAGAGATCAGGGAAAGCACAGAACTAATCTGAGCCCTCTAAAAAGGGCAAAAGGGGCTACGAGCCCCAATACTCAGAATACACCAACCTAGTGGACACCATGGAAAACATATACCTGGCCACGGGGAGTATGGTTCATTACTGGAAACCCACTGCCATGTTTAAATGGAGAAAGAACTTGAGGGACACCAGCAAAAGATGCATGTATCACAAAGACGTAGGTCACTCGACCGAGGAGTGTCGTCAGCTGAAAGACAAAATTGAGAATTTGATCAAGCTGGGGTATCTCCACCAGTGGGTCAGGATGCCTGTGGGAGTACCGGGACTGCCAACAGCTCCCGGAAAACCTACGATTCTAGGTCCACCTGGATCGTACCAACCTCCCCAGGGAGGGTACGCTGCAGGTTTGGGAGCACAGGCCCCTCAGGGGGCCCTAATTGTGCAGGCACCTGGACCCATAATGCCTTTCCCCTCCGGAACCGCGCCCCCACAGATAGATGGTCATGTGGCCACCATCTCGAGAGGGCCGCACCTGGGGGGACCATCCCGAAACGATCAAAAGTGATATCTCAACGAGCTCGAGCATAACCACGAGGTATGTGCTCTGGTCCAAACCCCGACTCAACATCCAAAGTTGATGAATCGCCCAACACCTTAACAGAAGAAGACACCCGAAACGTCCACTTCCCGCATCATAACCCTTTAGTCATCGATGCCCAAATCACCAACAAGATGGTGTCCTGAGTGTTGGTGGATGATGGAAGTTTCTTCAATGTATTGTTCAAGCCAACCTTCATTGCAATTGGCTTGGCTGAGGCAGATCTGGCCTCATGCCCAAGGCATATCTACAGTTTCAATGGAGATTCATTAATCCCAATGGGGAAGATCCAGTTGCCCGTAACATTGGGGAATGAGATCCAAGGCTCGTTCAAATTCTGTATGTTCATAGTGGTGGACTGCCCCACTGCCTACAACATTATCTTTGGTCGGCCCGCACAGGTCGACTTTGGCGCCATCACCTCCATCCGCCACCTTTGTATGAAATTCTCTTGCGACAACGGAGGGGTAGGAACAGTCTGGGGAGATCAAAAGAGCGCCCAAAAGTGTTACCACATATCCACCCTACCAATTTATATGGTCCGCAAAGAGCCTTGCGAGGAGAAGAATATTGATCTAGTCCTGCCTCCTCCCCCGACGCGGAGGATGGTCCGGGAAGAAGATGAATTGGATCCGCGGATAGGGGCGAATTGTGCACTAGAGCCCATGGAGGAGATTGAAGAGGTGTGTATCAGCGACACCGACCCGACTAAAGTAATCCAAGTCAGGAAGAACTTGAATACAGAGGTCCGGGCTGCCATCATCGCCCGAGTGAAAAAGAACCAAGACGTCGTGGCCTGGTCACACTCGGATATGACTGGGATCGACCGTAACATCATATGCCATTCCATGAACATCGATGAGGGCGTGAATTCGTTCTGGTAGAAATAGAGACCTCCAGGGGCGGAGAGGGCAGGGGCCCTCAAGTTAGAAGTTGAGAATTTATCTTCGATCAACTTCATTCAGAAAGCCTTGTATCCCGTCTGGCTGGCCAATCTGGTGTTGGTGCCAAAGCGAAATGGGACATGGATAACTTGCATTGACTTCACGGACCTCAATAAGGCCTGCCCTAAAGACTGCTTCCCTCTACCCCAGATTGGCCAAATGGTAGATGCAACATCTTGGTATAACCAGTTTTTAATGCACGTAGTAGACCAGGAACACACCAGCTTCCAGACAGATAAGGGGGTGTACTGCTACATTGTCATGCCCTTCGGGCTCAAGAACGTTGGAGCCACGTGTCAAAGGCTCGTCAATAGAATGTTCTAGGCCCAACTGGGAAGGAATATGGAGGTCTACATGGATGACATGCTAGTCAAATCTAACACCTCTGAAGGACACGCTGACGATCTGGCAGAGGCGTTTGCCATCATTCGAAAGTATGGGATGAAGCTGAACCCCAAGAAGTGCACTTTCGGTGTGATATCCGGGAAGTTCCTGGGCTTCATAGTAAGCTCCCAAGGGATAGAAGCCAACCCGTACAAGATCAAAGCACTGGTTAATATGCCTTCGCAACAGAAGCACAAAGACGTACAGAACTTGACGGGACGAATAGTAGCCCTGAGCCGTTTTGTCTCAAAGTCCACGGACAAGTGCATACCGTTCTTCAGCATCCTTCACGGAAGCCAAAGGTTTGAATGGTCAGCCGAGTGTGAAGAGGCCTTCCAAAAGCTGAAGGAACATTCAGCCCGACCAATTTTGGCAAAGCCAGTGGATGGGGAGCCTTTGTACCTTTGTTTGGCCGTGTCTGAACATGCCATCAGTGTTGCACTCATGCGGGAAGAAGGAAAGGCCTAGCTCCCGGTTTATTACATAAGCAAAAGGTTATTGGGTGCGGAGTCCAGGTACCCGCTAATCAAGAAATTGACATTTTGCTTACTAATCGCATCTCAGAAGCTTAGGCCTTACTTTAAGGCCCACGCCATAAAAGTACTAACAAGCCATCCCCTACGATAAGTGTTACAAAAGCCCGAATCATCAGGGAGACTCCTGAAGTGGGCCATGGAACTGAGTCGGTTCGACATTGCATATGCCCCCAGGATATCAATCAAGGGGCAGGCACTGGCTGGATTCATCATGGAATGCACCGGGATCACTGAAGATGACGATCTCGTCGACCTCGTAGCACCCGTATGGAAGGTCTTCGTAGACGGGGCCTTGAACGAAAATGGGGCCGGGATCATTTTAATATCAATGCAAGGACACCAGTTACAAAGTACCCTATGTTTTTAGTTCGATGCATCGAACAATGAGGCCTATCACAAGGCCATGTTGGCCGAATTACGTCTGGCCCGAGAAGTAGGAACAACAAGTCTAGAAGTCTATAGCAACTCCTAACTGGTTGTCAGGAAAATCTCGGGGGAATACCAAATGAAGGGAGAAAAGATGGCTGCTTATGTGACACAAGCCCGGGAGCTACTCTAGTCTTTCAAGAAATATTCCATCCGCCAAATCCTTAGGGAACGAAATGTGTTTGTAGACACATTGGCAAAGCTGGCCACGAATGTCGAGGCAGAGATCTTTGGGTTGGTCCCAATCAACCATCTTCCTGCACCAAGTATTCAAGCCCCCACAATCAACGCCATAGACTATTCCACATCCTGGATCGATCCTATCATCCACTACCTTACCACCGGGGGTTGCCCGCGGACCGGGCAGCTGCCAGGAAGCTTCAGTACCTGGCCCTTAGATACGTCATGATGGAAGGCAAACTCTATTGCAGAAGGTTATCCATGCCATACCTCTGATGCATGTCTAGGACCAAAATGAGTACAATCATGCACGAAGTGCACGAAGGTTTCTGCGGAGATCACACAGGCAGACTCAACTTGTCCAAGAAAATCCTAAGGCAGGGATATTTCTCACCAACGATGAAGAAGGATTGTGTTGATTATGTCCGCAAGTGCAAACAATGCCAAAGGTACGCGAAGATCCTGCGAGCCCCTACAACAGAAATAACCCTGATGACCAGTCCCTGGCCTTTCGCAGTGTAGGGAATTGACCTAGTAGGGTCACTCCCAATCGGGAAGGGTGGTGTGAAGTATGCCATTGTAGCCGTCGACTATTACACCAAGTGGGTCGAGGTGGAACAAATGAACACCATCACCTCAAAAAGGCCCTGGACTTCGTTGTCAACAACATTGAGTGCCGATATGGCCTCCCTCACAAAATCGTGTCCGACAACAAGAAGCGATTTGATAGCATCCACTTCACTGACTTCTGTGAAAGACATGGAGTCATCAAAAGCTTCTCTGTAGTCGCAAGGCCTCAATAAAACGGGCAAACAGAGACCGTGAACAAGATTTTGAAGGGAAAATTAAAGAAAAAGCTTCAAGCCTGCAAAAGCAAGTGGCCGGAAGAGTTGCCTCGCGTACTATGGGCATACCGGACCACTGAAAGAATGTCTACCGGGCATATTCCCTACACCATGATGTACGGATGTGAAGCAATCATCCCAATGGAAACGGCTATCCCGTCTCACCGATGGGACACGTATGATCCTGCCTTGAACCACGCCTTACTCCAGGAATCTTTGGACCTTATCGAAGAGATCCGGGAAGAATCCCAGGTTCAGTTGAAGATGTGTCAAGGAAAGATCGCCAGACACTTTAACTCAAAAGTTAAAAGCCAAAAATTTGAAACCAGTGATCTAGTCCTAAGAAGAGTCTTCCCTGCAACCCAAGATCCGGGAGTGGGGTTTCTGGGCTCAAACTAGGAAGGACCGTACGAAATCCAACATGAAGTATATCTAGGAACGTATCGCTTGAGGCGACTTGAAGGAACAGAGGTCCCAAGGGCCTGGAACGCATAACACCTCCGTAAGTACTATCACTAGTCAGGAGGACGTGTTTCTGTTTTTATTTTTTCCCATAAACAATGTAGCCCCAGGGTGATTTCTTATTTAATGAAAATGATGTGTACAAAACATCATAAAGAAATATTGTAAAGAAATAAAAGTTCGCATCCGTCTTCCTCCTCTTTCACGAACAAGTTACCCAAGACTACAACCTTCGCTCACTTGGGGGGGGTATGACCATCTATACAAGTCTAGGAATGAAAACAAAATAGGATGCAAAACACAAAGTTTAATCCTAACCCGGATCGTATAGACTAGGGGTAGCAAAAACCCAACTCCTAACAAAAGGACGCAAGGTTCAGGCCTTGTCCTAACCCGGATGTACATGGTCCGGGGGGTACAAAACCCAATAGGACGTAAGGTTCAGGCCTAGTCCTAATACATACATACATGGTTCGGGGGTAGCCGAAACCCAACTCCCAACAAAAGGACGCAAGGCTCAGGCCTAGTCCTAACACGTACGTACATGGTCTGGGGGGGGGGGGGGTACAAAACCTAATAGGACGTAAGGCTCAGGCCTAGTCCTAACCCGGACATACATGGTTCGGGGGGTAGAAAAACCCACCGAGACGCAAGGCTTAAGCCTAGTTCTAACCCGGACTTACATGGTCTGGGGGATACAAAACCCAATAAGACGTAAGGCTCAGGCCTAGACCTAGCCCAGACGTACATGGTCCGGAGGTATAATACCCAGTAAGACATGCGAGCTAGGCCCAATCCTAACTCGGACATACATGGTTTGGGGATACGAAATACCTAAAAAAACAGTTGACCTTACACTACAAGAAATTTGACATTTACCTACCAATTTCTTACCTGCTTATATTTATTTGTAGGCAAAGATGAGTTTTACCTACCAATATTTAATGGTACAAACTATTCGTAAGTAAATATTGCAAAATATATGAACTATTTCAGATTTATTTTTCGCTACCAATAAAATTGGTAGGTAAAGAGTTTTACCTACGTATATATTGGAGGGAAAAATTTTCAGCTTTTGGAGCTCACTTTTCCCACCAATTTTATTTTAATTTTAAAATTTTATTAAAATCAATGCTGAGGTGTCTACAACATTTGTGTGACCATACCTATTTTATAATTAACACATTAATTTATCAATACATATAAACATAATACTAACATAAATAAATTTATTATTTAATATAAATTTATACTTATAAACCTAAACCCTAACATATATCTCAAACACTCAAGCTTCTCTCTTCCAAACACAGTCGCCTCTCTCTGTTCTCTTCTCCGAGCACCACCTCCACCATCAAACCATGGCTGAGCATAGCTGAGACCCTTAATCTCCATGGTTGAGCATCGGGTGCCTTCCTTTGTCTAGTTCGAGTGCCTTAATCAAACCAGATGCTTTCTTCTTCGTTGTTGAACCGAGATGCCTTCACCTCTGTTCTTGAACCCGCCTCTGATGAGTATTCTTAGCCGCTGCCGCCGCCTCCATCTCTGAATCTGCACCTCCATTGACGAGTGGTCTTGGTCGATGCTGCCGCCTCCATCTCTGAATCGTGGGTTCTAAATCGTGGCATCCATACAACTCTGTCATCCTCCGACACTCCATTTTATTTTTGTAAGTATGGGTATTGAACTTGTTTAAATTTATGGGTGTTGTCATTTTGGCTATTTTAACCATGTTTACTTAACAGGGATACCATTTTGCGATTTCTATTTGTTTTGATTATCTCGGGGGGTTTGAGATTTCGATTCACTTGGCTCAGTGACTTTGTGAGTTTCAGAATGTTGGCTTGGTGGCTTTGAGGTATATTTTTATGATCCATTTTGATTAAATCCCCACTAATCTGAAGGACTAATGATGATCCATTATTCTGAGACCTTTTCATTGTTATTTGCTATGTATATTTAGTAAAAGGTTTAGATGTATTCTTTGAGAAATATTTGTTTTAATGATTAGTTAGTTTCATTATCCTACGAGTTTGAGTTTTGTTTTTGTTTAGATTACAGTTATGTTTCATTGCTTTAATCTGGTTTTGTGGCTTTAAGTTTCAGAAAAATTGGCTTAGTGGCTTTGGGGAATATGTTTATGATTCATTTTGATTAAATCCCCACTAATGTGAAGTAATAATGATGATCCATTGTTCTGCCTTTCGATTGTTATTTTTTTTTATATATATATATATCTAGTATATTGTTTAGATTTTTGTTTTGGGGTTTCACTCTATTGCAGCTTGATTAAGTAAGTTTTTTTTAGCAAAGTTTGATTATGAGACATGATTGAGCAAAGTTTTTTTTTTTTTTTTTTGTATATTTACTTTGGTATTTTGTTTCTGATTATAGCTTGATTCCTAGCCAATAGGGATTTGGTGATCTTGTTCGTTGTTTGAGGTCTATGTTTGATTATGAGGCATGATTTATAATATTTTTGAATCTTTGAGGTCACACTCTATTACAGCTTGACTGAGCAAAGTTTTTCTTCTTCAGTATATTTACTTGGTACTTTGTTTCTGGTTACAACTTGATTGTTCCTAAAATACCAACTTTTTTTCTTGTTTGTATTCTTTTGAATCATTGTTTCCTGGTTTAAAATTGACTTAATCTATGATTTTGTTAAGTAAACACTATAGACTTTTTTAAATACATTTATGATTAAAGAAACTAATTGCACTATAAAATAATTTATATGGTGTTCTGTTTCAGAATTTCATCACCAATTTGATCTGTTTGAATATGGCTTGTCAATCTGTTTCAATATTATTTATGTATAATCTCATTGAATTTCTTGATGTCTTGTTGCTTGATTCTTGTGCTATCATCAATAAATTGATACTTTGTTGCTATATTCAGATTTGGAGTTTTTTTTTTTATGTACTTTGTTATTGATATTGATATTCAGATCTAGGATGTAGATTAATTTAATAAGTTTACTGCATTAGTGAATCTGATTCTTTGTTCCTGTACTAAGATTTTACAGGTTTTTTATGTTCTGATATTTGTTTTTCATATTTAGATATTTGCTTTTTCATATTTCTTTGTTTTTTTTTCCAAAGTTTTGCATTAATCTCAAGTGTGTCTCTATTTTTAGCATGCTCTGCTTTCTGGTTTGTAGGGTGAACTTTGATATTGATATTGATATTGTAGGGTGAACTTTGTTTTTGGAAAGATAACTAGTTTTAGAGTTTAAGAGTTTTGTGTGTTTGAATCTGATTTTTGTTATGTATACAAATATGTTTTGAATATGCTTTTTTTTAAAGTGTGAAAATTTTGTGTTTGGTATTTGATTTATGTATTTTGTTCATTGATTATATATATATGAATTTGTTTTTCTTTTTAAAAAGGAGAAGAGACATCTACTTTTTATTTTGAGTTTTTTTATGTTAAACTTTGAATCTAGTTTGTATTATTTTCATCATTGTTTACATTTTCATATATACTGCATATGAACTTCTTTGTTTTATCGCATGAATTCTAGTTTTCGATGCATATTGCCTATTAAATGTAGTTTTGAATGTTGACTTATATTTTCTTTTTCTGATTTGGATCATTATGCTACTTTGATTTTTTTTTGTATGTGATGTTGATAAATGATTTTATTTTATCTTGGTGATTATGATACTTGATGTGCTCATATCTTTGTTTTTTAATATATGCTGGTATATCAAGTGTCATAAATGCCCATAATAATAAGTCATATTTTCTGAAATTCTTATGATGATTAAATTGGGGATAATTATTATGTTTAGATTAATTATATTCTCCCATTGTTGCCAACCCGAACCCCACCTCCAACCATCGTCGGCGTCCACCTCACAAAGCCATCATCAACATTCACAAGTTCAGTTTAGAGAAAAAGGATGCTCTCGTGTAATAATCTCAAAGTGAAGAATAGACTTGTTGATATTTTTTTATGAAATGTAATTAGTTTAACACTCATTTTTAATAAGTAATGAATACTTTATAATATATGTTTGTTTATTTTATTATTAATGTTAAATAATTTATTCGAGAAAAATATTAAATATTTTTAAAATTAATTACTTTTATATATTATTTATATTAAATTAAATTTAAATATATAATTAAATTTACCTATCTAAAAATCTTTATTTATCAATAAATAAGTGTAGGTAAAAATAAGTATACCACATCATGCCACGTGGACCAATCATATAGAGCCACATAATCAATAAAAATGAGATAAGTGACCCAACTGGTCCAACAAATGTGTGCCACATGTTTCACTATAAAATTGCCACGAGGATTGCCACATCAGTTGCCACATAAGATGTCATGTCAAACAAGTCCAAGTCATTTCTGTGGGGTCCACGTGAGTTTTACCTACTGATATGTCAATCGTAGGCAATGGTACCTTTCTCGACTAACTATTACCTACCAATACAGCATTGGTCAAAATATGTAGGTAAAATGATTTACCTACCAATATGCTATTTTTACCTACAATTAATATTGGTAGGTAAATGTTGAATTTCTTATAGTGTTACGTGGTCCCAAATAACCAAATACCTGTCCACGTCTTCTCTATAATGGCCCAGAACCATTGGAACGTGAGTCCTAGGTATAAGTTGTCTAAAATTAGTCTTATAAATGGCTCAGGCCATTGGAACCTGACCCATAGGTTCAAAATAAGCTAATCAACTAATCTCTAATGGTCTAGGCCGTTGGAACATGAACACCAGAATCAGGACAAATAAATGTGATGATAATTATTAACTCCCTAGTGGTCCAGGCTATTGGAACCTGAACAAGAGGATTAAAGCGAGTTAATGAGTTAAGTCACACCTAAAACTTTTGAGTTAATGAGTTAACGTTGGTCCACAGACAAGCCAAATGTTTCCTACAACTTTTCCCCAATGACCTCGGCCGTTGGAACCAGGACCGAACATTCAACTCATATTCGTGCAAGGTGGTAAAACACTTAGTGATATTTTGAGGAAAAAAATAAATGAATGGAAAAGGGAAAATCTTGCGCAAGAAATAAAGTAAATATATATACATAAAAATTGTCTTGGACGCACCCGCGTACATAAAAATATTACAAAAAAAGAAGCCACAAAAAACAAGTTAAAGGCCCAGGCTTCGCCCTGCTCTGATGTCTCCGAAGTGACTTCATCTAGCTCCTCCCTGGCCATAAGCTCCGCGTCAGCTTTCTCCCTAGCCTCGAACTCAACTTTCTTCACGGTGGGATCGGGGTAGACCAGGAGATTCATATTTTTGTCCTGGAGCCAGGCCATGTAGAAGGCCTCATCGAAGGCGGCCTCCAACAAGGCATCTCCTTGTTCTTTCTTTTGGCAGACCTCCTCATGTCGTTTCACCTCTAGCCGAAGCAGGTCGTCCAGGGCCTGGATCTAGGATTCAAGAGTGTTGACCCTCTCCCGATCCTGGGGAGATTAGGCCTCAGATGCCTCCAGGAGGGCCTTAGATGATGCCTCGGATCCCCGAACACGAAGAAGGTCCCCCTCCAGACTATCCACCAACCTTTTGTGGTTGGCTTCCTTCCTAGACAAAGTTTCTTCGAGTTGGAACTGGACCCGGGAGGCCTCCTCACGGTCAGCCCGAGCTTGAGCAGCTTCCTTAACCAGGGCCTCTACCCGTGCAACTTCCTTGGCTAGGGCCTTCGCCCGAGCAATCTCCTTGGTCAGGGCCTTCCTAGTGGCTTCACGCTGGTTCACAACCCCCTTCAACTCCAGTTGGGCCGTCTCCAACTTCATCGCCATCTCCGCCACCAAATCAGCATTTCTATGGGCCAGCAAGGCATCATGGAACAAATCTAAGTTAGAAAACATACGGGTAAAAAGTGTGGAAAGCAAAGGATCATATGGATATATGACTTACAACGGTGGCCTGGTGAAGAATGGCCTGGGAGATGAATAAGGCATCTCGGTTGGCTAGGATGGCGTACCGTTTCAGTTGGAGGTTAGACATGGTCGTCCCGACCAGATCCAACAGATCCGCGACAAGTGGGGCCATGTCCTGCCCCAGTTTGGGACAAAACCCAGTCTTGGCAACGAGCTCATCCACGATCGGATGCGAAGCATTGAAGGCAGCAGGGCATTTGACGAACTCCACTTTTCGTCAGATCGTTAAGGCCGGGTAGACCTTCTCCCGTCTGTCCCGGCCATCTTCCCAGGCCCGGGATACCATCCTCGTCCTCTCCTCCTGGAGGACCATGTCCCTCTCCTCGAGAAAGGCCTGATTGACAGGAAGCATGGGAGCCTCCGGGATTTCCTGGGTGATGATCAAGCTTTCCCCGGAAGAGTTCTCCTCGGCCAAGGCAAGGTCCTTGGTCTTAGCCCTCTTGGCTCAATTTGCAGACTCGTTAGTAGCTGAGTCCGTAGCTCTTTTCTTCGACCCCCGACTCACTAGGGGCTTCTGCTCCAAATCAATGACCGGGAGATGAGCGGGCGGAGACAAGATGACTTCAATGCGCACCTTCAGAAGGGGAATCACGGCTGGAGTCCTTTCGACAACCTCCAGCTCCTGCCCCGAGTCCCCAAGGACCAACTTTAACACTTTGCTCTTGGGCAGGCCCTTGGCGGCCTTTTTCGACGATTCTTTGGTCGCGGCCGCCCAGGCCTCCATAGCTTGCTTCATCTTAGCCATGGGGTTGGACATGTCTGAATCGTTTGAAAAAACAAACAAAAAGAAACGGTCAGCAAAGTATATGAGTGGGGACAAAAAGTAAATAAAAGCTAGTCTAAGGTCCTCCGGGACAAACCATTATCTAGAACTTAGGCTCGACTCAACTTTCCTAAAGCGAAGGAATGGATGCGGTCCCCCATGTCATCCAGGTCCAAGAAATTACCATATTGAAGGGACCCAGACGAGTACATGAGAGTCTGTAGGTCTAAGACAATGAGGGGTGGAGGTCCCATTTCTCTGACGTCCTCGAAATGAGGAACATAAGTTAAAAGTGGAGGCGAATTACCTTGCCCCGTTATAATGGCCCCGGGAGCCCCTGTGTTCGGCTGGGCTTCGTTGATAAGTACGTCTAGCTTGTCAAATTCATCTCTCTCTGTCTGGCGGGGTTGCTCCTTCTTCTTCTTCGCTGTGTCCGCCCGGGCCGTGGCCTCAACGACCTCTATGTGAATGAGGGCCAGCTCCTCCCTCAAGGCAGGGTCCCTCTCACATTGCAACCCCCAGAGGATGGGGGCCAAAATCATTTGTTGGCCGCTAAGATCCCGACCACTCACAGATTCGCAGTGTTTACGTAGTCCCCCGTGTCCAGATCCTCCGTGCTCAAAGTGGCGTAGAAATTCTTTTGGTCCAGGATCGACTTGGAGAGGGGAGTCTGGGCATATGGTCCTGTTATCTAGGAATATGAGTCGAAAGCGGACAGCAAAAAGTACGAAAAGGAAAAAAGGGAAGAAAACTTACCCACGCGCTGGAAGTCCAGCACCAACATGGGATTCCACTCCAAAAGGAACCTGGAGGTCATGAACCAGTAGTGTCTGACATCCGGGGGGTGCTTCCAGGAGCTGTAAGGGGCAGGATAATGTCCATAGGGCTTCAGTCTATAGAAGTCGTCTCGGGTCTTATCCTTGGCGTTGAGCTATGGCTCCAACTTGTAGAAGTATAGCACCTCCGCTGGGGTAGGCTCCAGGATCTCCTTCGCAACACAAAAAATACGCCATCCCGCGAGAATCTTATAGGCTTGGGGCATGAGCTGGAAAGGTGCGATCCCCACGAACTTCAGAAATCGCGCGAAGTAGTCATGGAGCGGGAGAGTGGTTCCCGCGCTAATGTGGCCCATGCTCCAGGCCCCGAACTCACCCACGCTGGTATGGGCTTTCTCCTCCTTCCTAGCCAGCCAATTGTAAAAGAGCTCGGGAGTCGATTCTACTCCCAGATGCTTCTCCAAAGCATCCAGCATCCGGTAGTTCCGGAATTCATTTTTCTCCCCATCCATCTCCCATGTGTTTCCACTGGGAGGTTTGCGTTGTTCCAGGACGATGGGGGCCGACTGGACATATTCTTCCAGGTGTAGAGTAATGCCGAGGCTCATGGTCGGTGATCTGGGAACAAAAAAGGAAGCAAACAACCAAGCAGTTAGCACCAAAACCCAAAAAAGGATGGTTAAGGTACGAGGGCTATCCTAAGAACTACTTGGAGGAGTCCCCTCCAGACCAGATTCGGGATCACTGAAGATCCCCATAATCTTGATCGAGAACTAAGAAGAAGAAGTTTTTTCTCAGTTTTCCCAAGTCAGCCTATTACGGCTTGTTCCGGGACGACCTAGACCCGAGAAGATCCGAGACAACCTAAGCCCTTGTTCTACGGACCTACTACGCATGGAACCACCCTAAGCGGTGGCCCCGGCTCTAATAACCCTATAGCCACAAATATAATACTACAAAATAACAAGTACAAAGAAACATAAATAAAGGTTCAAGGAACTTACTGTAAAGTGCTGGTGTTAGAGTCTGTAGCGTTTCCGGCGATAAGGTCGGCAAGACCTCTGTTTTGAACAGGCGTAGATGACATAAGAGCTCGTCTACTGGTCGAACCGGGACTGCACTGTCGATTAATGGCACATAACAACGATGAAAATAGAGCAGTTGTCGTAGAAGTTCGTCGACAAATTCGGACATAAAAAGCTCTCTTTATAACTCTGGTTGTTCAGAATGCATAAACTTGCAAATGAAAATTTGGGGGTATTTATAGAGCTAAAAGCACATTTCTTGATCCGACGGTTCAGGATGACTTCCCCCATCTAATGGTCCTGGATTACGCAGGGGCTTTAATTAGCCCATTCGAGTATCGGCTCACAGGTTCGCCAAGTCGCAATCCGCGCCCTCTCGATCCAACTGCCCAAGAAAGGAAATTTCAAAAAATTTCTCATCAGACGGTCCCAATTGACACATACATATTAAATGATCCACTTGATTACTCTATCGACATCACTTGTATAGATGGGACGCCTCAGAATTTACAGTGACGTTTGGTTGCCAACACGATAACCAAGAGATTCTCTCCAAATCCGTCAGGCACGAGTAATATTAACGCATCAGTTATAGGGAAACACATATATGTAATGTGATGATATTGAAAGGTCAGGGGTCACCCAAGCGTCCTTGAAGTAAATGAACCCGCCTCTTGGTAAACGAACCGGGCCGTTGGGATTTTATGAGGGATATTGGCACGAACACTTTTCATGCGAATTTACATCAAGTGGTCCCCCATGAAAATGGACCTGTTTTCCAGGGAACAAATCGGGACACCGAAAATTGATTTGGGAGATGAAGCAAGCCTCCACTGCACGAACACAGATAAAGGCTTGGGGGGTAAATGTTTACTCCCTAATTGGGGGGTAGATGATCTGAACCTAAAGCAAGCCTTCTTGGCGTCCATCCCAGAACCGCTTGGCGAAGAGGCGTTCAGACTCCTCTCAGCAAATGGCAGAACATTACAGAACACAACTCTTGGTGAGCTATTCCAGACAATAATGAGAGCACTAGAAAAAATGTGCTCCCAGAATAAATTCCTACAGGAATACATGAAGCAAACGAAACAGCTCGATAAGGTGTGCAGTCCAAGAGATCTAACAATCAAATGCTCAACTAAGTCATCTTGTTCCTGCGAAAGGCCAAGCTATGGTGGGAAGAGATACAAAAGCAAGTCATTCAAACCAAGGACTCCATGGAAATTTCTCCGGAGGAAAAACAGACCAGGCAAGTCTTCTAATAGATGTTTCTTGTGCGGACAGAAAGGGCACTTTGCCAAGCAATGTCCAAAAGGCAAAACGGCAAAGATGATATCACACATCCAGGATGTAACAGGAGTATCCCTCTCAGACGATGATGTCGAATCCGTGTTCTCTATAGAAGATGAAATCTCCCCGTATACTGTCTGTGCATTACGACCATTCTCCCACTCAGACGACGATAGTGCAGGGGGCATCTTCAAAATGAATGCCATAAATTCTGTTCAACCCATCCCTATGGCAAAAATGCAAATCATCCCAACAAAATACTCCAAGCCAATCAAGGTGGCTGCCTTCTTTGATACTGGAGCTTCCTACACCATCATGAATCCTGATATTCTACCATCAGAATTTTGGAAGAAAAAGAAGCAGTACTTCCACGCAGCAAATAACCAAATTTTCTGCACGGAACTAATCAGCAGGCCCATCAAACTGCAATTTTTTCCAGGCTGCTCAATCGTCCACAGGGTCATCGGCTCCAAACTTCCGGGAAAGGATTTAATTATAGGTTTCGACCTCTACACGAAGAAAAAAGGTCTGAGAATACTTCCACAGGGGTTGGCGTACAAGCAATACTTCACTCCATGGGAGCAGGTTCCGAATTACTTCCACATGACTGAAGATTGTCTGACATCAATCAAAGAGCGCATTATCCAAAAATCATGTGCTAATTCTCATATGGAGTTCTCAAATAAATGCGACCACCCACTATGGAAAAATGAGGAATTCTTCATTTCTCTCCCATTTAAGATGAATGAAGATGCAAACCCAACTAAAGCAAGTCATCCGGGAATGAGCCCCGATCATCAAAGCCTGGCAAACAAGGAATGCGAAGAGCTAAAAGCACAAGGATTAATCGAAGAAACTGAATCTCCATGGGCCTGCCATGCATTCTACGTCAACAACAGATCAGAACAAGCCCGAGGCAAGCAACGACTAGTAATAAACTACCAACCGCTCAACCACTTCCTAACAGATGACAAGTTTCCTCTGCCAAACAGAAATTCCTTGTTCTCCAGCCTATCACAAGCAAAGGTATTTTCCAAATTTGACCTAAAAGCAGGTTTTTGGCAACTAGGAGTCAAAAAAGAGGACAGGCCGAAAACTGCATTCTGTCTCCCAAACCATCATTTCCAATGGACTGTAATGCCATTCGGGCTCAAAACAGCCCCATCCCTCTTCCAAAAAGCCATGAGCAAGATATACAAGCCCATCTTAAACCAGGCCCTCATCTACATAGACGATATCCTCCTTTTTTCCCCTGATATAAAATCCCATACCAATCTTCTAACCCAATTTGCTGGTATCACTGAAAAGTATGGAATAATGTTATCAGAAAAGAAGATGGTGTTGGGCCAGCCCAAAATCGAATTCCTAGGGATGAAATTGCACAATGGCACATACGAAGCCCAACCTCACATAGCCCAGGAACTCCACAAATTTCCAAATGAAGGCCTCACAAAGACCCAAGTCCAACAGTTCCTAGGGATCGTGAACTACCTCAGAGACTTCGTGCCCCACCTGTCAGGTTTCACAAGCCCATTAACCAAGATGCTTCAAAAAGATTCTCCACCTTGGGGAAAAGAACAGACAGAAGCGGTGAAAACCCTCAAAGAGTTAATGAAAGATTTACCACCGCTTCAGATTCCATCAGACGGAAAAAGAATCCTGCAAACTGACGCAAGCGACAAGAATTGGGGGGCGGTCCTATTAGAGGAAGACACCAACAACAAAAGAAAGGTGTGCGGGTACAAGAGCGGAGCATTCAAAGATTCCCAACTCCACTACCACTCTACTCTAAAAGAAATCTTGGCGGTCAAAATGGGAATAATGAAGTTTGAATTCCACCTCATCGGTCATAATTTCTTGGTCGAAACAGATTTCTCATCCTTTGAAGGAATGCTCACATTCAAGCAAAACAAAGCTGTCAATGCCCAATTACTCCGATTAGCCACGTGGTTCTCTCGTTACACCTTTCAAGTCAAGCACATCAAAGGAAAATCAAACACCATCCCAGATTTCCTTTCAAGGCCAAACCAGAGTACTATAAATATAATCTCCCCAGAAACTAATCAACCCATCCCTCTAGTTTTCATGGCAAACCCTGCAGCAATCATCTCTACATTTCCAAAAGATGCCCAAAAAGTTATCAACCACAAAACCCCAAAAATAAAGGCCATCCAAAATGCTTTAGATATCCAGTCTACCCTTGTTAGAGGTCATGGAAAATCAATGGCAAAAGAGTTAGGCTTCCATCCAAAGTACCCATTTGCCAAACTCTTTCACATGGAGAATACCATTTTTATGCCAAAAAAGATTACCCACATGTTCTGGTACTTAATGAGCTCCTACACTATTGCTATTAAGGTTCACACCATAGGACTCCGAACGTCAGTTCGTAGCTACATGCAAAGGCCTGACCTCCGTCCAGCATACCAACATCCTATGGATCTATTGCAATGGTTCAAACCTTTATCTGATTGGAATGATCTGCTCACCCAACAATGGGAAAAGGTCCGCAACAAAAGGCCAGTGGGTTTATCTTATCCAGCTGATGAGAACGTGACAAATCCAACAAAGTGCTACACCATTCTGTTACTAAAGCTAAATGTCAACCAGGATCTGACATTTACACCAAATGTTCAAATATACAGATCCAGCGAATATCCAATGGTTGTCATCGGAAACCCTGAACACCGACAGCTGGAAAAACTTCTGTTTAGCACAAATGGCATCATTCCTGATGAAATGTGGCCACGACCAGAAGACGACGCACCTTGGGAACAGTATCCAGCAGATTACTCACTAAGGATGGAAAAGGATATGGATTATTACAATCAACATTACGCTGAATATGAAGTTGATTATAATGATTCAATCTTCCAACAACCAGATACCCTGTGCTCATCTCCAATAACGACTTCATTAAGAGAACTTGATGAAGAAATAATGAGGGGATTATCAATCAAGAAAAGACCAACACGTGGAGAACCAAGTATGTCTGATGGAGATGGCAGTGATGACACATGCATGAGTCCTGATCCAAGTCATAAATAGACCCATGTGACCTCTGAGAAGATTCGCCCACCCATGTGATGCACCCAGCTATGCTGACTAGATTCGCCTAGGTAATAACGTTTTTTCAGAAAGACTACACTGAAATTTGCAGACTCCCTGAAGACATCAGAGATTCCCTGCAGCCTGAAAAGACAACTCTTTGTATTAATGATAAAAAAAAAAAAAAAAGAGTCTGGAATAGCAGAGATTCCCTCAGTCTAGGGAAGGGTGTATTTTAATTTTCTGTTTGTCGTTTTAGTGGAAGGGGATTATAAATACTCCTTCACATTTCACTTGTAAGGGCATCAATTTCCGAATAATAAAATCTTCTCTTTCTCTACAGATTATATGGCTTTCTAAATACCCCTTTGGGCTCTTTCTCGTATAGGGGAAGCAGTAGGATAAAACCGGGTCCAACATTAGTAGTGTAAAGATACATATCGCAACATCTTTATAGAAAGAATCAATCTCAAACAATATCCCGCCCAGGCAAAGTAGACGCCATATTGGGGATGCGTTTTTGAGGTTGGATCTTACTATATTGACTAGCCTTGTATCTACATACTATAAATACCTCAATCCTAAATCTATCTAAACTAATGCATTTATAAATACCTTAATATCACATGGCGTCTACTTGAACATTGGATAGATTATATGTGCTTTCTGATAGATTTAGATATCTAAACTTGAACGATCTTATGGGCTTTCTGTTCATACATATAGCTGGTAAATGCATTTATATTTTAACTTTATTTTATGTGTTTTCAATATAAAATACTATTTATTTTTATATTTTTAGAAATATTGGCTGGAGTTGGTGATATCATAATTGAGTGACCATCCTCTTTGTCATTTTGGGCCAATCAAAGATTTATTTTTTATGATATTTGTATTTGGTGTACTAAACTTGTTTATTTAATTAGGATGTATTATTATAATTTGATGTTGGATTCCTATAAATTATTAGGACTTATGCTTCTAATTTAGGTTGTATGATTCTTAATTATTAGAACTAAATAGTATTTTCATTTGGATGAGTAATTAGTGTTTTTATAATTGATATATATATATATTTATGAAAATTATGTTTAAAATTTCATTTTTTATTATTTTTAACAAAAATTGAGCCTAAATAAAGGCAAGACTTTAAATGATTGGATGGATCCGATACGATCCAATAAATAACTAGGGGATGCATCAAATGGATATAACCAATCTAATCGAATTATTCATTAGATTGGATCGGATCTGTTGACTCAAGTCAATTAGATTGAATCAGTTGTAAAAATCCAACTATTGAGACTTAAGTCAATTAGATTGAATCAATTGTAAAAATCCAACTTTCAATAGATAATTGAATTGGATGAGATGAACTTAAAAACATTGAATGTGATCTAAGAACCCCCGTGGTAATAGAACCTTTGGAGAGCATAATTTATATAAAATGCTCGTAATCATTAATTACCACAATGTTAAGATGAGTAAGGAGATTAAAATGTATTCACTTACTGTCCATTATATTTTCTAGAATCACTCCACCTCAAACTATATAATGTGGAAATGGTGATCATCTTCCATCATATACTTTTCCATCTCAAACTAATGCAATTAATTGTAATCACATCAAATAGATGATACATATATTGGAGTTACTATTTATTAAAATCTCAAAGTCAATGTCGAGGTCTTGTA